>NC_135369.1:138720764-139030942 GCF_049243985.1 Paroedura picta
GCAACCCTTGGTGGTCTTCCATACAAGTCCTTTTCAGGGTCGACTCTGCTCCGCTTCTAAGATCAGTCTCGCCTGGACTATCCAGGGTAGGTAGGAGATGCCAAACTCCCAGACTCAAGCAGTGATGAGCAAAGCAGTCGGTGTACTTGGGGACAGATACAAGATTGGATGTGTCTGTTCTAGTCCAGCAGTGTATGGGGTGCAGCAATGTCGAACTCCATGCAACTGTTAAGTCTCCAAATATTTTAGATCACCAGACTGTCGCCATATCTCTGTCTTGGAAATGGTATGTAAGTTTTAATTGCAAATTAATAATTACTTTCCCCCCTTTTTTAATGAATGCAGGGCTGTTGAAACTGGATAAAACTAACTCTGTTGAATCCCTTCCTGAAATGCTGACTTCTGATTCCGAGGGCAGCTATGTGGGAGTTAATAGTCCTCGAGATCTGCAGTCTCCTGACTTCACAGTGGGATTCCATACAGAGAAGTCTGAGGTCAGAGCTGCCTTGTTAACCCCCTTGATGTTTGCTATTTAAGTAAAAACAAATGTAAATTCCTAATTTTTGTTTTAGAGAGCCAGAAAGAGCTGGCTTACGTTCAGTTTAAAAATGGTGATTATTTGCTTTGTCTTATGGAAGCCACGCACAAACTCAGAATTTTGGCGTGCATATTTTTCGTTCAATATACTTCATAAGGATTGGATTTCTGAATAGCACAGTTGTTATTGCCTTTGTGTGTCCATATGTTGCTTCATAACCTTTGAAGTGTATCCTGCAGGATCCATTTTATTTGCTTATAGTTATACATGAAGTGTACTTAAAAACTCCCTAACCTGATGAAGTTATAAACAGAATCTCAGAATGATGTAGCACTGAGAGATACCTGTCTTCATTCTGTAATTGTCTTCATGAGAATTAAATCATGCATCTGATGGCATATCATAGAATATGGAACCATACAGTTCATAGGCTTGTCCTGAGTACAATGTATGCCAGCAGGATTTTTGACTTGTGAACCCCAAATAGCTTGGTAAACCACTTATGAAATTCCAGTGTCAGAAGTAGCATAGTCTGACCTGTGGGGCAGCTATTCAAGGCTGTGGGGGGGAGGGGGAAGGAAACACTCTTGGGCATGCCTAAAGTAGCTCTGTGAATCCCATCCAATATAGGCTAAAGACATTATTGGATAAAGGCTTTACTGCTCTTGTATATGTCTGCATCTTACCCCAGCCAGTTATGCTGCTAGAAACATGAAGGAAGCTGCGTAACTTCCAGGTGATTTCTTGATTTCAGGTGAAAGAGAAGATGTCTGTTCCCAATACAGTTTCCACACGTGCCAATAAAGAGGCGTCATTGCAAAAAACCTCACCACCACGGTGCATTCCTAATAACAAAAACTCCCCTGCAGGCTCTTCCAACTGGGTTGTCAGTTCTTTGAGGTATATTTTTGTTTTATGGAGTGCTACATTTGTTTGTGTGTGAATGTGAGGTTCCTCTCAGCTGAAAGGCACTGTCGGCATAAGACTTCCAGTTGCTGAGCCTAGGTTTCGGAGCTACATATACTCGGGTCATTTGGGCAGTACCTGTGATAGCTGTGTTAAAATGACAGTGACATGATGCCACCCTGACAGTACTAGTTCCCTTGCAAAAGGGGAAGCTGTTTACAAACTTTTGCCAGCATTTGTTGGCAGGGGCTCATGGGAATTGTAGTCCATGGACATCTGGAGGATCACAGGTTGACTACCCCTGCCTTAGCTGATCTTCAACTTGCTGTCTTAAAGGATCTAATTTGAAGTAGGGTTTGAAAGAAATATAACCAGGCTTCACATTAACTATGGGTTTTAAAGCATTTAATTCAGCATTGTGAGGAGACCTAAAAGTGTCCTTGGAAGGGTTTTGTTTTTTAAGTATACAAATGTATAAAATGCTTGTCTGAAAACATTCTATTTGAGGTTTACCATAATTGAGGAAGCAGACATAATTTATACATCCAGTTACAAAATGTATGCAAGATATAGAAGATGTGAATGATGTTTGCCAATTGGGATGTCAGTAAAAATGCACATCTTTAAAAAGTAGCAACCTGTAATTTTTTTTCATTCAGCCCTTCCAGTCCTCCCGCTATGGATTTAAGAACCATTATGGAAATTGAAGAAAACATGCAAAAATGTGGAGCCATGCCAAAGATGAATTCAGGGTTTGTACAAGACCAGGGTTTGCCATGGGATGTAACTTTTAGGATATATAATAAAAGAAACAGTATTACTGAACTGGTTAGCGTTTAAAGGAAAAATCCTAAACTCTGTGGTAGCATTTAAAAAAAACTTTTATTTTGGAAATTTGTGTTTGTAGTAATGTTACAATACTTCATTTCCCTTTTAAGTACTGTTGATTAATAACATTAGAACAAAATAAACTTGATAAGATTTTACAGTCAGATCTGGAATTGGAAGACTTAATAAGGTTTTTATTTTTATTTTTTACTGTTGCTTACTGTCAGGGATTTAGAGAACAAGCCAGTCTTTCTGTACTTCTGGGACTTGTATAGCTAATAAAAAAGTCCGTCTTGTAGTTTCTCACATGACTGCTCTGTTTCACATCTGTTTTTTTGGAAAGTGGCAGGCTTATCTTTACAGTGTGGTTTTAATTTTTAGCAGACTCACTTCCCATGGGAATAAGCTTTCTCAGAAGCAGAGGAAACTGATTGCCATGGCTGCTAAGGACGGCAGCCCAGAGATCGTGCCAGATGCAGCTGTGCTGCCTGCACCACGGAAAGCTACAAAGCCAGGGAACGCGTGGTATGTATTTTATTAATGCATTTATGTTGGTGCGTGGTGACTCTAAATGCACAGCATTTTTTAAAATGCTTTGTTATGACCTAGTGCAGATAATTCACACTTGAATGTGGTGATGTTATAAAAATGGGATTGTGATGAGAGGTGTAGATCTGAAAGGGGCAATTCTTGTGTGTGGTTAGTGCCTACTGCTGTGTTCAGATAAGCCAGAGCCCGGTGATAATCCTGCTCTTCTAACTGCTGACTGTGGGTGTTGATTTTGTATCACTTTGCTCTAGATAAACCTCACTTGGAGGACTGTGTTTAGGGCTTGTGTCTGGAACTTTCTCAGGTGGGCTTGGGTGCCATTTGGATTGAGACTGTAATGCATATGCAGAGAACATTGAATGCCCTTTTTCTGAATTGAAATGGCCCCAGGCAGCACCTGTTTGTCCCATTGGAGGAATCCATATATACACATGGGCTACATGCAGGCTTCCCCAACAAAGCACATAACATTTTCAGATCAGGAAGCTGGCATCCAAATTGGCCCCCCATCTTCCTGGGAATTCAGTTCTGAACACACACCTCTGAAACCACAGTTATTAAAAGGACTTGTGGGGGATGTGTTTGAATTTTAACATCTGTTGGCCCTAAGCGTGTTCATATGATATACATAAGTCTGGGCTGATTGAATTATTTGCTTTATAAGAATAGTTTTCATCCAACCTAAAAACATTTTTAATAAATACAGGTAGGTGTGCCTGTAACCCTCAACCAAGAACATTATCTGTCCAAAAACTTGAAGTGGAGGGGAAAGATGGGAATGGTGGACAATTAAAGAATATTGGAAGCTACCAGGAATAGTTTTGCCCATGATGGAATAAATTGCCTAATGTCAATAGACGTCAAACATGAAATAATAGTTCAGCAGTGGAATAGGCTGCTTAAGGAGGTGGTGAGCTCCCCCTCACTGGCAGTCTTCAAGCAAAGGTTGGATACACACTTTACTTGGATGCTTTAGGACAGTGGTCCCCAACCTTTCTGAGGCTGGGGACCGGCAGGGCAGCTTGGGAAGGGTGGGGTTTGAGGAGGGGAGGGACCTCAGAGGCTTGTAATGCCATAGGCTCCAGCCTTCAAAGCGTGCAATTCCTTTGTGAAATTTGGGTTGGCTACCTCCATGAGGGGTCTGGAGTTACCTAGAATTACACCTGTTCTTCCGATGTCAGAGATAAGTTTCCCTGGAGAAAATGACTGCTTTGGAAGGTGGAGTCTGTGGCATTGTACTCCGATGAGGTTGCTTCCCTCTCAAGGCTTCATTCCCAAATCTCCCAGAATATGCAGGGGATCCCAAGGGAAATGGGTCTGTTGGAATTCCTGGCACTCTCCAAGGTCCACCCGGAGGTTGGCAACTGTAGAGAGAGAGAAGGAAGCAGGAAAAGGACAGAGACTACCGGGGCTCCCTAGAGGAAGCAGGGAAGGGAGAGCAGCTATGGCAGCTTCTAGGAAAAAGAAGAGGAAATAGTGGAGCCAGGAGGAAACCGGGGAGGGAGAAATGAGATGCCTCCTGCTAGTCCTTGTGATCTTCTAAGCGTAGGAATCTGCCTTGGCCCCTCTAGCTGAGTACTATCTGATCCTGTCACAAGTGGCTTGCCAAGGCTTTGGGTGAAGGTCTTTTCAACTGTGGTGTTTAAGTTCCTTTTAGTAAATAGATGGCAGGGATTAAAGCTGGGTGTGTTACAAGATGCCATGCTTTATTAGTCACATTTGCACCTTGCTGTTCTTTCTTTGGCATTTCCCCATGGTATTGCCCTGACGACCTTGTGAGGTGAGTTATACTGACAGACAGCACTTGGCCCCTGTAATCTCCATGAATTAGTATGGATTTCCCCAGAGATCTTCTCTGGGATAAGCTGTTAAAGATGGCGATAGATAAAATCTTCCTATATCTTATAAGGAAACTCTATTCTTCTACCCGTTGCAAAGTCAAACTTACCCGTCTTGGGAGTCTTACTCTAAAAATATCAATTAATAGAGGGGTAAAACAAGGATGCATATTGGCTCCCCTCTTATTTAACCTTTTATGAATGACCTTGTCCCCCGACCCTATCCCCCAAAGCTGGTCACAACCTGTAATTTGGTTCCCTTCATGTCCTATGCTTTTATATGCAGATGATGCTATAGTGCTGTGCCATTCACAAATTGGCCTAAAATGCTTACTACTTCAATTCCTAGACTTCGGTGAAGTAAGCAGACTTGCTCTGAACTTCACGAAGTCAAAAATTGTGGTTTTTGGAAATGCATGGAAGCCTCTCAAATGGAACATAAGAGATAACATCGTTGAACAAGTTAAAAGCTTCAAATACCTGGGAATATATTTTCACCATAATACAAACTGGGTTACAAAGAGGAAATATGCAGTCACATCTGCAAAAACTAGTTCCCTGGAGATTATACTTTTCTTCTATGCCAGACATAAGGAATATGTGCCAGCAGCCCTCAGTGTATTCAGCACGAAACTATAAGTGCCCAACTGCTCTATGGCATCTCTATTTGGATCAATGCTTTTAAACAAGCTGTTGAAAGTCTCCAATCCTTGGGACCCCAAAGTGTGTCTCCTACGCAGTCCTATGTCTAGAAACGAGCCAAAGACTATTGGAAACCAGAGTGTGGCTGTTAACAATCAAGTTCTGGCATTGCATGCATTTCAGATCTGACCCTAATAGTCTAAATTCCCTTATGCTAGCTGAACATGAATCATCTACATAGCTAAGACACATTTGAGGGTAAAATCAAATCTATAGAAATCTCTTCAGACTCCTTGTACCTGATATCTGAAAAGTCTGCATTTGACTCAGTTAAAGGCACACTGTTAGACTTAGAACTGCAAGAATTTAGCAGTAAAGCTAGATTTACTTGTTCTCCAATGGGGATCTCACCAAGTTCTCAGTCCCTAAGTACATATTTCTATCATCTAACAATCCTGCAACAGTGTAGAGCATTTAGAGTAGCTAGAACTTAACCAGTTTTAACTGGCGACCTCAGTAATGCTGGCTGAAGGGCCGGCAGGACGCGTGCTCACGTGTACACAGGCGCACAGCACTCTGATTGGTGCTCGCCACCCATTGTGGCCACTTGCAGCTGTGGCCGCTGCCCGCCACTGTTTGCATCGGCTGCTGCCATGGCGGCAACAAACCTGGGGACCCCCCAGAAGGGGCCAGGCGACCCCAAATGGTGTCCTGACCTACAGGCTGAGAACCACTGTTCTAAAGCACGATATCTGCCTTTGTTTACTCTGTATTGCAGTGGATCCTACTGCACTTTTCTTCCTTATATTGTATTTTTTAAATATGCTATTAAAGGCGTTGTTGTGTTCGGATTTCAACCTGGTGTCTAAATTCAACACTGTCCAGTACTGTTCTGACTTAGGCTGCTGGCACTTGAGCAACACAATGAATTCTCATCAAACTTTCATATAGGCATGTTCCTTCACAACATTTTTTTGGCTGCAGAAATGGGTGGGGGGATCCAAGTGGTTGTTTCAAAAACCAAACAAACACAACAGTCAGTGACTTCATAAAAGAATAAAGGACTTTAAGAAAACAAATTTGGTTCCTTGAAAATAGTGTTTATTTTAGGGTTCATTTCCTTGTGAAAAAGATGTTGCCTTGATGGCTTAATAATGATCTATTATTTAAAATATTGTTCTCATTATGTACTTCTGCTTTCTTTGATTAAGAAATGTATTTTCTTTTGTCACCCTTTAGTTTCCTTGTGGCATATTTATGCTCTTAAAGGTCTATAAAACAAACTCATATCCAGACACTTGGCGCTAACTGGAGGTTTCCATGCTTGCATGTGGCACTCCAGAACGTTTGTATGTTTGCCATGAAACAAGATACTTGTCTTGGAAATTCAGCAGCTCTTCTGGCAAGATGGGTGTGGGACCTTCTGGAACTTTTTCGGGTTGACATGAAGACTTATTATATCTTTAACCATGCTTTCTTTTTCTGTGCCAACAGAAGCCTCCAGTTTCACAGTTTGTGGAAGTTAAGGCTTTGTAGAGTTCTTGGGCTTATTTTTCCTATATGATTGTAAAAGGTCTATGCATAAAGGGGATGGGGAAATTGAAGGGGAATTCAGCGTATCATATAATTCCATATCTACCAAGGGGGCGCAGGAAAGTAGTGTCAATCTGTTCTTTACTTGAGAGGTACTCCTAGCATTATATAATTTGATCTTATTTTTGCTGGGATGGAATATCTTTACATTTCAGATTGCTGAAGCATCAACCTTTCATTGAACAGACAGCTTCTCATGTAACATCTTCACCCCCCTGTCCATGTATAGGCTTATGATGACTTTCCTGAATGCTTAGAATCATAGAATCATAGAGTTGGAAAGGACCTCCTGAGTCATCTAGTCCAGCCCCCTGCACTATGCAGGACACTCACAACCCTATCATTCATCCATTGTAACCTGCCACCCCCTTGAGCCTTCACAGAATTACCCTCTCTGTCAGATAGCTATCCAGCCTCTGTTTAAAAATTTCCAAAGATGGGGAACCCACCACCTCCCGAGAAAGCCTGTTCCACTGAGAAACTGTCAGGAACTTCTTCCTGATGTTTAGAAGGAATTTCTTTTGAATTTATCTCATCCCATTGGTTCTGGTCCATCCCTCCAGGGCAAGAGAGAACAACTCTACTCCATCCTCTATAAGGCACCCTTTTAAAGACTTAAAGATTATCAAATCCCCTCTCAGTCGTCTCCTATCCAGGCTAAACAGACCAAGATCCCCCAACCTTTTTTCATATATCTTGGTCTCCAAACCCCTCACCATCTTTGTTGCCCTCCTCTGGACATGCTCCAGTTTGTCTACATCCCTCTTCAACTGGGGTGCCCAAAACTGAACACAGTACTTCAAGTGAGGCCGAACCAGAGCAGAGTAAAGCGGTACCATCACCTCCCATGATCTGGATACGATACTCCATTTGATACAGCCCCAAATCCCATTTGCCTTTTTAGCCACCGAGTCTCTTAATTCTGTACATTATGTTTTTAAAGTCAAGTAATGTGAGACTCATTTAACAATGTTAGCAAATTTTTTCTTCAGTATCTGAAATGGAGCTTTCCCATAGCCAGAGGCACCGTGGTGCTGGGAGGGGGGGGAGTATAAATTGAAAAATAAAACAAATCAGAATTACAGTCTGATTGGAAATGTACATCCCTCAATGTTAATAGAAAACATGAAGTATTTCTCAAATTGACACAAAGGTTGTTTTATACCCATAACACTCCAGAGTAATTCAGCTCAGGAAAATCACTTATCAGACTTGCATACAAACGATCCAAACATGGACCATGAGCACTTTAAATCAGTGGCATTCACTATTCTGCAGCTTTTCCAGTTGCTGATAAAGGCCTATCCCAGCCACTTGATGACACGAAAAAAGCAGAACAGTTCGGGGCTATCACGTATGGAAGCACAGATTTAGTGAACAAGCCACAGCCCAAATTTTGTGTATTAATAAAAGAAAATGCTCATTCATACAATATCCCAGGACCAAGTTTTGAAAGTTATAGCCATGTCAGTGTGTTCTAAAATAATTTATCCAGATTATTTGGATGGACAAGAAAATGGCGAGGCTGTGGTATGAAAAGGAGGATGTCAGCAGAGACGGCTCTTGCAAGAACGCTTTGTGCTCAGAAGAGGCTTCTCCAGCTGTTTGTTCTGCCTCTCAGCACTCTAGCATTGTCTTCCTTTCATATGAAAATTTAAAAATGCACTTGAATGGCCAATTTTGTTCTACTCATTATATCCTGGAGGAGCCACAATGAATGTTCTGCACCTCTAACTGGCCCCTCTGCATCAATATAAAGGCAGGGTTATCTATATAAGCACCTGTAGAAGTCCAATGTATTAATATTGCAGTACAATGTTTATGCAAACTTTAGTTTATTAATTAAAATAATTCTCGGGGAAATACATTTATTTTTAAGTAAATGCATCCGTAGCTGTGTAGGATTTCATGGAATCTTCACAGTAGCAGTATTTTTGCTTTACTCAGCCATTATGCTACAAGGTACAGGTCTAAGCATGTTTCTGGTTTCTGTTCCAGGTCTACTTCATTGTCTTCTGCTTTGCCAAACTCATTCCGTGATCTCCTGGTTGAGGAAGAAAAATCTTGTGGTGTAGGCACTAGTTCCAGAAAAGTTTGGGTCAAAGAAGTTGAGGATACACAAACTGTGAAGTCTCTAAGGTGAATACATAAATTATTCTGTCTCCAGTACTTATAAACGGGTTTTCTAGCAATAGGGTAAATTGGTACAGGCATCTAAATCTACAGCATTCAATTTTAGGTGGCGTTCTAATGTTAGCTTTATAGCCTTAAAAATCACCTTGCTAGATGGGCTGCTGAGAGTAATAAATTATGGGAAACTGCAGTAAAATTATCTCTGAGAAACACAGTTACATAGTATTTCCCGAATGCATGCTAGAGATGCTTAAAAGATTATGGTAGTTTATAATGGCTTGAAGGCGCTGATTCTCAGAAGTGAAGTGTGTATGGTTATTCCTTTGGATTTGCACAGCAGATCTCATAATGAAAGTGATAAATTGAAAAATCTATATTTAGACACACAGTCTATCCTCAAGGAAACATTTTAACATTTCTGTGCCTTCGTCTGAAGAGGAACAATGGCTCATTCCCCCCTTTTCTGCTCCTTAACCCATCCTTTCCACACATAGTTTAATGTTGGTGCTCCCCTTCAACCTCAGTATTATTCCACTGACTTCTACGCTAGTAGGGCATATCTAAGCTCTGGAGCCTTCTTACAGTTTCAAGTGTGGCACTCGGTAATCCTGCATCACTGAATCCTCCACTTGCTTAGTCTGAGATTCAGCAGAGTGCTCTAGGCTTCATGCTGCCTAACAGCAGGGGTAGTCAAACTGTGGCCCTCCCGATGTCCATGGACTACAGTCCCCATGAGCAAATGCTGGCGGGGGCTCATGGGAATTGTAGTCCATGGACATCGGGAGGGCCGCAATTTGACTACCCCTGCTAACAGCTTTTCCGCTTCACGAAGGTGTGGCTAATCAGCAGGTCTGCTGATATTTTTCCACTCTAGACGCACAACCATCCCTACTCTTGATGCAGAAAATGACAGTTCCTGTGAACCAGTACACCCAGAGAGTCCAAAGTAAGTTGGATTTTTAAGTAAAACTTATTTTTGTTTATTTTTCGATTTATATGCTGCCCTTTCCTGAGGGCTCAGGGCGGCTTACAACGTATCAACAATAAAACCATACATTAACATTCAACTTGATTTCAAACCATCAAGAATCAAAACTTTGCCACCTTCTCTCTGTTTTTTTTTTTGGGGGGGGGTGTACAATGCATTATTGTTAAGAATTACTGAACGACTTGTTAAGTAATAGTTAACTTGTACAGGGAGGCTAGTTATTGCTGGTGTTATCTCTGTATGCCTCAACCAGGCACAGTGGCACAGCTTAGTCTTACCGGCCCTGCAGAACTGTTTCTCTTTTTAAAACCAGCAAATCCAACAAGTGTGCATCTCTTGAATTTCTAATGTTCCTTGCAGTCCTTGGTTAACAACATCCTCGCCAAGTCTGGCTGCAGCAACGCCCATCACGTTTGCAGAGATTGTAGAGGAAGAGCTCCAGCAAGAAGCTGCTCTTCTCCGTACCAGAGAGAAACCTTTAGCCTTGATTCAGGTAAAGGGAAATGTTCAGGCGATAAATTAGGAGCAGTTGTGCTTGGCATTTATGCTGCTCCACTAATGTTTTGGGCTGTGGTGTTCTTTTATTCTTGTTCTTAAATCATGTTACCCTGAGTTGGCATTATCCCTAATCCACATGGCTGTGCCTCGCCAAGCACAAGATCTTCATGCTCAGCAGCTTCTGGTTCCAGAAAAGCTGTGTCCGATGCTCTTGCAAAACCTCTTTAAATTCCTCTGACTCACAAATAAAGTCCACTCTTCAGGCTCTGTCCTGCCATCTGTGTTGTTAAAAGATCTCTTGTGTAAAAATGTATAATGAAGCCTGAAAGTTCTGGTGACTTCAGCTCCTCTTACGTTTAAGGTAAAGGTAAAGGTATCCCCTGTGCAAGCACCGAGTCATGTCTGACCCTTGGGGTGACGCCCTCTAGCGTTTTCATGGCAGACTCAATCCGGTGTGGTTTGCCAGTGCCTTTCCCAACCTCTTAAGTGTACACGGCACAAAATAGTGGCAAATGTTGACCTCCAGTCTAAAGATTCCTTGAAGGCTTCATAGAGCTGCTTCCTTTTTCATGTTTCAGATAGAAGAACGCGCTATTCAGGATCTGTTAATCCACTATCAAGCATTCGGCAACCCTGATGAGTTTGTTGTTGTTGAAAGGTCTCCCCAGGGGCCTATAGCGCCTCCAATGTGGAACAAGCATTGAGAAAGAAGGCTCCTTCTGGATTTGGAGAAGAGGTGTGGACTGCCCAAATCTGAGATTAATGACATGGATGCTCTAGAATAAGAATGAAGACAGTGACATGCGTCCATCTCTTTTCAAGCTGTTTATTGCCTTTTTCATGTTTTCTTTACCAAACGGCAGTACTAGGCCATGCTGCTGCATAGAATGTGTTGGAGTTGAAAGCTACTAAGCTGGGCTTTAAGATGCTTTTCTTCCCATCCAGCTAGCAAAAGATGTAAAACTGGTGTTGCTTTGCCCCTTAACAAAGACTAAATTGTTATTGTTATAATTATGCATATGTTATGCAAATTGTTATAATTATGCATATGTTTTGAATTATTAGTATTGAGTGATCATCATAAACTTGTTTTCCTAAAAATGTACCCAGTGTTTGTGTAATAACAAAAAGCCCTGACAACCGAAGCAATGATATCAAAGTTCTAGCATGCCTCCATATATGTGGATGCTCTTTTTTTCTGGAAAGTCCTCCTAACCATCATGCCTTATTCTGTGGGTGGGACTTCATGCTGCAATGAAGATTTTATACTGCATTATTACAATGGAAGTCAATCTTCTGGGTAAGCTCTTGCAATCCAAAGAGGAAGTGGGAGCCCTTTTCTGATTCAGAAATGGCAAAATTGGAATGGAGTAAGCAGCAGCATGCTGAACTACAAAATGTTTAGGAAAAGAGCATTAAAACTACACAAACCACAGAGCATTTTGACAACTTCGCATTTGTAACCAGGTTTCTAATTACTGTGTGTTGTCTGATTGTGGGTAGCGTTTTGTTGTTGGAAGGCTTTTTAAAAGATTGGTAGTTCTAGTAAATACCATGCTGTTGGTATATTTTGGGGTTTGTTTGTTTGGTAGTTTGCGATTGGATTTACTTACTACAATAATCTGAGCATTAACTGGCTTTGGATAAACTGGAGCTATTGTGATATTCACATTCATAGTGTTATGAGAAAATGACTGATGACTGATGTCTGTTATCTTATGTAGTTGCCGCTCCCTATTTTGGATGAAACACCAAAAGAATCTGCAATAAAGAGCAAAACGGATCATTCTAAGTTACACAAAGCTGATTGTTGTATTTATTTGCACCAACAGCAGTTCATCTTGAATATGGATCTCAAAGTAAGCAATTACAACAGGATAAACTCAGAGTATTTTAACCTTTCCCTAGATTTTTAGGCAGGGATGTTTTAGGCGCGTAAAAGAAAGAGTGATTGTTCAAATGGATGAACAAAGTTTGAATCCGGTGGCACCTTTAAGACCAATTAAGTTTTGTTCAAGACACAAGATGCAAGCACGCTTCTGAGGATGTAATGAAACAATTTCTTCAACCATACAAATAGGTGGCGGTAGTAGGGTTTATTGTCAGGAAGTTTTAGCTAGTATTCAGATGCATAATTAACTGGGCAACTCTAGCTGAGATAGGATTGAGGCAGTTAGCAGAGTCTTGTGAATCAGCATATAAAGGCAAGACTTAATGGACAGAAGTTTCAGCGGTCAAAAAGTTCAACTCTGGGTGCAAACAGGAACTAAGAGACAGCGTGTGCAGTTGTACACTTGTTTAGTTACATTTCAAAGAGCTTTCCTTAAATGTTACGTATATATAGCGTTAATCAGAATAAAGATGCCTAAGTAACCAGGCAATAAATTCAGCTAAGATTGGAATAGTTCATTTAATGAGACATTTAAATTGGCATACAGATGATAAAGGAATGAACAGATGTGCAAATGGATGAAATATTCAATTTCAACAGAACAGTGATTCAGCTGCGTTCATATAAATTTTAGCCACATGGGCTCTTCTCAAGGGATAAAGAAGCTGGCCCTGAAAAGCAGCTCTGTGCTCCTGACAATTGCTTCAGGACAAAGTTGATTTCTCCCCCCCCCCCTTCTGGCCTGCACCCCACCCCAGGCATTCCTTATGCAGGTTGCCACCATGAATTACAAAGGGAATCCTCATTTTCTTTTTTGGTATGAATTCATACCATCCATTTTATTAATTAAAAACTAGATCTTGTAAACTTGTTCATAGAAACTTCTTTCAGGATCAGTGTTGGGTTATTTTTATCATAACACAAGCTGATGTAAATGCATCATGTTGGAGCCACTATTTTCTTTTAAATATTGGGTTGTCCATTGGCCATTCCAACTTAAATAGTTTTCTCTGAAATCTACAAGTTATAAAGGAATCTTTTGCCACATCTTTCAGGGAACTGAATACAGTCACGTGACATATACTCTCAATCACACCCTTTTTGGACTCCTATAGAAGCAGCTTTTTAGGGGGCATTTTCAGGCTGCAGTGGGAGCAGGGAGATAAGAAAGTCCCATTCTGTGAGTGGAAATCTTTCTGTCGGAGGAAATGCTTTGTTGGATCCAGCCTCATGATGTATTCTGCTGCGGTCCCCGTGGAATGACTGTGACAATAGTTCTCTTGGGCTCATTCTTGAGTGCCAGTAATCCCAAGGCTGCTTTTCAGCTTTAACTTCTACAATCACTTAAAGTGATTGTAGAACAGAAATGCTTCGTTCTATTCATTTCTGCCCCAATTGTTCCCTGGGGGGGGGGCAAAGTGTCTTACAGCATTCTTTCCTCTATGACAACCCTGAGAAGTATTTGCTCACCTAACAAGGTTCCCTGGCAGAGTGGGGATTCTAACCAGGGTCCCCCAGATCTTAATCTGTTATTTCAGCCATTGCACCATCCTAGTCATAGATAATAATAAAAAGTATCAATTCTGACTTAGCTACTAGAACTACCTATATTAAGATATTTATTAATGTTTCATTGTCCTCTTAATTTAATTTCTGGATAAACCTTGTGGAAAAGTGCAATGGGACCTACCACTGTGGTCTGATATTTGCATTTCTGCCTCATCCCTAGTCAATTACATGTCACTACATATTGATTCCACATCTTATCTGTAGCTAAAATGTCAACCAGATAGGCTATAGTGGCCAGGGTGCTGGACTTGGAACCATGAAGCACAATGTGTGAACTTTGGCCAGTTGCTATCAGTTTAGTCTGCAGTTATTGGGAGGATTTGATAAGAGAAGGCAATAGCTACTTTGAGGAAAAGTGAAAGTTAAATGTGATCTAAAACTAATAAATGAAAATTAAATTCAGCTGCAAGCTGGTTATTTACTAAAGCAGCAGGTATATGTTTTGCAGTCTGGAAATAATCAGGCAGCAGTTTGCAAAAAGCTCCCGTGTTCCACAGGGTGGAGTTTCCATTCACTTTATCTTTTCCTCCTGCATTGCCTACAGTTACTTACCATGATTTCCAAACCTTTCTTCAAAAATGATAGGAGTGGGAAATCACTGGATTTATTTTTAAAATTTGACACAGTCAATTAAGGCTAAACCTGTGCAAAATGACCACATACATACAAAATAACCTAATTTGTACACTAATAAAGCTGCTTTGAGCATTTTCTATCTGTTGATATTTAAAGTTGGACACAATACAGATCTTCCTGCAAGCGGGGAAAAGCCCCATGTTTGCAATGAAACACATTTTGGGGGGTGGGGGTTGGAGTGGAGGTTAAGTTTCTTCCCACAGAAGCAGTTCCTGTACCTTTAAGAAATGAAACCCTCTGTGGTCATGGGGGCTGTTAGGCAGCCACAATAGTATTACTAATCTTCAAACACTGGTTTATGTGAGTAAAAACCAAGGATTTCCGGGCTCTTTTTGGCCCCCTTGCTTCTGTTCTGCTCCCCCGGAGAGAGGACTCATCAAGGGCCCAACTGAGCAGCATCCACTGAGCTACTTGGCCAGATCTTTCCCAGAGATAGGCAGTCAGGGGAGACATGAGGAAAAACTGAGAGCCAGTGTAGTGTCCGATTTAAGAATATCTGACTAGGATCTGAGAGACCCAGGTGCAAATCCCCACTCCGCCAAGGAAGCTTGCTGGGTGGTCTTAGGCCAGACAATCGCTTTCAGCCTCATCTGGGGAGAAAATAAACGAGATGGTACAGGCTCATGGTTTCCCCTATAGGGGAGAAAGGCAGATATAAATGAATAATAAAGCTGAAGTTTAGAAGGATAAAAAAAGATGGTGAGTAGGAAGAAGAGGAAACTGGAAGGACAGGGAATGCGGGGCTGCCAGGAGAAAAAGGAAATAGTGTGGGGGAAGGGGGAAATGGCTTACCTCACACATGACCTTGCAGGATTCCCACTGACTGCTTATAATTTTTCATTATTTTATTTAATTAATTTAATTTCTACATCTTAATGTCACAGTACTTTATGGCAATTGTAACCCACTTTTGAGACTTCCCTGTTCAGTTAATGTAAATCATATTTTAAAAATGGAGACATTTGAATGATTGGCTCACATGAAGCTATCAGTTTGCATAATGTGACACAAATCTGGATGTGCCTCTTGGGCAAAGGAAAAACACCCACAATAAAAGGGCTTTTGGAACAGGGAACTGTCAGGAGGAAGTTTGTTGAAATGGCCAGCTCCCTAGTGCTGTTGTAGACCTGCAGCCCCAGAAGATTTCTTTGTCATGTTAGTCCATCACACTAATGGGATTTGTATATTCATAGACTCATGCTTGGAAACTCTAGAGCTCCGGCAGATATTTTGCACCCACTAACTTCCCGCAGACATCAGGCTGAGCTGTGCATGTGCAAGGGCGTGAAACAGTATTGTCCTGCTCAGGTCTTCGTCGACTGTTACCGCAGATGCTTCACCAAGAACGTCTGCCTTTTCCCTCAGAGCCAATATGGGCTAATTTTTCCGTATTTTTCTAAAGAGAAATTCAGTTAGAATACTTGCGTCTCCTGCATTCCTAGAGTAGTGTGGATGACTGATGCAGGGTGTTGATTAGATGGGATGAAATTGCTTCCTATTGGCAGTCAAGAGTAGAGCTTCTTTTGTTTAGCAGGGGTAATCAAACTGCGGCCCTCCAGATATCCATGGACTACAATTCCCAGGAGCCCCTGCCAGCGCATGCTTCTGGGAATTGTAGTCCATGGACATCTGGAGGGCCGCAGTTTGACTACCCCTGGTTTAAGGCAAGAGCACATAATGCCAAGGCTTTACTAGTCTATTTACTATGAAGTGAATTTCAGGTTCAGGAGGAAGTGACTGAAATTGGGGGGGGGGGGAGGGTTAAACTCTCCCTTCTCCATCTGTTGCACTTGCTTCCAATAGCACCAGGAGACCTTCTGTGGCATTAGAAAAAACAAAAGTATCAGCCGATCCTGGCTCTCCTACATTTCATCTGTCTCAACTGGTAATAAAGATAACCAAACACTTTTGATGTTCTGCATCCAACAGGGTAAAAATGTTGGATGGACAAGTTGTTTGAACAGGATTCACCCACAGTATCTTTGATTTTGTTATGCCACAAGTTATAAATTTCTGACTTCTCAATCTTCAAAGCCATTGTTGGTCTTGTGTAACCTCTTTCCCTAATTGAATAACACCTGCATTTACAGTAGCACCATATCTCCAAGCTGTTATTGTGCCCTCATGTACAATATTATCAAATAGATTTTTTTAATTAATCTATTGCACCCCATAAATATTTCAACTTCCTTGTTGCTTTGACACATGTCATTTTACTTAAAGGAAGGATGGGGCTAGAATTTATGTGCAAGCTTGTAAATCTCACAAATATTCCTTGGAGCCAAAAAGCATGTTGAGTTAGGGATACTTGACTGCATTTCCTAGTGAGTAAACAAACCGCTTTTCAAGAAGTCTCATTGATGAACAAAAGGTATTGAAGAAAAATCAGCATATATTCTGTAATAGAAAACCTTGTCTCACTAACCCTTAGAGTTTGGGGGGGGGGCACTGAACAAGCATGTGGACAAGGGTGACCAGTATCTGTTGTTTACCAATAAGCTTTTCATAGAGTCAATTCAGCAGGTATGGAATTAGAGGTCAAGTCCTCTTGTGCATTAAAACTGGTTAATTGACAGGATACAGAGTATAAATGAAAATTTTCCACAGTAAAGGTGATAAGCAGTGGGGCAACGCAGGGCTCAGTGTTAGAGCTGGTGCTTTTTAACATGTTCATTAATTATCTGGAATTGGGAATAAGCAATACATTGGATAAATTTCTGGATGACTCTAAATTGTTCAGAGTGGTGAGGAATACTATGAGGAGCTCCAGAGTGATCTGTCAAGGCTGGGCAAGTGGGTGTCAGCATGACAAATGAGGCTCAACATGAGCAGGTGCGAAGTAATGTACATTGGAGCCAAAAATCCTACCTATAAATATACTTTGATGGGTCCAAACTGGTGGAAACTGACCAGGAGAGACATCTTGGAGTTATGTTTGATAATTCACTGAAGAAGTTCACTTAGTATGCGACTGCAAATAGATAAAAAAGACAAATGCTATGCTAGGGATTATTAGAAAGGGGAATTGAAACCACATCATCCAGTATCATAATGTCCCAGTATAAATCTATGGTGAAGCCCCATTTGGAATACTGATCACCATACAGCATAGGAAAAGGGCAACTGAAAACCTTCCCTATAAAGAAAGCTTGGAGAAATGACAGTTGAGGGGTAAGATGACAGAGGGTTACAAAATTATGCACAGGAGAGAAGGTAGAAAAAAAAGTACATTTCTCTCACACAATACAAGAATACATGCTCAATGAAAATACTAGCAGGAAACTTAGAACAGGTAACAGGAACAACTTCTTTGCCCAAAGGGTAATTAATTCATGGAATTCACTGCTGCAGGAAGTGGGGGCAGATAAAATGATAGACAGCTTCAAGTGTGGAGTGGATAAACCTATGGAGCAGAAGTCATCAGTGGCCACCAGGCATAGATGGAACCCTATATCTGACCCCGTGATGCTCTGTATTCTTGGTGCTTGAGGGGCAACAGTGAGAAGGCTTCTGTCCTTGCTGATGGATCTCCTGATGGCACCTGGGTTTTGGCCACTATGTAAGCCGGAGTGCTGGACTGGATGAGCCAAGTGCCCAGTTAAACAGAACTTCAAACACAGCAAACGTCACAGGACATTAAAGTAAAAGTTCTTTACCAAGTCTTAATTCATGACTCACATATCTATGTGGATCTTCTCATACGGTCAATCCATTTACATTTGTGACATTAGCAAGTGAATTCCACAGAGAACGCAAGCCATTTCCCTCCAGTTGGGGGTGAATCATCAGCTGTTCTGTCTTGCACTATGACTCATTGCTGAAGGCTATTTTCTCTCCAATTACATGTGGGCAGCCGCTTGCCACATCTGCTAAATGTCACTGAGCAGAGCATGACACTTCATTAGAAGTTGGAAGCTTTCTTCACCTGGTAAAAGTGCCTGAAACAATAGGTGGAGGGGAAGATGGAAGCTCTAATTAAAACATGTTCAAATGGAAAGAGCTGACTATTTTCTTGTACAAGTCAAGCCGTGCCCAGTGGGGGAGGGGGGTAAGTACTTGGTGTCATTTCAAGCTTCTAAACACATTTTCATTGTTAAACTTTAAGGCTGCCTTGTTCTGAGTGGCTCTGGACATGATATTTCAGTCAGGAGAGGGAGCTGAATGCTTGGGAAATCATCTGAGCTTTAAGAAAACCTTTGCCCAAAAGAGAGGGCAACCCTCAGTAGTTTGGGCCACTCTGGTACAGGGTGTAGTATATTTTCATGTCAGAACTGACCAAGATCAAATTAGCCTCCATACTGTCACCAGCAACAGCTACTCAGCTGTCCTTGTTAAATCTAGCTGTCACACCTTCTACCTGTTCCCCATATTAAGGTGACTTCCCTGGCATATAACAGAACCTGTTTCTTTTCCACAATGTTCCCACTTTGTGGAATAAGTTTCCTGAGCAGCTGAGGAGAGTGCTGTCCTTAGCAGAGTGTAGGAGTCACTATTATATCCACTAGACCTTTTGATGGGATTTGAATGGCAGGAACTTTCATGGGGGCATAAGGGTTTTATTTTCATCCGGATGGGTTTAATTTAGAATTGTAAGCCACTGTAGCCACGAGGAAAAGGTGAGGTATATATATATTATATTGAAATCAACAAAATGAAGTTTATAACAAGGGTATTTCTGAGAGCCATCCATGGTGAGTTACTGGCATTTAGTTAACTATCTCTTGAGAGTGTTTTTATCCCACCATTCCTTCAAAGAGCTCAGGGCAGCATACACCCCTTTCTCTTTTTACGCCGAGAGCTGATGGGATCCGGCTTGCCTGGCCCATTCTCTTAATTCCCAAACCCATATTGCTATTCCTAGGCTGCAATCCTATGAATGCTTTTCTGGGAGAAAGCCCCATTGAATAAAATGGGGCTCACCTTCAAGAAGATCTGCTTAGGCATGCTCCCCTCAGTATGCATTTTTCTTTTTTGGGTCTCTTCTGCTGCATCTGAATCTTCATGTTTGGTCAGACTAAATGGACTTCACATGATTAAAAAAATCCCTTCATATACAAAACTGGCATCATCAATAAGGAAAGTATACTAGATCCCTTCTCCTTGATGCACCTGCTTGTCATGTGTAGGGATGCATGTGGGCAAGGCCCACTAGATTTTCAGTCTGGAATACTATAGTCGTAGGCACACACACAGACACACACAAACCTCACATATGCATCCAGAGCGGGAACTTGGGTGCCTGAAGAAGCCGGTCTCTCCCGGCGCAGCTAGCGGGGTGGGGGGGGGCAGGTGCGGGCGTCAGCGCACCGGTGGGCGCACACACACAGGCGTGGAAAGACTGGCTACTTCAGGCGCCAAAGCACCCAACCCAAGCTGTCTACTCATAAAATACCCACGCTTGTAATTTATAGACCAGGGACCTTTTTTGTCAAGTCAACATTCATTATTAATAAAGCATGAGACAAAGATTTGAAATATCTGACTTGTGTGGTAAATTAATAACCATTTCTATTCATTATTCATATTGACAAATATTCAGACTTACTCCCATTAAGAGACATGCTTTGTGAAGGTACCTCTTTGCAATGATTTGTGAAGCCCAAGAGAGTTATCTAATAACCACAAATCAATCCTTCAAGTGAAATTTATTGGAGGTGTATCCCTGATATGAAGAAGCGGTCTTACAGAGTTAAGTTTGATTGGCAAACCAATTTTCACTCTTCAATGATTCATTTTAGTTCTAAATCATTTCTGCTCGTGCTTTGGTGTTTCTGTTTTGAGAGCAAGTGATTTTTTGTCATCTGATTATAGTCCACAATCTTTTAAACTTGTGCTCCCCTTGCTGGATGTGGTACCTGGAACTTCAGACATTCCCCATCTGTAATTTACTTCTCCCCTTCTATTGTCATACATGTTTTTTCTTAATGCTTATACAGAGCTACGTTGTTGGAAGCATGGTAATTTATTGAACACAGCTACATATACACTGTAGAATATTTTAAAATATCTGAATAGTCCAAGTGAAGCCCTTGAACTCAAGTTCTCTGATCATGGCTAGCAACAGTGGCCTTAGAGATGCTGGGGCCCTGGGCAAAAGTCTAGGATGAGACCTCAAAATCAGTGCCAGCCTCCTGCCAAGGCTCTAAATGAGGCAGGAGCAAGCAGGCAGCAGGCATCTGCTTTTCTGCCCTTTGCGGGGGGATTTTGGGGGATTGCCCTTCCGAAGGAATAAGGACAGTAAGTAAGGTTGACATTCTAAAGTAAGGCGGAAGTCAACCTGCCCAAACGGTTCCCCTCCTTTTTCTCCTTTTTCTCAGAGCCAGCAGCAACTGTCATGCAGACAATTTTGTTCCTCTACTTCAGCTATGCTAAAGCAACCCAAGACTTCTTCCAGGACAGCTGAAGCAGGATCTAAAGCTTGGTGAGAGGGAAAAGGCTAGCTATACAGCACTCCTATTCTTTGTGGCTCCCGGCAGTCAAAACAGCCAACTGGCATGTTCTAAAGTCTGTCATTTTTTTACAATCCTGATGTTCTCTGGGTACTATTTGACCTTGACTTGTGAAGGCCCAAAGTATGGAGCTACTTGGTGCTTTTGTGTGTGTGTGACAGCCAGTGCTGAGTACGGACACCTTTTTTGGGGAGCTCTCCTAAGTCCTGATGCTTACACACTGGCCTGCCTCTGCCAGAGAAGGAGAGAGGAACAGCCTAGTGCAGATCTGCTGAGGGTGCGCGGGGGGGGGGGGGGAGTTAGCAACCTTATGTATGAGTAATGGCAGCCTTTAAACAAACAAAGCACTGGAGCTACCAGTTTTAAAAGACCTGACTTATTGCAACAGATTAAGAGCAATTTCCTGACTCTGCAAGGGGCCAAATATCAGTGTTGAGAGGCATTTCAGACTTCAGAGATATTCTATACTACATTATACATGTATCTTCTCCTCCAGTACTCCAGCAACACCATGGGGTGGATCTGTCATGGATCCACTGGGGCTTAACAGAGGAGGTCTGCACACCCAGTGACTGCTGACATATATGGCTTGATGGTGGTTGTTTTCAAAAAGCTACTTCATATGTAACTTATTGATATAAAGGCAGGGTAAAAAAAAGAGATAAAATATTTTACACATCTCATTAAGTTTTCTTCATAACTACTATTAGTACTGTATTTGCACAGTAGCTATTTTTGTAAAGCACCACACATTCTACCCCCAAGAAGTAACAGATTAACATGATAGGAATTGTTTTTATTTATTTATTTTAAAAATATCTGCATTTGGCTCTCCCTGCAAAAAAAAGAGCCCCCAAGTGGCTCACATAAACTCAAATCATAAAGCAGATAAGCAGATTTTAAAAAAAGGAACAAATTCTGTTTATGATAATCTTAAAATACGACCCCGAAGCAGCATTAAGGTTGTCCAGGGATTTCAGGAACCACTATGGTGTGTGTGAATTCGGCCAGGAGCATAGCACTTCTCATAATGCAATTGTGTGTTGGCTGCAGGGTGAATAATAGTATGCTTTGGCCCTGCAAATAGTTCCCAAGTGTGTATGTGATGTGTTGTTGTTTTTCTCTCCTAGAAATCAATGGTTCAGAACTGGCAAATTCATCTGAAACATAAATGTCCCAGATTGCTGCTTAGTGAAGCATTGATGTTCCAGTACCTTTCCTACTAACAGTATCCTATCCATCAAAACCGCTATAACTTTTCCAAAGTGTTAAGCAATATTCACTTCCATGCTCCCTACAGATGTCTTAACATGCCTCCTTTTGGACAGTGGTTTTTGTAGCAGTGGGCTGCCATGAGAAATATATCAATTTCATATACACTGGGAGTCACAGTGGCTGTCATGATGACATCCAGAAATCCAGGAGAACTTGTCAACTTTGTATAGAATGCATTAAGGTCAAATTATATAGGTGGCTTCCACATGGGTTATCTGCCCATGTTCAGGGCTTCTAGAAAATGTGTTTCCCCCATGCCCCTCTGTTTCCCCACAACACGATGACAGACTGTGCCCCTCCAGGAGTTCCCCCAGCTTTTCCTTCTATCTTTCTCAAACCCGCTTTGCTCAGAAGTTTTGGGAAAGTTTGCAGTAAAGACTCACCAATTTACCCTGGATCACTCATCACAACAGCCCTTTCCTCATCCCACCCATGGGGGGGGGGTGTTTTAAAAAATCAGCAAAAGAAAAATAATATTGTTTCAATATAACATTACTATGTCTGTATGAAAGTTGGACAATGCAAAAAGTCGGCAGTCAGTAAGTTGATTCATTTGAAATGTAGTGCTGGAGGAGTGTGTTACGGATACTGTGGACTGCCCAATAGACAAATGTGGGTTTTAGATCAAATCTAGCCTGAACTCCCCCTAGAAGCTAAAATGACCAAACTGATTCAAGTGGGCAGCCGCATTGGTCTGAAGTAGCACAACAAAATTTGAGTCCAATGCTACCTTTAAGATCAACAAAGATTTATTCAAGGCATGCGCACGAAAGCTCATGCCTTGAATAAATCTTTGTTGGTTTTAAAGGTGCCATTGGACTCAAATTTTGTTATGACCAAACTGAGGTTTTGGAAATTCGGTCACATTATGAGAAGAGAAAGTTCAGTGAAAAAGACAATTGTGCTAGGAAAAAATGAAGGAAGCAGGAGAAGAGGAAGATCCAATATCAGATGGATTGTCTCAATCCTGGAAGCCATGCCCATCATTTGGGAAGACCTGGGCAATGTTGTTAACAATAGAAAGTTTGGGAGGTCATTAATTCACAGGCTCACCATAAGTCAGAAGTGACTCAATGGCATTTAACACACACACACATCAACATATAATTTTTCTGATAGGTGCAGCAGTTTCTTTGAATTCTCAGCTTTCATTTTCTAAAAACGGAGAGTCTCTATCCCCTGTTTTGTGGAGATATATGGCATATATCTTCGTACAGGAGGAGGCTAAAGTTTTACTTTAAATAAAACCCTGGGAAGTCAGAGAAACTGCTAACACCCATAAGTACAATGATGCAGGCACTTCCATAGAAGGGAGGCAGGGAGACTGTGGGGAAAGACATACAGAAGCCCTGTTACTGTTGCACATTATCTGCAGCTGCACCAGCAGTGGATAAACCACAAAATCCTGTTCCTGTGTGGCAATTATAGTCTGGAATGGAGTTTTATAAATTTGTGTTTAATGAAGGGAGGCAAGCTCTCAGTGGGTCAGAAGGGTTGCGCCATCAATAGCAATGCCTCTTGCCACCACTCTCATGATCCCTGAATGCTCTGATTCCAGCATGGTTACATTTAAAAACCATTTGCTAGTTAGCGTGTCCCGTATTCTCCCCAGCTTCCCTGGAACCCCCTAGTGCTGGCTTGGCAACTCCATTAAAGCATGAAGCAGAAAATCGAGGATGAAATGGACTCTGAGTTGGTCTCTTGCTCATATCTTTGAATTCTAGCATTCTAACATCAGAAGCATCCATGTGTTTTTGGTTGCTGGTGCATGGAATTCCTGGGATGGACACTGCTGGCAGTGATGGTGATTTCACTGCATGGCTTTCAATCCATGAAACAATTTGCCTTTCCTTCACATCTCCCCTATGCCTCCTCTATCATTCCTTGCTTGACTCTTAATGGGTTTCACAAGAGCTCGTTCTATAAACGTATCTGTCCACACACCAGCCCACATCCTATCACACCTTTTCATGAAGCAGGGTACAGACACCTGGGTTCTGTTTTTCTGGTCGCCTCATTTGCTAAAGGCACAAATGATGTAGTTGTGTCAGTGTCAATGTGACACAATCAATATTATTCCAATGTAGGAAACAGTTTTCTTTATTCATTTTGTAGTATTAAAAGTTGGAGGCCTGATCTATATCTCTCTGAAGGCAGAGGAGAAAGACCTTGAGACCATGTGGGTGGAGGGTAGAAAACTGGGGACAAGAGGGAAATGGAGATGGAGGGAGAGTCTAAATACACTTTTAATTAAGCTGCCAGATTTCCGGCTTACACAGTCAAAGAGGCCTCCTTGTAAGACATCAAAATTTAATTTGCACTGATGTTTCACATTTACTGTATCAATACAATGTCAATTTTGTTCATTTATCAAATGTTGTTCAGATATTTTGGAGGACAGATATGCCATACATGGCTACTATTGTGCAACTTGATTAAGCAAGCCCCAGTTTTTCGAGCAGTAGCTTTCTTCACAGGAATTTTTCATTGTGACAATCATGAAGATAAGGGAAGCAATTGGAATCAAGCAGATAAACAGTGGGGAAAGGGGATGATGGAATAAGGCTCTCTTCTACTGATACTACACCAGTTTGGTGTAGTATCAGTTTGGTGTACACAGTTTGGTGTAGTGGTTAGGAGTGTGGACTTCTAATCTGGCATGCCAGGTTCGATTCTGCGCTCCCCCACATGCAACCAGCTGGGTGACCTTGGGTTTGCCACGGCACTGATAAAACTGTTCTGACCGGGCAGTGATATCAGTGCTCTCTCAGCCTCACCCACCCCACAGGGTGTCTGTTGTGGGGAGAGGAATGGGAAGGTGACTGTAAGCCGCTTTGAGCCTCCTTCGGGTAGGGAAAAGCGGCATTTAAGAACCAACTCTTCTTCTTCTTCTACCTTTAGGCTGAATTAGATCAGGCTTTCTCAACTAGGGTTTTATGAAACCCTGGGATTTCTTGACATCTTAGAAGGGTTTCCCCAATGGGTGGTAGTTTATTAATTGTATATAATTTGTTCAACATTTATCAGGTGATAAGTCCAAATATGGCCATGTCATTCCATCCACCCCCTCCTAGAATGGTCAATGATGGGCCTGGAGGGGTGGGGAGGGGCCCCAGGTGGGCATGTACACAGTTATGCTTCCCAACAATATTCTGCATGATTGCGCCACTTCTGGGGTTTCCTGAAGCCTGAAGAATATTTCAGGGGTTTCTCAACAGTAAAAAAGTTGAGAAAGGGTGAATTATACAAATCTATAGAAAACAGATTTATCAATATGTATCAGTAGACTTAAGAGCTCCATTGAAGGTCTGACTCTGGAAAGCCATATAATAAAAGAACTTGCTGATGTCATCTCTGAACCTCTGTCCATTATTTTTGATACTTCTTGGAGAACAGGTGAGGTGCCAGATGATTGGAGGCGGGCAACTGTTGTCCCCATCTTCAAGAAAGGGGGGGATCTGGGTAATTATCGACCCGTCAGCTTGACATCTATAGCTGACAAAATTTTGGAACAAATAACCAAACACTCGGTCCTTGAGCAGCTGGAACTGAGAGCTGTGATTTCTAAGACTCAGCATGGGTTTCACAAGAACAAGTCATGTCAGACCAACCTAATCTCTTTTTTCAAGAAAGGTTCCACATCATATTCTTGTTCACAAGTTGGTAAAATGCGGTATGGATCCTAATTCTGTCAATAGCTGGTTGACAAATTGTACCCAGAGGGTACTTGTTAATGGTTCAGCATCTTCTTGGAAAAGAGTGACAAGTGGAGTACCCCAACGATCTGTCCTGGGGCCTGTGTTGTTCAGCATATTTATAAATGATTTGGATGAGGGATTAGAGGGGATACTTATTAAACTTGCAGATGATACTAAACTGGGAGGGGTAGCAAACACAACTGAAGACAGCAACAGAATACAGGATGATCTTGATAGGCTCGAGAAGTGGACTAAACTGAGTAAAATGAAGTTCAATAGGGACAAGTGTAAAGTTCTACATTTAGGTAGGAAAAACCAAATACACCAATATAAGACGGGGGAGACTTGTCTTGGCAGTAGCATGTGCGAAAAGGATCTAGGAGTCTTAGTAGACCATACATTGGACATGAGTCAGCAGTGTGACTCAATGGCTAAGAAGGCAAATGGGATTTTGGGCTGTATCAAATGGAGTATGGAGCAGAATTGTTCTTTCTTGCCCCAGAGGGACATACCAGAATGAATGGGATGAAATTAATTCAAAAGAAATTCCATCTAAACATCCGGAAGAAGTTCCTGACAGTTAGAGCGGTTTCTCAGTGGAACAGGCTTCCTTGGGAGGTGGTGGGTTCTCCATCTTTGGAAATTTTAAACAGAGGCTAGTTAGCCATCTGATGGAGAGGCTGATTCTGTGAAGGCAAAGGGGTGGCAGGTTACAGTAGATGAGTGATAGGGATGTGAATGTCCTGCATAGGGCAGGGGGTTGTACTAGATGGCTCATGAGGTCCCTTCCAACTCTATTATTCTATGATTCTATGATTCTGTGATTCCAAATACTACATGTTGGTCTCGAACAACAGGTGAGATTTGTTGCTTTCTGCCCTACTTGTAAGGTCCCTAGAAGGCTCAGTTCACAGTTGCAAAGAGAATGCTGGACTAGATGGGCACTTGGTATAATCCAGCAGGACTCTTATGCTCTAAGCTTCTGTAAGTGGGTGGTGGGGAATCCTTTTAGCTTGATTCAGGCTTAAAATTGAAAAATAAATATAATAAAATCAATAAATATATCTCACAGTCCTGAACTTTGGCAGCATTACTGGATGTCAGCGCTCTTCCTTCCCTTGCATTTTTTCCCCTAAGCTTTTGAGCTCAGTGAGCATGAGAACACAGGGGGAGAGCCAAGGGATAGCAGAGGAGGTCTGAAGGAGGCCAGGAATGGCCCACTGCCCAAGCTATCCCCAAATTTTAATCATCTGGATCTAGTTATGGAACATTCAATTCCCAAAGTGACCGAGTAACAACAAAGAAATGGTAACCCTACAACTGTCCTCAGAGACGTGGGCTTGTGGCACAAATTTCAAATATCTATTGATCATTGTTGTATTACTTTTGATCATTGTGGTAAAAATGTAACAAACTAAATAGTTGACAGAGGTCATGCTAATCCAAGAATTGCATCATGAGACTGCCCACCTTACTGGGGCTAATAGCTTGATGTTCTCCACCTCTGCTAAATGCTGAAGCGCAACGCCTTCCAGATGTAATATAATTCACTTAAGGGAATAAACATGGGATTGTTTTTACAGATATCTTCATTGTGTATTTTCAATATGTGCCTTTTGTTCATTGTATTCTTTTTATCTTAAAAGTTCTATAGTAATTTAAAACTCTAAACTCAATGAGCAAGGATTTTTTTTAAAAAAGCATCCTTTTATGCATATGTATATACCGTAGTCCCTGTAGATAGCTGGAAATTGTCATCAGGAATATCAGGGTAATTTGCCTATTTCAGGTAAAGCAGGATCTTTGTTGGACATAACTAAAATGGTTTTTAGAGCTTGAATCTGAAATGCAAAGATGACACCTAACTTTGACTAAATTCTTTGCAATGGAATGCTCCTTCCTCTGAGTAAGAGGAAAACAATTAAAACTTGTTATTTTCGTATGTAGTGGTACAGAGTTTAGACTTCTCAAGGCACAATTATAGCTGACTTGGGACTGACCTTTGCATCCAAACCAACAATAAACGAAAAACCCTCATCTAAAACACAGTGATCAACTTGCCATTGAGTTCAACTGCAGTATTTTTAGTCTTTGTGGCAACACACATGCACGCACACACACAAAAGTAGGGAGCTAAGTAGGTTTTCCTATATGAACAAAAACAGATACCAATGTTAACTGAAAATATAATATATAAACATCTACCCCTAATTGCTTAAAGAGAGTTTCTTTCACCATTATTTTTAGTGCTCGTGTTCTGAAAGTTATCCTAAACACCCAAAGAAATATCCTTTTGAATTCAGTGGGATTTAATTCAAATTAACCATGTTTAGCATTCTTGATTTCTTAGAGGTTCTAGCAGGGGGCTAAAGATTTCACATATCTTTGACAGAAGAACTGTATGCTTCTTCTTTCAGGGATGGTCATCCTTTTCCAATGAGCTTGGGGGACATATGTATGTAGTAGTGAGGAAGGACAGGGACACTCGCTTAGCCAATGAGATAAGCCAAATCAACTGTGGTTATCAATGGGTAACAATTGCCATGGCCAAATCTCTCTCACACATCTAAACATCTGTGTGCTACATAGGCTTCTCTGAATAAAGATACGACTGTATTGCATTTTCACTTCACTTTTCTGCCCAGATACTTGGCTGCTTTGCATTCAAAGTGGCTTACAGCAGTTCAAAATTAATTCAGTACTGATTGAAATATAGTTTTGGTGAGGTCATGGCTCAGGCCTGATGGGAGGATGCCCAGCAACTGCTTCATCTCCTTCTTGCTCCAGCAATGACACAGGCTAGTTGGGTGCCCATGAAAGCTCCCCTGAAGCTAGATCCCAGCACAATGGAAAGCGATCTGGCTACTGCTGCTTCTCTCTCAGTCCTCATGGATTGCAACTAGAAGTTTTGTTGTCTGAGACAATTTTCTAGAACTGACTCCACAGATAACTTGCTCTTTGCTTTCTTTTTTCAGTGGAGAAGGAGTTGCTAAAACTGGCCATGTACATCATTCTGATATCTTTTGTGATATAATATAATCCCAGTTTTGACTGAAGCTATGTTTATGTGGCCCAGTTGGACTGTCATTAGGGATTTCAGCTTCAGGTTCGTAGCCATGTTGGTCTGATGCAGAAGAACATAATTGGAGCCCAGTGGCACCTTTAAGACCAACAACATTTTATTCTTTTTGCATGCATGCACTCTTTGTCAGATTAGTGATTTCAATTATGGTTTCCTGTTTATCAAATTCCTCTGTCTTCTCCCTCTGTATAGTGCTGTAAGGGGGTAAGATTTAGTAAATGCCCACTGGAAAGGGGCTGTGGCTCACTGGTAGAGCCTCTGTTTGGCTCACAGGAGGTCTCAGGTTCAATCCCTGGCATCTCCAGCTAAAAGGATCGGGTATATTTATTTTTATTTATTTATAATTCAATTTATAGCCTGTGCCTCCCAGTCCTGCCATCCCAGGGCAGGATACATCATGACAATAACAATACAGTATAAAAACAACAATAGCTAGTTTAAAATGTTATAAAATATTCCAATATATTCAGTAGTTAAACTGGCAGAGCACAGTTATTAATTAGTATTTATACGGAGCAGATTACCCGGTAGGTCTTTCCATCAGTGGACAGACCAGAGGGAGATGTCGTGCTGGCAGAGGAGGCCCTGTAAGCATGGCAGAAGAGCTCCTTCGTACGGGCCCTGAGGAACTGTGCTAGTTCTGTCAGGATCCTGATGTTCTCCAGTGTAGGTGGTGTGCAGGACTGCCTGGAAGTTTCTTTCACTATTTATTAAGAGAAAGCCACTGTCAGTCTGAGTAGACAATACTGTGGTGGACCAAGGGTTTGATTCAGCATAAGGCAGCTTCATGTGTTCATGTGGGGGGGGGGAAGATTTCCTTCCTCACTGCAGAGCACCATTTAACAAGTAACTTTTGCAACGTGTGGGGGTTTGCCTCTCGGAATCTGTTTCATTTAAGTCTTCCTCAAAGTTCTCCCTTTGCTCTTTAGCTCCATTTTAACCAGTGTGCTGCAGGTGGTCAGCAGCAATGAGGAAGCAAAGTGCCTCACACCAAAGATCTCTGCTCACTCCAGATGAACCAGAAAAATGAAGCAAAGGAAACACTACAGTTCACTGCCTGGAAATAAGTTACTCTGCGCAGACCCCTTTCGCTGTTGCAACCCAAAGTATCACGTAACACCTAGGCCCCTAAAATCTTGGTGAAAGGTGACTGCACAGGACTAAGCTGATGATCAGCTGTCTTTGGGGGTGGGGGCGAGGTTAATAGCATAGGGATGCTAGGCAGGGAAAGATATTACAACTCCTCTATTTGCCAGTGGCAAGCTACTCTGATTTCTCAGAGAAGCTAGACACCTGGGTTAGGTGGCTGGCGGTGAAACTTCAGGATATAACTTCTAAAGTCTCGGATCCTTCTGACAAATATTAGTAGTCTTCTCAATTATTTACAATATCCCTCTAGGGAAGGCCAGTTTCCTTGTCTGAGTGTTGAGAAAGCATCCTGCTGAAGACCACTTAGACTGATTATACATAGGCCAGGAAAGGCAAGCCAGTACTTGCATGCCAGCAGGTCTAATCCCTGCTTATGCATGACACCAACACTGTCTAGGCCAGGGGTAGTCAAACTGCGGCCCTCGAGATGTCCATGGACTACAATTCCCAGGAGCCCTGGGAATTGTAGTCCATGGACATCTCGAGGGCCGCAGTTTGACTACCCCTGGTCTAGGCCCCCTCCTGGCCATGGCCCACATTAGGGCCTCTGATGGCCTGCAGCAAAGGAATGTGGGTTCTTTTTGCTGCAGCAGCCACCAAAGGCCCGGCTGGGACAAGCCCATGAACAAGGCCTGGTTCCTCCCCCTGCCACCTACGGCATCTCTGCAGAGACATGAAATGTCCCATTGGACTTCATGGTGCTGCAAAGCTGAACAGGCCATTTGTACACACACACACACACCTTATGGTGCGGTGGCACCCCCATGACCCCTGCCTTCGGCTGCTGCCACCACTCTGGTGGACCCCTCCCACTCTAGAGTTGTGCATGTGCAGATTGTGTGTGCTGGGGGATTTCTTCCCCTGCGCATACATAGAATGCAGCAGGGCATGTTGCCCTGCCACTAGGAATCAGCGACGGCCAAGCTGGGGCATCTTAGGGAGCAATCCTAAACAGTTCTACTTGAAAGTAAGCCTCAGGTACAATGGGGCTTTCTCCCAGGAAAGCAGCCTTAGGAATGCAGCCTTTGGGCTTGGAGTTCAGGAAAGATTTGATCTGGACGCACACTTTTAACCATTGCAGATATATGGATGAAGTACAAGATGACTTGTGGCCTCATGTTTTGTGTGGGCTTTGTTTCTGCAGGAGTCTTCGTGGACATAAAGACCTTCCCCCTTACAGGCTATTCTAACATTTAGTTATTTTAGCTATGCTTAACTTATGCTAGTAAGAAACTCTGCTTGCCATGTCACCCTTGTGGGCTTTTTGCCAAGACCTCTTTCCTTCATGCTTTGGGCCAGTGAGTCATTTCCAAGTACAAAGGCTATATTTGCAAGCTGAGATGGGTTTTTCTCCTTCACTTGTTACACTTTTAACATTTTTACCACAATTCTTCGTACAGTCTGGAAGACTATATCGCTGAGATCAAACTAACCAGGATCATTTGTTGTTGTTGTTGTTATGTGCGAAGTCGTGTCCGACCCATCGCGACCCCATGGACAATGATCCTCCAGGCCTTCCTGTCCTCTACCATTCCCCGGAGTCCATTTAAGTTTGCACCTACTGCTTCAGTGACTCCATCCAGCCACCTCATTCTCTGTCGTCCCCTTCTTCTTTTGCCCTCGATCGCTCCCAGCATTAGGCTCTTCTCCAGGGAGTCCTTCCTTCTCATGAGGTGGCCAAAGTATTTGAGTTTCATCTTCAGGATCTGGCCTTCTAAAGAGCAGTCAGGCCTGATCTCCTCTAGGACTGACCGGTTTGTTCGCCTTCCAGTCCAAGGGACTCGCAAGAGTCTTCTCCAGCACCAGAGTTCAAAAGCCTCAATTCTTTGACGCTCGGCCTTCCTTATGGTCCAACTCTCGCAGCCATGCATTGCAACTGGGAATACCATAGCCTTGACTAAACGCACTTTTGTTGGCAGGGTGATGTCTCTGCTTTTTAGGATGCTGTCTAGATTTGCCATAGCTTTCCTCCCCAGGAGCAAGCGTCTTTTAATTTCTTTCCAGGATCATTACATGCCCACAATTTAACAGTTGCTCAGACCAACATTAATACCACTTAAGAAACAGCAGAAGCTTCTGATAGGTTTTTTGATGCTTATACTCTTAAGACATGATCCAGAAAAAAAATTAGTTGTGCTACTTGTGCCTTAAGTAAAATCCTTATGTGACTGTCTCCAGATAGTACTCATTAAGAAATCTATTAACGATGTAGAAGAACATTGCTAAGAAAGATGAGAAAATGAAATGTTACTAGCTCAAAGTGTATCCTGCAAAGGAATTCTAGATTGTAAAAATCAAATTGTGCTAAAAACAGTAAAGTGAAATACAGATGCTATTTAGACATAAGAGGAAACTCATTTGTGGAAGCAGCTCTGGATTGCCTATGCACTTATCGTGTTTTATCTCCAAGAGTTCAGGGTAGCAAAAATGGTTTTCCCTTCCCCTAATTTAGCTTCACAACAACCTTTTGAGGAAATTTTGATGGAGAGATATTAACTGGAGCAACTTCATGTAGTAAGCTTCATACTTGAACCCAGGTTAAACCAATATCTTCACAGTTCTAGTTTGATGCTATATCCACTGTACTACAGTGGCTCTCAAATTATCAGTTGGGGAATGGAACCAAGCAGTTGAGACCCAGGAGATTCGCAGCAAAGACATCACTCTCAGGCTTCAGGATGAAGCTTTACGTAAAAGTCTTTATTTGGAGAATCAGGGCAAAGATCAGCACATCGCATAAGCATTTAGACAGGAATCTTGACAGAGACACCGTGCAAGGGGAGGCACAAAGCAGATATACCTTGGCTAGGCAAGGGGGGGCATTGGGGCAGCATTTGACGGGAACAATAATTCACACAGAAAGAGCAATACAGTTTTTTCTTTTGATCTACGGTGTGCCAGAGTAGCTAGCCGAGCCAGCCATCTGTTGTTTGAGAACAGCCTTGAGATAAGGAAGTGTGAACTGGACAAGCCTTTGAAACGCAGGCGGAGATGGGGAGATGAGAGGGGCGCTCTCGAGTGGGCTTCAGAAGGTGCCATAGCTCAGTGGGAGATCGGGGAGTATAAGCAATAAAGCAAATCTCAAAAGGGGTGGGTGGGAACTATGGGGCAGGACCTAGGGGTTCATGACAGCAGAGCACTACTGACTTCAAAACTAAAGTGTGTTTGTAAAACGTTTGTAGTATTCTCTCTTTCCCCTGCCCTGTCATTATGCCATCAGAAATGACATTAATAGCAGATTAAAGAAAGATTGTGTATGATACAACAAAAGAAATTCTGCATGATCTTTTCCTTTATAGAATCTTCTCCTGAAGAGATAATTCCACAGAGGATTCCTTGAGCTTTATAGGCTCTTGGAATGAGGGTGGGGGAGCCTGGTCTGAGGCTCCTATCCCAAACCCTGGGCACATATACAGCCTTCTGTTGGGCAGGCAAAGATCATCATTTAATGGAGATGGAATTTTGCTGTCTCAGGGAAAGGACCCTTGTAAAAATTTAAAACTGTCCTGGACATATTGGAATTTTAAACCTGTATATAAGACTGTTTTAATATTCCACGGAACAGACAAATATTGTACAGAGTGTGCTTTGCAAAATTCCTTGCAGGAAAAAAGTAATAGCTTATTGATTTTACTGGCATAAAAAATTACAATTTTTTTGCAAGGAAGGTGGATTCTTTCAGATCGTTTAAACAGATGTTCAGCAGGCAGTACAAAAACTCTTTTGTATTTCTAATGACACTCAAATCAGGAAAGCACTTGGCTGTACAATATTCTGATTAAACTTGGCACTTACATATAGTAGGATCAGCAACCCGGTTCTCATCTTTGGAGTATGTTTCCAGCTCCAGCTTAGTCATTGATTTTTCAGCCTTTTGGAATACTGCTGGAACCTCCGAATTTGCAGAGCAAGCACTGTGGAGGGAGAGGCAACTTTTGTGTGTGACTGGCAAGGAAAGGACTGACTGACTGATGTTTCTGGAAGCATCTTGGGTTACTTATGGCAGCCTGCTCACCACTGCCTGATTGAATGGATGGTGGTTGGACAAGCATTCCTGGAGGAAGCAGATTGTTTAAATTCTTACCTATCTGGTTTCAGGTCTGAGTATGGGACTGAAACAGCCTTGGTTACCCTGTTGGATGCCTTGTGCTGAATAATGGACAGGGATGTGTGTGTAACTCTATTGATTCTCCTGGACCTTTCAGGGGTTTTAGGGATGTCCTGTCCCCTCCCCAAATTAATTTTGAGTTCAATTTGACCCCAACCTGATTCAGCATATTCCAAACCATCCTAACCCCAAATTTGGTATTGGGATTCAGGTTCAGTTTGATATGGGTATGCTGAAAAATTCAACTCCAGGACATTTAAAGGGACTCCGGCTCATTTGATACAAGGACATGAAATGTTGACAAAAATTATGTTCGTTGAGGGGAACAGTTAACAATAAAATGTTCACATACTTTGTGATTTGAAGTACAAGAAATGACAGATATCTACGCTTAGTGATCCTTACTACAAAGCTAGGGATATAATATGCACATGAACATCCCTTCTGTCATCTGTGAAATATTGACTGGTATGAAATGGCAGAAGGCAACTACGGGAAATCCTTCCAGGAACACAGAAAATAGATGCTGTTGAGAGGGTGTGAGGTTTAGAACTTTGAGAAAATAAACCTAACCCATTCTATTGCAGTCACCAAAGCATGACCCTGACAAGAAACCCCTGGAGGGAAGGGGTCAAGCAATTGTACTCACAGGATTTTCAAAAATGACTAAGAGAACGACTTACATTTCAGGTATCATTGTATTTACACAGCCAGCATAGACATAGAGAGTAAATACCACCTCCCACATAGGGGTAAATCATCTCACAATGCATCTTCTGCCCCTTTATTAATAAGGAGTGTTAGCATATACCATGAACAGGAGGTGGGCATTGAGAGATTCAGCAAGCTGCTGATAGCTACAAGAGAACTGTACACATGGGCCTTGCTGAGTCTCATTAATATCTATTCCTTCTGCCTCTTCAGAATGCTACTACTCATTCCCACCATGTCTCCTTGTGACCACATGTAGTGGGAATAATTTATGTATTTATGTTAGTAATAACAACAGAGGAAAAAGATTTTGCTGCAGAAGCACTGTGGGCATAGCTCTTCACAAAGGTGGTATAGATCAGAACAGCTATTTAAACAAAGCACACAATCAGGGGAGATGAATTCATAGTTGCACGGCAAGCAAAGGTGATCCTACTGCAAGTAATGTGATATATGGGTTGCAAAATCATGTGTACATGCGCGTGCGCATGTAAATAAGCCTGTTGTGGTCTGCAAAGGCCTTATCTACCTAATTTAAATAGAGGTTTTATTTTCAAGGGTTGAAAATTGTACCATAGCATAACCAATGCTTACATACATGAAACAAACAAGTCTGTAGTTCATCATATTTGGCCTTAACCCTTGGCAGGACTGTAGGTGTCGAGCCAAGCTGAGTTTGAGTCAATTGGATGCTGACATTCCAGAAGGCTAAAGAATCAACTAGATAACAGCTTCATTCAGCTCTAGTTTCTCCCTCATGTCCTTGGTGAATATTTATTCCTGTACTGCCTCCCCGCTGCCCCCCCCAACAAATATTAAACCCTTAAAGAAGTGTAGATATTCTCTCTCACTCAAGTTGGTGTCATGCTCAAAGGTTTTTTTTTAAATCTGTGACTTATTTTCTTATATTTAACCCTCCTAGATTAATAAACTACATTTTTGTTCAAGTAAAGGTTTCATGTACTAGTAGAGGAAAGAGTTGTGCAGGTGCTGGAGGGATAGAAGTTTAGTACAGAAAAATTATATTGAACTTCAGAATAGTATGAAAGAGGAGATAAGAAAAGCTTTGTTTGGTGAGTACAAATTCTTTGTTTTATTGTGCATTAGGTTTCTCTTCCAATATCTCTGAGAAAAAAGTTATAATTGGTATTGCTGTTCATTCCCCCCCCCCCCAAAAAAAAGACCCCAAAGTGCTGAGGGTTTTTACATTTTTTCTTTTATTTTTGAATGTATATCTTGTCCTTCCATAGGGGCTCAGGGCAGCTAAAACATTTCTAGAGCTTAAAAAAAACTATTAAAACATGTTAAACATTAATACAGTTAAGTTTACAATAAAACAATCAGAAAACTCACTGCCTTCTCTCCGATTGGAGGGAGGGGGAGGAAAAGTTCATTATTGTTCACTACTGAATGGTGTACTGGTGTTTTTCATTTGTGTAGAGAGGCCAGTTTATTGACAGTGTTTGTAGGCCTCAGCCATAGGTCCAGGGAGTCTGTCTTGCAGGTCCTATGGAACTGTTTTAAGTCCTGCAGGACCCAGATGTCACTTGGAAGAACATTTTGTTTGTTTTCATGGCTAGGAAAAAATCTTGAAGTAAAAACTATTTTGTTTCTCTTTTTTCACGAAAGGAATCATATTCTCTTTTATCCTATAAACTTGGGTAAAGAGCAGTAAATCCCAAATATACATCCCATATACTACTGTGCATGGCAAACTGCCATTCATTCCAATTGAAAGCATTCATTTTAGAGCAATTTGTCCAGGGTTGCCAGCGCTGGACCAATTCCATGTGTAAAATTGATAGGAAATGGGAATACCAGCCCAGCTTCATCATGCAACTGTTCTTGCTTCTTATTCTCATTCAGCTAGCAAATGGTAGAAATTCAAAGCTGAAGCCATTGCAGAGAGGTAACATATAATATATAAAAATGTGCTAAACTGCACTTTTCCCCCAAATCATTCCAGCAGCTTCTTAGGGGATGTTGGCTTTTTTCCATTAAATTTGGAAACACGAACAGCCCTGCTGCTAGTTGCAAGACTGGCTCATCCACTGTGCAATATGAAAAACTTGAGGTCAGACACAGTAGGATAATGCCATTTATAGGGACTGGCACAAACTGGAAAATGAATGGCTTATTCATGAACCAAACTTGTTTGTGCTTTTCATGGCATGGCAAACCCTATTGAAAGAGACTGCAGTCACTCTCAACAGGGTTTGCAGAAATCCTGAAAAACAACTGAGTGGAAGAGCAGCTTGATCCCTGCCACTCAGCTGTTTTGGACTGTCTTGTGCAGTCCCTTTAAAATTTAAAGGCATTAAAACACAGTGCAAAAACAGCTGCACAGTGGGGAAGTGCTCCTTGCTGTGTAGCTGATTCAAGCTGTCTCATGCAGTCCCTTTAAACCTTAAAGAGACTGCAAAAGACAGCCCCCCCCCAAAAAAAAACAGCTGTGTGGCAGAGCACCACTCCTTGGTGTGAAGATCTTTCAGGTTTTCTTCTGCAGTATCTAGACTAGCTGACACTGCATTGATACCTGTTCTTTTCTTGTTCTTCTTGAAAAATAAGCCCCTCTAGGGTGCTCTACTTCCTTACTTCAAAGCCTTCTCTTCCCCAATCCGATGAGTCATCTTTGATTTGAGCTGGGATTTCCCTGCTTCTTTTCCAGCCCAGGAGTACCAGACTTCTAAAAACAATTTCTATGGCCCATATTAAGAGCTACTACTCACTAATCCAACTTGTGCTCACTAATCTGATCTTGAGGCCCTATATATTCTGAGCTCTCTTTCTTCCCGCTTGGATTCTCTCCTGGATCTTTCTTGGGTTTTTACCTGGATTTGTTTTCCTGGACCTTATCATGGCTTTGGTGAACTTCCTTCCTGGAATACCAGGTCTCCCAGTGTGTAGATCTAAAGTCCATCACCTGCCTAGATAGTTAGAAACTACAGGAAGTAATTAATTCAGATGAAAGGAGAAGCACTGCAGGAAGAAAGAACTTTGGCTGAAGAGGATTTACTTGCATGCAGATATAAAGTATGTAATAACTCCACAGCACCTGCTAGCAAAACATAAGCAAGACCTTGGCTGGGACCTGCTAGGTCACAACCTGTCACAGCTAATATAACAAGAAGAGGAATGCAAAAACAAGCAATAAAAACTTGTATTTTTTTGGATTTGAATCTACTGAACCTGAGTCTATTGAACCCAATATTCCTGAATCCCAGTACCAGTATGGGAGGGAGTGGTACCAGAAGCTGAGTCTTCAGGGCATGGTGGTCTGACCATGGGATGACCTCGATCACCATCAGGTCCACTTCTACCCCCGCACCAATTATTAAATTGAGGATGTGGCCAGCTTATTGGCTGGGGCTGGTAACAAACTGGAAGAACCCTAGTGTCACCATGGTTGACACCAGGCCTGAACCTGAATCAGAGGATGGCAAATCAGCATGGTTGAGGTCCCCCAGAACTATAAGCCTGGGATAATGCAGTGTCCAGGCCATCACCACCTCCAGCAAGCTTGATAGGACTGCTGGTGGTGCATTGGGTGGATGGTACGGCAACCAGATGGCCAAGCTCTCCACCGAACCCCCAACCTATGCCAACACACTCCACTCCAGGTATCTCTGACGTAAGGATAGCCCTGTAGGAGAAAGCCTCCTGGTCAAGAATTGCCACCCCCCCCTTGCCATTGAGCCGAGACTGATGGAGGACCAAATACCCAGGCACAGCCATATCTCTCAGGGTGACTGACTCAACCTCTCATGCCCAGGTTTTGGTCTGCTTCCTGCCCTGTGAAATACTCCCACAGGGTGGAGGATTTGTTATTAATCAACCTATCATTACACAGCATCAGTGTTGGCTCTACCCTAGCCCCCAAAGTCCAAAACTAGCATGTCTGACTTCAATAGAGGAATCTTTACCAAAATGTGAAAACTAGTCAAAAAGAAATTAAAATGAATAATAGAGTCAGATACCTTCAGGATGCTTAAACACTATTTTAAACCCATGCAGATTGAATCCTAGATATAATGCATACCTTACATTGGGAACGATACCACCAAGACTAAACAGATGTTTGTGTAACCACCCTTCCCAAGTCAAGGAAGTCATGAGAGGCAAAAGGCTTCATTCAAAAAGCAAGGAAGAATTTTCCTAATGAGGTGAACCCAGAGAACCAAGAGAAGCATAGGTTCTAGCAAAACAAATGCGATTTGACAATAAGAAAAGCAAAAAGACAATTTGAGGAGCTAAAAACATAAAGACAAACAATAAGCATTTCTTCAAATATATGAGGAGTAATGAACTGACTTCGGAGGTGGTTTGGCTATTGGATGACAGATAAACAAAAAGGATTGCTTAGAGATGATGGGAAGGGACAGAATAACTTAGTGGTACCTATTTTCACTGTAGAAAAAATGAAACATCTACTCATATCAGAGTGGCTGTTTTGGGGAAGGGGTCTGAAGAATGTAGTCATATAGAGGTGGCTAGATATGATGTTGTAGAATGAATACGTAAATTGATAATGAATATATTTCCAGGTGAAGATGGCATACATCCAAGGATTCTTAAGAAATGGCTGAACTACCAACCAAGACATATAACTCATCACTAACATAGGCCTGGGTACCAAAGAACTGGAAAATAGCAAATGGCATTCCGGTTTTCAAAAAGAGGTATGAACGAATTCCCGGAAATTACAGGCCATTTAACCTAACTTCTGTCCTAGGAATATGAGTAGAAACAGTCCGTTATATGAAGCAGGTAGCATCAAACAGTACAAAAGATCTCTCTCTCTCTCTCTCTCTCTCTCTCTCTCTCTCTCTCTCTTATGCCAAAATTATTGTCAACCCTGCTCCCCACAATAATGGATTTTGGCTGCGCTCGCTATTTTAGTGAAACCATTAAATGTCAAACTTTAGCTGTAGCATCTTTACCATGAGAGATGAGGTTGCATTTTGCCAAACAGGACACATTTAGAGATTGTATTCTCTAGCCTCACCTTGAAAGGCACTGACATTTTTTTAGGCTTGTGCCACTTCCCAATATTATAAATCACCCTGATGCAGCAGGGGCATTGTAAATCTACCAGTCTCTAATCTACCCACTAAGGTTCATTATAATAATATAAGTCAATGTAATGTGCAAAGTCAAAAAGTATTGCTATGAAACCATAGAAACCTTTATTAAACAAAATTATCAAAATGTGAAGCAATTGCTTCTTGACATATCCTCCATCTAGGTCTATACACTGTTGAAGGTGGTGTTTCCATCTCTCTAATCCTTCCCCAAAGAACTCTGTGCTCTTCAATAAGGGTAGATTCAAATGGGTAGCCATGTTGGTCTGAAGTAGCACAATAAAATCAGAGTCCAGCAACAAAGATTTATTCAGCAACAAAGATTTATTCATGAGCTTTCAAGTGCAAGCATTCTTTCTCAGACTAAGAACCCTAATAATCACTGTCATGTAGAGAGTTCCTAGTCTGATGAAGAGTGCTTGCACTTGAATACTCACGCCCTGAATAAATCTTTGTTGGTCTTACTGGACTCTGATTTTATTGTGCTCTTCAATGTACACCACATTAGAATGGAAATTTTGGCATCCTCAAGGGACTCAAATCATGTTACATTTAAATGTTCTTTGAGTTTTGGGAACAAAAAGAAGTCAGAGGGGGAAAGATCAGGGTTGCAGGGTAAATGGGGTAAGGTTTCCCCACAAAATTCTTGTAGTCCAGCCCTTGTGACCCTTGAAGAATGAGCAGGAGCACTGTCATGATGGGAAGAAAATCGCTCAGTGAAACTTTCCTGGCCTTTTTCTCGCCAATGCAGTTTTCTTAAAAATTCATAACAAGCCCCTGTGATTGTCCTGTGTCCCTTGAGAAAATCATTTTGTTTGGAATAAACATTTTGTTTGGAATAAATCCATGCATGTGTAAACTGAAACCCTAGTAGCAATATTCCTTGACTTACCCTCGTATAAGTTTGAATCCAAAGGCATCCTTACATGGGCCAAGGGTGTGGTCCCTAATTCCCACAGGTTTCTCTTTTAAGCCTTTCCTTTGGTATCTCATGTCATTCCAAAAGGTAGGCCAGCCCTCAGGAGTAGCGTTCTGATGAGGGCATAGCAGGCTACAAGGGAGGCTTGTGGGTAGCCGTGTCTCATATGGGATAGATACTTCTCAGCAGTAGAAATCCTTCCCTGGGAGACCTGTCTTATATTCTCTACCATGCTTGTACAGGTACACTGTTCTTTGTCTGCTCAGAAGAGCCTTCTTGAATTTTCCAGCATTTACTGCAACATGTTCTGTGTAGTAAGTGCACATCATATTGATTTAAAATTTAGATACTTGGATATCGGAGCAAGCTTTCCACCAATAGATTTCATTCTCAAATGTCCTCTTTGGTTGTGACAGAAACTCCTACACATATTTTCTCCAACTTCTGTTGGAATTGGTTTCAATCTGGGTTAACAAAAAGCAGTATTTCATGTTCTTATGTGTTTTATATCAATTTCTATCCTGTCACGCAGCAAAAGTTTGGGGTAAGTGGCAACAATTTGAGAACAGAACCAGTTTCATTTATTACTCTGAAATAAATATAATTCCAGTTAATTATTCACAGCATCCCACTTACACCATCTACTTACCCATCATGAGAATGAAGCAATTTTAAATCAAACTCAGATGCCCAGCCAATGGTGTGAGGTAGTTTCATGGACCTTAGCAAATCTCCCTTGTTTCATTCATTAAGGTGTCTTTTCGTTCATAGATCTGTTTTGTCATTCCAATAGTGGGCAGTCTAATATAAATGTTAATGCTTTTTATAGAGCTGCCTTTCTTTTGCCTTAATTTAGCCTTTTTCATCTTGAACTCACAATGACTGATCCTTTTCTGTCTGAGCTTCAGCAATCTGGTTTCAATCTACCCCACTGCAGTGAGCAAGATCTAAAATTACCCCATGGGAATCAGAGCAGGAGTGCCTTTCTAGCTGGTTCTGTGGTATTCATAGCACATGCTAGTCTTGTAGCCAGTTCTGCATGTTAGCTATAGAGTTACTAATTCTGGATTGGGAAATTCCTGGAGATTTGGAGAGGGGTGCTTGAGGAGGGAGCTCAACATAGATGTGATGCCATAGGTATCACCCTCCAAACTTGCTGTTTCCTCTTGCGTTCATACTGCCATTGGTTGGGAAATTTCTGGAATTTCCATTTTGAAATCTTCCATTTGTTGAACAAAATCATTAGACAGGATTTGTATTGACAGAGCTGGCAAATGAAACAGTTTTAAAGGTCTTTTTCCCAAACTACTTTCTCCCAATTCTACTTTTACCACTTGGGAGTGTGAGAAAGAATTTGTAGGATGCTGAATTCACTAGTGGAAAGTGCCAACAAGACATAGATGACTTAGAGCAGGGGTAGCCAACCTGTGGTCCTCCAGATGTCCATGGAGTACAATTCCCATGAGCCCCTACCAGCGTTTGCTGGCAGGGGCTCATGGGAATTGTAATCCATGAACATCTGGAGGACCACAGGTTGACTACCCCTGACTTAGAGCAACCCTACAAGGCAAGACATGTACAGAGGTGAAAGCCACAGTGAGAAACCTGTGTAGGGGAACACCTCAACCTTCCGGGATATTAAATAAGGGACCTCAAAGTAAGGGACCTGTTTTATTGCAAAGGAACTTCAAGAACAGACTGGAGAGACTGCAGAATGCAAGTTATTACAACACTCAAAACAATGGCGTACCCTGGACTCAACAAGGACATAGATTTTTTATCTCACTGTGCATGCTAACCTCATTCAATTCTTATATCCACATTCCTTACGATCTCTTCTTCTTTTTATTTTATTTTATTGGGGACAATGTGACTGTAATGTGATGTTAGTAATATGTAGTGTAATTTCAAATTTAATTCTCTGGTCTCAGACAAGATAACTTGCCAGCACAGCTTGTCACTTGCAGGGATGCTTCCACGCTTGGTTGGAGATGATAGGGCAGGCAACTAGTCACTTTTAATTATTTAATTATTTCTTTTCACAACTAGGACAGTGTCTGCCATTCATTACTAACATGGACAGTTTAGTTTCTCCAGTGCTTTTGTGAACTGCAACTGAACTCAAAAGAACCGATTAGTTGCTTTAGCAAGGAATTATCATATGGCATCATATGGCTTAATGTGGATATTATGACACAGTTTACTAATTTGCCACAATTTACTTTTGCCTTATATCTGTACACTTAGGATCCTTGTTCCATTTTGTCTGAGGAAGATTGCATGCACTCAAAAGCTCATGCCTTGAATAAATCTTTGTTGGTCTCAAAAGTGCTATGGGACTCAAATTGTGTTATGCCTCTAGGTAGTAACCCTGGACTTCTAGGTAGTAACCCTGGACTTCTGTGATGGTCTTTCATCTAAGTACTAACCAGGCCAACTCTACTTAGCTTCCAATACCTGAAAACCCAAAACAAAACAAAACAAAACAAAAACCAGATTAGCCTGAGCTATCCAGGCCAGGGTATTAAATTTACTACTCTGTCCAAATAATACTTCTATTAAATCTCCTGGTTTTAGAGATTTTATCATATCATTCAGACTTTCAAGACTATCATTGCAATCATTGGGGGAAAGTCAAACTTGCTTTTAAAAATGAAAGATGGTACGTTTGCTAGGTAAAGACAGTCCCAGTGAAGACAATCAAGTAATGAAAGATTATTTATTTCTTTTAGGGCCATTTCGCACAGCTTCAAAATAGCACAATGGTTGCTAATTGGAAACGCTACTAATTTGCCATAACCCACGACATCGTAGACAATCTGCAACAATCCTGAAACCGACCCGCAAAAAGCGCTTCGTTGTAGCGCTTTCAGGGGAATCCAGAAAAGTGGATTAACCCTCCGGATAGCGATACACTCCTGCAACCAATCTGCAACAGTAGCGCTAAAGACCTGTGCGTTACCATTGTTGCTGGTTCTTCAAAGTCCCTCCCCCTGGCTCTCTCCTCCAAACTTCCGGCGAAGCGATCGCCATTTTTTTTTCTCCGAGCGAGCGGGGATAAACGCACAAGCGAGCCTCTTTCTGTTTAGAGGCTTCCCTGGCTTCAGTCCTTCACCTTTAGTCACTAAGCACAAACCACATAAAAGCCCGTTTGCTGAAATAAAGTCCCTTTATTTTTTACACATAAATTCAGCCGAAAATCGGGCCCGTGAGAGGGGGGGGGATTTTTTTTTATCACTCGAGGCAGCGTGCCAACGATCATACAATCAAACGACAGCTCACATTAGGCAGCTGGATGGGTCTCTCCGTAGCAACGAATCTACCTAGATTCGTTGCTATGTGTCGGTTTTTTTTTTTTAAACCTTTCTTAAAGGGAAAGGGGCTGTTTGGGAGCATGCTAACGGCTGCCCATTGGCTGCTTGATGGCCAGGGGCGGGACGAGCTTGGCAATAGCGCTTCCTTTCTAGCGATTTCTGCCGAGACCGGAAGCCTGTGGGAAACGCTAAAAAACGCAACTGATTCCACTACAAAGGCAGGTATGCATAACGACGAATTCCACTATTTTAAATGACGATTTTTCATTCCGCAAACAATTTGCAACAAAGATCCCCGTGCGAAAAGGCCCTTAGTTTACAGACTCTCCTTCTAAAGCAGCAATCCTTGCATATATTAATTGCTTGATTTTGTTCAGCAAATAACCATTATGAGTTTCTGTCTCTAAAATGAACTCTAATGCTAATTCAGTTTGATCTTCGTTGGATCTAGTCCGTAACTATTATTGTACAGCAAGACCAAAGTCCATCTTGCGATTCTCTAGTCAGAGAACTTTCCAACTTTAATCCTTAACATTTTAATATGGAACATTTGAGTCTTAATAAGTTCTACCATTTCATTCAAAGGCAACACCATCCAATAAACTGTCAATGCTTCTTTTTCATGCTAGCTCAAGTTCTTCTTAAAATTCAGGTGGCATTTCAGCTGTGAATGCCACTGGCCTGTCTTTTCTGAATCTGTACCGTTTCTGCTGATGTTGCATTCTGACTGGTGTTTTGCTCCAAAAATTATAATAAAAAACTTTTACTGGATTTGGATCCATTAACATGACTACCTAAGCCAGAATGCTTTCATTATCTGTCGCTCTCTCAAACAGTATTTTTAAAACAAGTTTTGTGCATAGTCTGGAATGAATATCTGACAAAATCTGGACCTTCCTAGGAATTGTCTCACACTTCTAACATCTGTTGATTTAGGCACTTCAAGAAGAGGATGTCATGCTATTCTTCTGAGTTCTTTACACTTTCCAATACAAATATAAAAACTTCTATTTACCTCCATTCATTTGTGATTTCTGCCATTCAGTTTAAATCCAGCTAGGTTTGCGGGGGGGGGGGGGGGATCTGAAAAGTTTAGGCTTTCCCTGTGCTTCAGTGCTTTCCCTGGTTTTTTGGGGGGGGGGGGATTTACATGAAATATACCCTCTGTATAGGCAATTCTGAATTGAGTATATCAACAATGGACCTATGAAGTATTATTACTCTGTCAGCAGATCATTCCAGTTATTCTGTCCTGAAATATGAATACCCAGTTCCATTAATCCTTCTGTGACCTAGAAGCTGATAACCAAAGATTTCAAATCAGTGAATTGGATCTCATCTATATCCCAGGCACTGAAGCACTCATTCCCTACTTCCCCTTCTCCTGAAACAACCCCCAATGCCCCCTGAAATGCTGCTCCTAGAGAACATGGGCCCTCAGGAACAACATGAGGGGGAAGATTGAGGTCTGTCAAAGGAAGGAGGAATTGCCCTCCTTTGTACTGGTGGATTTTTTTGATGGGATCCAATTAATACATAATTTTGGTCTTATCTCAGTTTTACAGATTGTGGGCATGCACATATATATTCTTTGTAGATTTTATGTTATCCTTGTCCTCATTATTCTAAAAAAAATCTATTTCAAACCTCTTGCTCTATGTGTCCCTTGTCTTTTCTATTGCCTGCTTTTCTGCCCCCTGATTTCTACCTTTGTCCTAACTTGGCCTGCTAAAAGGTCTGAAACATGATGGAAGTATAAAAGAATCTACTGACAGTCTGACTCCCAGAGGGTATGTGGAACATACCTGCTCTGGGGCTACCTGGTCAGGGCCCCCTCTCTTCCTGGAAAATACACACACACATACAGAGAGACTGCCCTCTTTCCCCCTCCTTCCTTACCTGTTGGCTTCCCAACATCCTCCTTGGTTCCTCCTACCTCCCTCATTCTCAAAAACACACACGCAGAATCCCTTCCGTTCTCTCTCCCATTGCCTGTTGGTTTCCCAACCTCCTCCTCTCCCTCTCTCCTTCCCTCCGAAGGAAACACACAGAGAGACACACAGAGACTCCTTTCCTTTCACCCTCCCATTTTTTCCCTTACCTGTTAGTTTCCCAATCGCCTCCCTCCCACCCAAGCAAACGCATACCCACTCCCTTTCCTTCCCTCCTCCCCCTTTCCATTTACCTTCTTACCCTTGGGTCACCTGTGCCACTACCTCGGCCCCCATTGGCGGCTCAGGTGCTGGCTGGGCTCCCAGGGGCAGGGTGGCCACTACCTTTGCCTTGGAGGCCGCACAGGTGCTGCCAAGAGGCCTAGTTGCCTGGGATAGTGGCCATGGTAACTCCTTTGATTTCCAAATGTTGTCAAGAGCTCCAAGAGCTTATAAAATCTTAGAGGAGCTTCTGTAAAGAATGCAGGACATAGCACACTTATTTCATTTTCACCTTTATTCTTCTCATTTAAACCCTACTTTTCCCCCCCCCCCCCCAGTGGGGATCTCTTTATTAAAAGAAGCCTGGGGGATAGCCAACAAGGACACAGTCTGCCCCAGTGGCTACAGAGTGTGCTCGGTCTTTTCCCCCCTCTATGATCTTGATTCTGGCTGTGATGTCCCAAAACCTAACAATCACTTTCTCACAGTGTGATGACAAAATAGTCAAATTGAAATGTTTCCAAATCTCAGCACCTCAAAACCTTAGACTCACAGGATACCTGATATACTTTTGCCATGTGGCTAGGGGTCCCATTGGCCAGGGTTCCCAATTACCCCATCCTCCTCTACTGTTGCCTGTTGCAGCTCCAAATGGTGGCAGGAAAAAATGGTTAAAAACACACTGGTCAAAGCATGGAGCCTTAATGATTCCTAGAGCTACCTACATCACATATTTTACCAAAAGTGACATGATGCTGCAGCTAGTGTTGTATCCCTCTTACAGCCCTCCCTACCAGTTGCCAGCATCTGCGTAATAACCCTAAACACAGCTCACTTAGTTCAAATCAAAATAGATTGTGATCCATTGGAACATTTGGGTTGTTTACTACTCATTTAGTGGAGTGTGGAGCTTCCTTCCTTGGGCAGATGTTATGGTGGCTCCCTTCTGATGACAGCAATGCGAAGTGAATTGGACAGCGCTGGATGGGGAGTGAGGCCACTTCTTTCGGCAGTGATATTCCATTCACCGTCACCTCCCCATCATGCTTCGTTTTTTGGGCAACATTTGGAACTCAGTAATTGGAAAGGAATTTATCCGAACCAGTACTACGTCATTCGAGTGAAAGAGTGGGATTAATAAATTGTTTGGTGATGTGGAATGACAATTATGTGGGCTGTTATTGTTGAGAAATCCTAACAGCCTTTTAGGAGTGCATAATTGATGAACAAAAAGCACTAAAGAAATGTACTGCCTTAGGGCCGGATCTTTCTTGCCTGTCTTGCCCATGTACGAGCCTCCTGCTTACTAATTAATCCACATCTTACAGATGACAGAGTATACCCAAGCAAAAGTCAGGAGGAAGCAGCTGATTAGAAGGTGCCTGCTAAATTCAAGGACGCTGGAATACCAAGGGCTGTGCTGAATGTACCCTAGTGATGCAGTGCTGGTGACAAGTAATGCCACACATTTCATGGCAAAAGCTTAAATTACCATGTTCATCTGTAACAATCAGACAACAGCCAGTTGTTGGGTCTGTTTGGTTTGTCACTGAAGAACACCTACCAAACTTGTATCCACTTCTCCCCCCTCCCCCACCAACATGCATGTGAGATGATGCTGAGGACCCAAACAGAACTACTTAGATTACTTCTACCTACTGTGGTAGGGTGACTCCCCCCCCACACACACACCCTGTAGCATTTAGTTATGACTGATTGGCCCTGGAGATTCCCAGGGTCCATTATGCAAACACTGGATAACACACTTTCAATGCACTTTAGAAGTAGATCATCCAATTCCGCACAGGAAAATCCAGCTGCCAAAACACATGGGCAGTGCATTATCCAACATGTGCATAATGGGGCCAGGTTTGGAGACTCTTCCCATTTTAGAAGAAGAAGGAGAAGAATTGGTTCTTATATGCCGCTTTTCTCTACCCGAAGGAAGCTCAAAGCAGCTTACAGTCGCCTTCCCATTCCTCTCCCCACAACAGACACCCTGTGGGGTGGGTGAGGCTGAGAGAGCCCTGATATCCCTGCCTGGTCAGAACAGTTTTATCAGTGCCGTGGCAAGCCCAAGGTCACCCAGTTGGCTGCATGTGGGGGAGTGCAGAATCGAACCCAGCATGCCAGATTAGAAGTCCGCACTCCTAACCACAACACCAAACTGGCTCTCAGAAACCAGGGGAACGTACCAGGCACAAGGAGGAACAAAGCAGGGAGTCGATGCAACATGCTGACATCACCACACTGACTCCTGACTTCCATTAAGACTTCTATTTCCTTCTCTGAATGCCATCGTGATACATCATGATCACTCTTTGACTTTGCACCCAAGTCAGTTTTATGGGCTTTTCATTTCATCCTGTGGTGATACAACAACATCTGAAAAAGTCCATTGAATTGTCAGTTACCTTTGACACCAAGTTATAGCTTTTAAAACATTGATTTGGCCACATTTATAAAACACAATTGCTGTTAGGGATCAACTTTTGCCTTGGAAGTAATCTCAGAACAGTAGTCTTTGTATTCAAAGGATTTTAAATTCTGCACAGTTTGGGCCTTTCTTTAGGGATCAAAGGTGCACTGAGTTCATAGGTGGAATCACCTGAATGCCATGGCAGAGAACAAGTTTGATAAACCTTCCTCATGTCACACATAATATCATGCAGACCTTTGTTGAAGTTACCAAAGCCTTATGGTTTTGAAACCCAAATGTCTTCCCATCTACTATAGTGTGGTATAGTGGTTGAGAGCAGTGGGCTGTAATCTGGAGAACTGGGTTTGAGTCCCCACTACTCCACATGCAGCCAGCTGGGTGACCTTCTCTTAGAGCTCTTCTTGCAGAGCAGTTCTTTCAGAGCTCTCACCCCACCTACCTCACAGGTGTCTGTTGTGGGGAGAGGAAAGGACAAATATTTGTAAGCTCTTTGAGACTCCCTTGGGTAGTGGAATGCAGGTTGTTAAAGACCAGCTCTTCTTCTAAAACTGAGTTAAGGTAAAGGTAAAGGAATCCCCTGTGCAAGCACCGGGTCATGTCTGACCCTTGGGGTGACGCCCTCTAGCGTTTTCATGGCAGACTCAATACGGGGTGGTTTGCCAGTGCCTTCCCCAGTCATTACCATTTACCCCCCAGCAAGCTGGGTACTCATTTTACCGACCTCGGAAGGATGGAAGGCTGAGTCAACCTTGAGCCGGCTGCTGGGATTGAACTCCCGGCATGAGGGCAAAGCTGTCAGACGGCTGCCTTACCACTCTGCGCCACAAGAGGCTCTGAAAACTGAGTTACACAAACTTTAACAGACCTCAGCGGGCTTCCTTAGGGAGACAGTGATGTTCCCAGAAGCCTTCCGTATGGGAGTTTGTAGTGTTTCAGCCTCTTGCATTTGCCTTAGAAGACAGACATTGGTAGATAACGTTATCAGGTCTCCCACTGTGGCAGGAGAACTTCTGCCAGCAACTCTCCCACCAATGCTTCTTTAGGTGGTGGGAGAAAATATTTAAAAACTCATAGTGCACATGGTCTGATGGCTTACCGTAGAGTTTCCAGTTATTTCCTCCCATTTCTGGCTGTATGTCAGTCACTAGGTGGCAATTGCAGACCACCCTGCAATGCAATCATTCTCCTCCAAGGAACTGATCTTTGTAGCCTGGAGATCCATTGTAATTCTGGACATCAACAGGCCCCACCGGGAAACTGACAACCCTTGGTGGAGTCCCTAATGCATTAATTAATTCTAGCTAGAAACATAGACTGTATGAGCAACCTTGTTCTGAACCAGTTGCTCATGTCCTCATACCCATCTGTGCTATATGAACCTGAGAGCAAGACTCTTGAGTCTCTTGATCCTGAACTTCAAGTAAAACGGAACATTATGAAGATCTGGTGAAATATGGGGAAGCAAACAGCGCTTGGGAAAGTGTTCTAGCATCACTTGAATCACCATTGTAAAGCCTCTTGTGCGACTATATAGAGAAGGACCTCTGCTAATAAGCTGAGTGCTCAAGTAAATATTTGAGATAATGTCATCCTAGGCCATGAAGGGTTTTAAAGATGATGATTAGCAAGGGGCAGAGACTAAGGGACAACCAGGTAATATGTTCCTGGTGCATATCTGCCAGTCCTATTCAGGATTACCTACAACTTCTAAACAAGCTTCATGCTACATAGAAGATGCTATTTGTCCAGTCACCAAGGCATGAATAACCATGGCCAGATCTCTCTTGCCCAGTGAACCAGCCTGTAGCCAGTATCCCTAAGTGGTACATCCAATTTTGAGGGGAGGAGTGACCCTGTACACTGAAAGTACAATCCATATACCTCAGAATAGATGTTTTTTGAGTGTCACCATTATCTCTAGATTAAATTGAGTACCTGTGATAAATGAAGATCCAGTGTCCAAATTAATTGTGTGCAACAGTAACAAAGAGGTATATGTAATGAGAAAATCATTTATGCAGATATACCTGGATATGTATGTTTTCCCTACAGAGCAAGTTATGGACCCAGGGGCACTACCATTATAGATCAGGAAACCTATGTGTGGGAAAACCTCAACCCCCTCCCCTTGTGCTATATTTCTGGCCTGAAAGTCCCCTCCCCCACCTATTGCCTGATAAAAGCCTTAAGAAACAAAACAAATGCTAGAAATTCCTAACACAGAACTCTTAGCATATTGTCTTGTTAGGCCCTGAGGATGAGTTCACAAGGCTTCTTGATCATTTAACAAGGTCAACTTCAAAAAATGACCTGGATGTGTGAAGTAGCCATCACATATAGACAGCAATCTTTTCCACTAAAAAGGAAGCATATTTTCATTCAAAATGTGAAATGAGTTTCTTTTGAAATTAAAACAAAATTGGTTTGTGCTATGTTGCAAATGAATGTTTTGGATGTTTTGTTTTTTTTTAAGAAGAATTGCTGGATGTGAAGGATAGTTTCTCTGCTCAGCATTCTATTTTTATGGCATATCAGAACATGATATAAATTGAAGATCTAGAATGGCAGTAAGCGACTTGAGATTTCTGCAGAGCAAAATCATCCAAGTGAATACTGGAAGACAGTGACATTCCATGGATAACTGTGAGGATGAGAGATGTACTAGGCTCTGCATTAAAGTGTCCCTTTGGAAAATTGAATACAGCCTATGCATTCCTGAAAAAATTGTATATGGGGGGTGGAGGGGGGCAGGAATGGTTTCTCCATTGTAGGTCACATCCAAGAGAGAATTTCTACCCTAGTATTATTCATGATTCTCCCTGTACTATTTATTTTCCCACAAATATTTTTGTTTGACACTTGGTAACACAAAAAATGTGAAACGGACCTGGTTGTAGAAATAGACTTCCAGGCTGTAATGTAGTATCCAGAATCTAAAGGGTGGCACTGGATGTTCTGATGACACATTGCAAAAGTTCCCAAAGTCACTGGCAGATCTGGTGATATTGTGATTTACAGACATTTGAAAAGTCTGCTAGCTAAATTACAATGCTTCCATTTACTTGGTGAGAAGACCGTGCTAAGAAAAATTAACCAACATATCTGAAGAAGTTTTTATGAAATGCCCCTGAATGTGATGCAGAAATCCAAAGCAAAGAAAAGTCTGAAATAGAAGCGCCTACAGAGAGTAATTTGTATGGATGGGGATGCATGGGCTCCCGATATTATTATTATTATTATTTTTAGATTTATTTCCCGCCTCTCCCGACAGGCTCGAGGCGGGTCACAACAACTAAACCCCATTAAAATTCCCATTAAAACATCAATCTACTAACACGATGCCTAAAAATCCCATCCCTCTCCCAATTATGAAAGAGGTGAAGAGGAAAGGATAGGGGAGTAGCATACACTCCAACTCCTGGGAGAGAGCGATGTCCCTGATTCACTGACCCCAGCCTCAACCATAGACCTGGTAGAAGAGCTCCGTTTTACAGGCCCTGCAGAAAGCTGACGAATCCCGCAGGGCCCGCAGATCACCTGGGAGCTCATTCCACCAGGTAGGGGCCAGGACCGAAAAGGCCCTGGCCCTTGTCGAGGCTAGGCACGCTTCCTTCGGGCCGGGGACGACCAACAGGTTCTCACCCGCAGAGCGTAAGGCCCTGAGGGAGGCATAGAGCGGTAGGCGGTCCCTCAGGTATGTGGGTCCCAACCCGCATGTGTGAGAGGTTCTTATGGTCCCTTTCCCGCAGCTGTGCTATTTAGTCACATTTTCTATACTTTGTTAGGAGGTTTCTCTCCTTCATAGAGTGATATCAGCCAGTCGGGAATCATGTAATGTATGTAATGACATCACAGCACTTTGCAGCTAATTAGATATGACAATGTGTTGCATCACACAGGGCAAAGAAAGGCGATTTAGACTGAGGGCGATGTTTCCTAGTCTGGCCACTCAGATGCTCTATAACCAGTCAGGACTACAAGGTCACTGAAAACCTATTTTATACTGCTTCCTGGATGGTTCCTAAAAACTCTCTCATTCCTTTCACTATGATCCAAAAAAGTTGCTAAATAAGTGTGGGTTCCTGTTGCTATTGGCAAACGTTTTGATGAAAAATGTTTCTCCATTTTGACTGTGCTGTAATGTATACATTTATGAATGCCCTTGAAAACTGGGGCATTTCCGCACATTAGTAAAAATAGTGTCATTGTATTGCCCCCCAGCCCCCCCCCACACCTTTTTGCTGTCTCACCTTTGTCTGCCTTCTTTTTATCCATCTTACCCTCCTCACCTGCTGCTGGAAGAGGCGGAAGAGAGCAATGTGACTTATACGTGTTGCACTTCTACCTCTCAATCATTACAAACAACCAATCCCCTTCCTCCATATTCTGACACAGTTTAAATGTCCTGCAATGTCTGCTACTTTTTAAAAAAAATCATACTTCTCCATTGCAATGCCTCTGCATAGAATCAAAAATGCATAGGGCTTTTGAACACTACCCCATATGGGATCACGAGTCGGCTTGTGCACAGAGGGACGACTCTCCATTGGATATAATGGAGGGATGGGGGCACCCTTTTTGGGAGACCCCTAGATGTAGACCCTTGGACCAATCGTTTTGAAATTTGGAGGGGAGTCAGGGAAGAGCCTCCAGGAGCTACCCTGAAAGTTTTGCGGATGTACATCAAATCCTAACCCCCCCAGGCCCCAGGAAAGGCAGGAATGCCGAAATTCCAATTATAGTCTACGGCAGGGGTAGTCAAACTGCAGCCCTCCAGATGTCCATGGACTTCAATTCCCATGAGCCCCTGCCAGCATTTGCTGGCAGGAGCTCATGGGAATTGAAGTCCATGGAATCTGGAGGGCCGCAGTTTGACTACCCCTGGTTTACGGCACCATTGACTTCCATGGTCGCCGAAGACGAAGCGGCCGAGTCCTTTGATAAATGAGTAAATTAATATCATTCCTGATTTTGGGGGTGGAGAGGAAATTTTGAGAGGCATGCTTTGTTGAATGAAATATTCTTTTATTTCTGGCATCGTCTACATGCATGTCCATAAAGGTATCCCCTGTGCAAGCACTGAGTCATGTCTGACCCTTGGGGTGATGCCCTCTAGCGTTTTCATGGCTGACTCAATATGGGGTGGTTTGCCAGTGCCTTCCCCAGTCATTACCATTTACCCCCCAGCAAGCTGGGTACTCATTTTACCGACCTCGGAAGGATGGAAGGCTGAGTCAACCTTGAGCCGGCTGCTGAGATTGAACTCCCAGCCTCATGGGCAGAGCTTTCAGACTGCATGTCTGCTGCCTTACCACTCTGCGCCACAGATTATTCTAAATCTTCAAATGTCTCCTAATGAAAGTAATTGTATTGTTTTAAAGGAATTGCTGCCGTGGACAAGATTTTGGGAGAGACAGGAAAGAAATATTCTTTAGAGATGTTTGTTATAGTGAGAACCTAGAAAGCACTCCAACCAGTGATAAACACGAGTTCAACTTCACATTCAAGCACATGCAATGGAGCTTCAATGTGCTTAAATTGAGCAGGATTATTTCTCCATGCTTTACTGTCATATAGGGAGGTTACTTTTCAGAAACCACAAAATTCTATTTTTTTGCAGAGCATTGTGAAGAACTTGCTGTTGAGCCATTTGGGCCAGACCCCCCCCCTCCCCCTGCTCTCCTACCATTCCCATAAACATTTTACCCTTCATCACAAAGGGATAACTCAGCAGTAGTGATAGCAAGGGTTGCAGCGTGGTCGGAAAAACTGAGTATCCCACAAAGTCTAGCAATGAAAATCAGCTTCAAAGGGACTTTGTCATTGATTTCCCCCTCTCTAAAGAACACCCTGAGTCTGTTTATTTTTATTATTTTGTTAAATGGGTTTCAAAGCTGCTGTCCACTGCTTGGAAAATACAACGTGGGTTTAAGACAGCTTAATAATTTAGCTTGTCATGATGAGTTATCTTGGAAAACTTCAGTGGTACATGGCTTATGGCAGTAGGTATGAAGCTTTCCTATGATAGTTTCCTAATCCTAAAATGTGTTGAAATATGTAATATCTGTAGTGTGCATGATTCAAAAGCTTATGAAGGGTATCTAACAGGGGGCACTGGAGATGTGCATTTAGCATAGCTAGATTAGGAATGTATGGCTGCGAAATGTATCCATTTGCAATGTATGGCTGCGAAAGTTGGACAATAAGGAAGGCCGAGGGTCAAAGAAGAAGAAGAGTTGGTTCTTATATGCCGCTTTTCCCTACCCGAAGGAGGCTCAAAGCGGCTTACAGTCGCCTTCCCATTCCTCTCCCCACAACAGACACCCTGTGGGGTGGGTGAGGCTGAGAGAGCCCTGATATCACTGCTCGGTCAGAACAGTTTTATCAGTGCCGTGGTGAGCCCAAGGTCACCCAGCTGGCTGCATGTGGGGGAGCGCAGAATCGAACCCAGCATGCCAGATTAGAAGTCCGCACTCCTAACCACTACACCAAACTGGCTCAAGAATTGAGGCTTTTGAACTCTGGTGCTGGAGAAGACTCTTGCGAGTCCCTTGGACTGCAAGGCGAACAAACCGGTCAGTCCTAGAGGAGATCAATCCTGACTGCTCTTTAGAAGGCCAGATCCTGAAGATGAAACTCAAATACTTTGGCCACCTCATGAGAAGGAAGGACTCCCTGGAGAAGAGCCTAATGCTGGGAGCGATTGAGGGCAAAAGAAGAAGGGGACGACAGAGAATGAGGTGGCTGGATGGAGTCACTGAAGCAGTAGGTGCAAGCTTAAATGGACTCCGGGGAATGGTAGAGGACAGGAAGGCCTGGAGGATCATTGTCCATGGGGTCGCAATGGGTCGGACACGACTTCGCACATAACAACAACAAGATTAAGAAATTCCTGATATTTATCAAATAGTCTCCTATTTCCTGACTGGCTCATTTGGAGACGTCCTGCTCCTTTGAGCATACTTCTTCCCTGCTTGCCCCACAATAGACAGAATAAATGCAGAACAATAGTTAAATATAGGACTCTCTTTCTCCTCTTTCTATACAAAATTATTTATTTTAAGCAGCTTGGAGTTTTATCACCTTGCATATTTAAACTCACCCACAATCTCAAGGATTTGCAGAGTTCCATTTACACTTAGTCCTTCTCAATACAGATGAAGAAGAGACCCTTCATGCAGCAAGTGCTTTACTCTTCTTCTGATAAATTAGATTGATAAACTTCTGCACCTATAGAGTGGAAGAAAGCTATCTCAATCTATGGGTTTCTTCACAGATAATTTATTACGGTCATTGACCAGCATCAAAGTATCTACAGCGTTTTAACAGGACACTTGGCATCAGGGAGTTAACAAAGGCACAAAACATTAATATAGCATTTTGACAGTCAGGTCACTCAGCATCAACAGTAACCAAAAATTTCCGCACTCTGCTGGCAGTGTAGTTCCTGATCATCTATTAGAAATGGGACACAGGCAAGCAAAACATCTGGTCTATCAATGACTTATGGATATTGAACTGCAAAATGAGATGGCCCTACTCCCAAGCCCATATAGGATACTAAAGTCCTGGGAGGGATTTTCTACTGCACCATATCTAACATATATCACCTTTACTAAATTTCGATGGGCTTTTTCGAGGGCCCGGTTCAATGCATTTCCATCAGCACTGCTAAGTGGAAGACTGCAGCGTGTGCCTAGAGGACCCATTGTGCCCTTGCAATTCAGGCGTAATTGAATCAACTGCCCACATTATATTATACTGTGACTTTTATAAGGTTGCCAGAAGCCGTTTAATCTTGCTCTTGCTATCAAGGTTCCCTGGACTTACAGATGATCATCTAATTAACATCTTGCTTGCAGATAAAGATAATTCTGTTTCTTACATGGTGCTACATCCAACAATTAATAAAGCACTACATATGAAATAATTTCATTTTCTGAATCGGAAATTGCTTGACATCCCAAGTAAGAAATTCCCCCACACATGAGTCTTGCTTCTTTCTCTCAGAAAAGAAACTCCCCCATGCTCAAGGTTTTGCCATGGTCAGTTTGTCCCAGCACTATTCTCCAAACAGAGACACGGGATAATCTTAATTTGAGTTTAGCTAATTCATTGATATTAAAATTGGATGACATATATTACATCTATTAATCTACTTTTAAAATCAGAGTCCAATGGCACCTTTAAGACCAACAAAGATTTATTCAGGGCATGAGCTTCCGAGTGCAAGCACTCTTCGTCAGACTATGATCTTCTTACATGACAGGGAATATATATTCTGTATCATGTAAGAAGATCATAGTCTGTCGAAGGGTGCTTGCACTCGAAAGCTCACGCCCTGAATAAATCTTTGTTGGTCTTAAAGATGCTACTGGACTCTGATTTACTTCAGACCAACACGGCTACCCACTTGAATCTACTTTTAAAGGCAGGCTGTGCTAGATGGCTTTTCTTAGCTACCAGTGTCTGGGCAAACCTATCCTGAGCTAATACACAGCCAGAAATCTATTGCTGGCTTTGTTTACCCCTACCTGAATATGCCTGGGTTAAGAGACACCAAGCTTTATCATCCTCCACCCTCTGTGCCAAATATGACTAATCTGTTGTGGGTACCCACTGAGGCTTAATCAGTGTCACAATGACAAGAAGCATAGGAGAAGTAGGAAGAGGCAAAGAGACAGAGGAATCATAGGAAGAAGATGCCCTTTAAACATGTTGGACTAGGAGAAGCGAGGCATAGAACTGCTTGTTTGCAGAATAGTATGAGTCATATTTATCATCTGAACCACAGCCAAAATTACTTCAGTCTTTTTGCTCAGTTGAAGTGGTTTCTGCACAATTCTTTCATTTTCTGTGGAGGAGCCAAAGACACTGCTAACTCTGGGTTAATGACTATTGCATCTCAATTTTCTACAAATCATATCCATATGGATACACATCTGTCAAGGATGGTTGAGACTGAGTAAATCTTCTGCAATGCAGGGGGTTGGAACTGAGGGACCACTTCCCACCCAATGAGTCCATGACTCACTTGCAGTATTAGCCAGAAGTCTTGGAAAGAATTAAATTGGCCCTTTTTCCTAAGTATTCAAGAACTTTGAACATTCTTGAATGGTTTGGTCTCTAAAAGAGACCAACAACAGTGGAGGTTGCAGGTCTACTGTGGATTTGTTAAACACATACAACTCTGATGCATCCATCTGAGGAAAATATATACTTGCTTCATTCTGTGGTCAGCATGTTTTATGTGGTTATATGGTTTCATCTATGCAACTCTAGAAAGTGAAACATCTGCTCACAGCTTTCATATTGAAACAATGGCACTGATGAGATTTCTGAGCTCAAGGTAGAAACAAAGAGGAAGAAAAATAAGGAAGGCTTTACTCTTTGAGTAGTGATATTACATCAGGAGGTCAGGGCCTTGTATTTCCAAAGTGCAGGTCTTTGCTGTGTGCTTCACAGCTAGTCTGTAATTTATATCCAGTAAATATATGAGGTGAAGTATTCCACTTCTGTCACTGTCTAAGGGAGTATCCCTCCTCCTTCTGGAGAGTTAGGAAAAACAGAGCTAGAAAAACTATGTGTTAGGTGAAGTCTGAGGCTAAGTGCTTAAATCCACAGCTAGGTTCTGTAACTACAGGTGTGCAAGGAACAACAACCCAGTATTTTGGGGGTTCAGGTCTACTGAACTCCCCCCCCCCAAAGCCAGTATTTTCTGGTATGGTATTTGGATTCAGTAAATATTTGGCAATGATTAATTTTTCCATCTCCATTATAGCCTATAGGAACTATTATAGTCAATGGTCTCCATAGGCTATAACAGAGAATTGATCCAGGGTATTCAGGGCGCATGGTACCCCCCTCCCCGTTTTTGAGCATGAAGAAGATTAGATCAGGGAATCCAATTCTATGGGCCTCCAAAGAAGGCGCCCCCATAGTTTCCAATGGAGGGGGGAGGGGAAATGAATTTAAACTTTAAAGACAATTGGTTCCTTTAAAATGTAAATGCCTTTTGAAAGGCGTGGTGGCTATGCAAGTGAACTTGGAAGGCGTTTAAAGGGCTTTCAGTATCTTTCAATGACTTCTCCAAGAGGAGTGTTCACTCTTAAGGCATTTAAAGGGACTGATACTACAGGTATCTGGGTTGAGTTGCAAATGAGGCACTTGTGAAACCAGTTTCCTCAAGACAATATCTGCATTCACACATGCAGAATAATGAGTTGATAGAACACAACTGCACCAATTATGTTAAGCTATTCCAATTGTCCACATCATCTGTTAGCCCCAATATTTTATTGGAGGGATTTTGAGCTCCCCTTGGCCATGACTTTCTCTCCCCCCCCCCCCCCGTCCAAGAAATAGACCCTATATATGCTTGAGGATGAAAGGAGAAGAAAGATTATTCTTGCCCATTCTTGCCTACTGGTGCCTGTTGTACAGGTCAAATTTTTAGCAACACTTTCTCCAATTTGACTTAAATTTTGGAGGGAGAGTCCCTTAGATGAAGAGTGCTATCTCTTGAGATAGCCAATCATACCAGGAAGCTGTGGGATAGGGGATCACCACAGAGAACCATGCAGTCGAATGTTGACTGTAGGGTCTGGTGTGTGGCAGGGCCCTTGAAGCTGGCATCATTCTGGAGCAGTGCTGTGGCCAGCTCTGAGGCTTGTCCACCACTCCCCTCCCCTACTTGAAGCGCTGACCTGTCCCAGATTTTTACAGCTTTCCCATCCTCCCTGCATTTTGGGGTTTGTTACTAGATCCATAACATTGATTGCCACAGCTTTGGTTGGTGGGAATATTGGGATGCATCCTTTGGGTCTTAGTGCCCACATCCCATGTTATGGGGACTTCCTTAAAGAATCTTGGGATATAGCCAAAACATTGGTATCCCTAGTTAGGGGATGTTGGAAGGGTCCCACCACCAGGTGGTAGGAGAACCATGAAGCAGCTGATGCCCATGTAGTTCCCTCCTCAGTTTCACCCCCAATCGGCAGGCTGGAATGTGGGGGTTATCAAATGGCGAATGGATCACCTGATTCAGGATACATCCTCACATTGCACTGTGCTCCTGCAGTGTATCCATTAGAGCTCTAGCATTCGTTTCTCCAGACTACCTGATGGCTGATTTATCACTTCTTTCATATACTCTCCTGCTGGATTGAAATGACCAATTGTGCACGGGGTAGGTAATCCGGGGTGGCAGCAGCAGGGCAGCCCTGACTGAGCACAACGCTGCTGCCATCCCAGCCCTGGCCTGGCACAATGCCTCGGAAGGCCCACTGTAAGGGAACATGAAATCTTTGGCATTCCCTGGGATGCCATGGGCGCCAGCAGGGGCTAGGTGCTGTGCATAATCCATGCAGGGTCACTGCACACCCCTGTCAACTTCACAAAGCCGCACAGCTGGGCGGGGAGTCACCCTACTCCCACCTTGGTGGGAGAACGGCATGCCACACCCCGCCATCGTGCAGTGGGGACCCCATGCCCCGCACTCCTCCCCACTGCTGCCGCCTCCAGGCAGTTTACTGGGCTTTCCAGCCCCAGTGTTTTGTGAGCACGTACTACACAGGAGCAGTCAGTGTACACTGGGTATTCCCTCCCTGTGCATACGTGGGAAGCGCCGGGGCATGTTGGCCCAATGCATTGCCCAGCAGCAGCCCATCATGGCTGCTGCCATGCATAATGGGTCATTGACAAACAACTTTGGTTTCTGATACTGGCAAAAAGAATCTGATTCAAATTTTTAATACAGCATAGGAAACAACCCCAAATCTGATACTTTTTTTCTTTAGAATGCAGTATTCTCATTTACCACATACAAGTTGTTCTGTGTCTCAATTGGAAAACTTCAAACATTAAAAAAAAATACAATTCAGAAGTTCTTTTGGTGTTTTGTTTTTTTTAAACAATATTGTCTCTGTGTATATTTAGCCTTAACTGTGCTGAGAGATTTTTTTCATGCATTGCTTTGGCCTCATGAAAGCTAGTGTGGTATAGTGGTGAAAAGATGAAGATCTGAGAGCTCCGGATCTGAATTCCCACTTTACCTTGGAAGCTTGCTAGGTAACCTAGCAATGTTAAGCAGAGAAGAGAATGATGAAAGCTGAGCTGGGTCTCCATTGGGGAGAAAGGTGGGATATATATGGAGTAAATAAACAAATCATACTCTTGTTTCTTTCCTTTCAGGATTTCAGGCTGTCGCTTTGAGAATTTATATTAGATATTGCATTGCTTATTGGAAAAAATTATTCCAAAACCCACAGAGACAACTGGCACATTGAGTAATGTCAGCTTCTTTTCTACCTATGGCCATTCTGGCACCTCCTTCACTGGGCAATTTGCACACTGAATAATGTCATCTTCTGTTATAGCTACATGCAGCACAGCTATTAAGTGCTATAAAATGCAATACAACTGTGAGCTGCCACCTGAACTGTAGGAGAAGGCCATGAGAAGTCAAGAATGGTAGAGGACTCCCTTATTGTAGCTCCCTGCTTTGTCGTTGACAAGCACAATTTGTGGCTCGGCAACTGAAGAGCTCAGAACATTAATTGAGGCCAGTGACCCTTTCATGATGTGCCATTTTCTTTAATATCAGAAGTCCACATAAACAACAAATGCAGGTGTATAGTTCTGGTTACCACATCAGGTACGTTTTACTTTCAGCATACTGGGAGGGAGAATGTGCTTCCGAAGAGCCAGCTTCACCAGAAAGATCCTAATAGGTTATAGTTATGAATATAAGGTATAAATTGGTATAAATTGGGTATAAATTGATCATATTGGATGGGAACATCTCTGAGCATCTCCACTTCCAGTAGGGGAGGGATGGCACAGATCTTTTGCAATGGGGAATTGATTGGATTAACGGGGCTACAGCTGCTTGTCCTTTGTACAAGAATCGCCGTGTGGTTCTAGCAAGAGGGCAATGAAACAAGACAGAGCTGGTTTCTAAATACCAAAGAAATAACAAAAGGGGAAGGTCTGAGTTGGTCTTGAACTGCTTCAAATGCCAACGGTTCCCTGTGAAATAGTGTGTCTGAATGGTAGTCACTGATACAGATTATTTACCTTTTGCAAGAGTTTACCTAGAAACCTCCTAGGTCCCCATTCTCCCTCTCCATCATATCAAGAAAATTTTTCTTCTAGTTTCCTGTTTGACCACAATGTTTCATCACTTCAGCCACCTTGAGGCTAGATTCCTGTAACAAACTTGACACGGGGCTGCCCTTAAAGCTGGTTGTGAAAACTGTCTGTAATTAAGCACCAGTGGTCATGACCATATACTTCATTTAAAAATTTTCTTCACTGGCATTCTATGCATTTCTGGGACAGCTCAAGGTGCTTCATGAACAGCCCCCTTCATGATCTTGGACTCACACACTTGATAGTCTGAAGACCAATACCTTCCCCTTCATGCTGTCCTGTGGCAGATAAGCTCTTCCCAGCGGTGCCTCCTCCAAGGGTGAGCACCCACTTAGGCTTTTCCAGTGGCTGCCCCATGGTTGTGGATTATGTCGGCAGAGTTTAAAATCCAAAAGAGCAAGCACTGGCTGCTTAAAGAATACAGAGCTTTATTGAGAATTAAAATAATATAGTTATATGGATCTAGACCTGGGAGTTGAGGATTCAAAACCACACTGTTACAAAGTTCACCAGATGACCTTCAGCCCAGTCATTAGCTTTTAGCCTGACTTATTCCCCAGAATAAAATGATGGAGTTGTGGAGACAAAAACTATACCCACTGGTCCAGCTACTTGAATGGCTCTGCCCCACTGGACTGACTTCCATTGCACGCGTAGATGAATTCCTGTGAAAACGTACATCAAAGAGAACTGTCAAATGACAAGGAAGAAAACCCACCCTGAGCAGTTTCATCTACAGAAATTAGTAGTTGAACTTTTTGCAGTGCAGAGTTATCATCTGCTAATGTCTGCGTCTCAAATGACTATTAAAGCCACAGTCGGCTACCTGAAAAGTGGGCAGATCTCTTGGATGTACACATGGCATGTGCTAATTTTCCACATAAAAATAGGCTCTCCCATTCCATTCCTTCGTGCCATGGGTCTTATACCTCGCCAAGGCACCTCACATTTTGACTTCCTTTTTTTTTTTTTTTGCATTCAGGAGTTCATAATCAGTCATAGCTACAGATAAAAAGTGGCTACAAACACATTACTTTTCCCTTTGGAAATCACATGGACACTTTATTTAACACAATCGAGTTGGCAAAGGCTAGCTCTTCCTCTCAACTGCTCTACTTGATGCGTTGGTGTTATCATAGTTTGTGACTCCACGCCTTCATACTGATACCCTGCAAATATTTTCAGTATCAGTAACTATCGTGCTTCCTTCCCTGGCTTGTTCTTTGCTTAGCCAGCTTACTGCACCATATTTATCTCTTTTAATCTTTCTCCGTGCCGTATGTCAGCTCCTTCACCCCCTTAATCATCTTGGCTGCTCTGAAGCAAAATCCCTCTAATTTGTCTAGTGAAGGAATCATTTGATACAGGCTGTAAACTGCAGGCAGTAGCATTAAACCAGGAGGGTTTAATTCTTTGAGTACCTATATGGGATACAAAGTGGGGAAATTATAGGGCATTTCCCAAACTAGGGAGAATGAGAGAGGGTTCATATAAGGATTCAAAGCGGCTGTCGGGTTAAACTAGGGTGACCAGATGTGCATCGGTATAGGAGTCCCCTGTGTTTAAGAGTTGAGTTTTTGGCAGGTATTTCAAGCCTGGGAGAGAAAAACTGCACTTCCTATTTCTACATCACTATTCAAGAATCAAGAACCTCATCTTATATGGAGGGGGGGGGGGATTTATTGCCAGAACCCAATTCAGTACCTTTTAGAAAGAAAAGAGTAACTTGTGACTAGTTCAGGTAGTGGAACATTTTGCAAGTGAGGCAATTTTGCACAGGAAAGAAGGAGCAAGGAAGCTATTTAACAACCAGCTGTAGGTTTTGAGGCAATAATTTATGGTGACTGGATTAGGCGCACAGCAGGACAAGGTCTGAGATTTGGCAAGAGCACTTTGTCGAGCACTTTTGCACCTTCCAAAATTCTCTATTCTGTTAAAAAACACAGGAGCTTGGTATTGAAGGGAAGTTATAGGAATACCAGGACTAGATCCCCCAATAGAATTCCTGCCACAACAGTTTTTCCTTCATTTCTTTCTTAAACATTTTAAATTAGCACTTTGTTGATATTTGCATGCCATTTAAATATTTGGAAATCTGAATCTAATTAAAAATGAATGTCTGCAGATGCATAAGTTTAATCAGTGGCTATGACATATATAAAGCAGTTTCAGTTCTTTAATTTAACCAAACACAGGAGATTTCTTCCAAGTGGGTAGTCATGTTGATCTGATTCAGCAGACTGAGTCCAATGGCACCCTTAAGACCAGCATAGTTTCATTCGAGGTATAATTTCTTGTGTGCACACACACTTCTTCAGATATAATGAAATGGAAATTACCAGTCCATACATGCAGGTAGAGGTTGAGTTGTAAATTAGCATACAGCATAATGAAGATGTTTAACAGATTCAAGGACCAAACAGTTTGCCGTTTCTGTTAGAAGTCTAAATATGCTGCGTCCTAGTCAAAAACCCACACCAAGCTGGGTAAACACTGAGATGTGAGAAGTACAGATTAAACCGAAGCCCTACATAGCCTTGACTGAATGGAATGTTTGGGGAATATTGTCTTAAAATAGCAAGTCAGCTTCTAAGCAGAAGGAGGAGAACTGCAATTACCTACATTCCAGACAGGAAGACCAGGCCAGAGAGTTGATTCACCTTTGTGTGGAATGGAGAAGCTGAGCTTTCTGTTTACAAGGATATCCTGTCATTTCGTGTCTTGACGACTGTTTACGTACAGCCAATATTTCTGGATTCCGCCCCAAAGACCTTCCAGCCTGGTTAAGAATGGCAGTCTGTCTGAGGGGGAAGCAAAGAACTAGGTGGAGCGTCTTTGCATGATGGAAGCTTTAAAACAATGAGCCTCTTCTTCTTCAGCTCTCTGACCTGCCTTGATCATGCAGACCTAGCTCCCTGCCAATTTACAGCAATCGGAACTCTTGTTTGTACCACTTTTCTTATGTGACGTTTGTCTTTTTTTGGCCAGCTGTCTTCGTCTTTGTAACCACTCACAGGAGGCCAGTGGTGGGCAAAGGAAGGCTGTCTGTCTATTATTAATAAATGTCAAGGCTGTCCTGCAGCTTACCTCATAAAATTTGTACAAAGATTAAAATCATAAAACAGAGCTCACCAGCCTACCTACCTGCCATTTGCTGATTTGTTTAGAGATTACACAGCAGAATTACATATAAGAAGCAACATGCAGCCTAGTGGGGGGGGGGGGATAAAAACCACCTCAGGGAGGCCATGCTCACCTGTACTGGCTCCGTGTTCTTTCCAGGGGCCACATTTACCATTCCTTGTCTGTGAAAGTCCCCTCAGGAAGCCAGGTTTACCTGTTCAGTTTCCTGGATGAAGTCAGTTCCTGCAGCCAGGTCTACCCTCAGGAAGTCAGGTTTACCTTCCCAGGTCTAAGTGCTCACTCCAGAGGCCAGGTGTACCATGCCTTGGACACAGTGTAACAGGCTCGGGAGGTGGTGGGTTCTCCTGCTTTGGAAGTTTTTAAACAGAGTCTAGAGTCATCTAACAGAAATGGTTAGGCAGATTGTGAGTGGGTGGGCAGGAAGGTATGTATCAGGTGGGGGGAATCACTTGGGCATGAAATTGAGGTCACTGTAGGTGGGCAGGAAGGTGTGAGTTCCTGCATTATGTTGGGGTTGGACTAGATGATGCTGGAGGTCCATTTCAACTCTATGTTTCTGTCTTACTATTGTGTAACGCTATTTTTTTAATATTACACACGACATCGTACACAATCTGCAACACTCCTGCAACACTCCCTCAAAAATCGCTTCGTTGTAGCGCTTTTCGCTAGACTCTAAAAAACCGCTAGACTCTTGAGAACAACCTGCAACACATCTGAAAAAGACATGTGCGGTAGTGGTAACAAGCATGTTCCTCCCTATGCTCTCGCACCCGAGCTTCCGGTGTCATGATTGCCATTCCCCTCCCCCCTAAACCGGCAAAAGCAACGAATAAGCGATGCTTCTTTGGCTGAAATCCCTCCACAATCAATTGTCTGTAAAGTTTCCAAGCACAATACAGCCTCCTGTTCGACACTGCTCATAATTTCGGCCAGAAATTGCACAGGGCGGGGGATTTTTCAAAACTTTAAGAGCATGCAAACAATTAAGCGCCAGCTCCCACGCCAGCGAAAAAGGTCTTTCTGATACATCGAATGAACAAATATGCTTTGCTACAGGTCGGGTGGGATGGGGCAACTTTGGACACGCGGGGGAGGGGGTCACTTTCTTGCCAGCTCTAAAAGAGCTGAGCGAAGCATTTTGGCGTATTCCTTGGCAGGTGCTGGCATGACCCTCCAGGTAGGCTGGGCAGCTGCAGGAGCCAGTGGGGTGCTGGAAATGCGTGTGCACATGCATGCGCATAACAATGAAGGTGCTGTGGAGGCAGCCATTGCCATGGCTCTGCCGCCTCTGCTGGCCACTGCCTCTGCTTACCACCACAGCACAGTGGTGGCAGTCAACCTGGGGAAGGGGCCAGGTGACCCCAAATGGGGTCCCAACCCCAAGGTTGAGAACCACTGCACTAGGCTAATGAAGGATCATAAGTCAGCCAATCAGAGGTTATTGTGACATGAATTTGTGGAACAATGAACGGCCCCTTTTAAGGACCAATCAGGTTCTTTGGCTGGCTTGTACAAGAGTATATAAGTCGTTGTGTTCTATTGTTCAGTGTTTGGTGTTTCTGTTTTGAGTTGGAATTAATAAAAAAAAGCTGATTGTTTTTTAACAGCTGTATCTATGTCTACTGAACTCACAGACTTATTAGTGTATGTCCCTGCATTGTGTTAGGTAATGAGATGTTGTAACCAACTTACTTCTCTAGTAATCTTATCTGGTCAATTTTCAGTTTTCATAGTACGGAAACAGAATCACTTTTTTGCTTTACAACTTGTCTGTTGTCTCATAATTTTATAGTAGTTATACCATGATGCCAAACTGTAACTGGTAGATTCATTTTTCAGACCACTATACGTGTCCCTGCAACACCCTCTCCTTTAAAAGAGGCTTCTGAATACGCCTCCATTATTACACATAAATCCTCTTCCCACAACATGTTCAGGCACTTGCATATGGTTCCCACTGAGCTTCAGGCACTGAGCCATTAGTACAATGACTTTGCGATTGTTCTGGTGCAGCATGTGAGGCTGCTGGTCAATAAAGGCCGCGTGCATGCCCAAGCCAGGAAGGGGTGGTCTGGATTGTGCTGAAGAACACTCAGTGGAAGAATAGCTATCCTTGTTGCCTGCAAAGGCAATAAAAGGCAATAAAAATATGGAAATCATTTACTTTTCAAGTCAACTGGAAAAAGGAAAAAGCTTTCCATTTAACCATTTGCCAAGCAGGAGACACATTCTGACAGATTCTTTCAAAAAGTAGGCACTGGCGTTCTCCTTTTCTAAGAGATAACTTCACCAAAGTTTGACATTTCGCAATTACAGTTTTGTTTTGCTTCATGCAATGTTTTTTTTTTAACATTTGAATTGAAAAAGATGTCAGAGAACAATTTCTGACGATGCTGCATTTCTGGGCAGGAGGCATACTGCACCATTCCTGCCACTAGATGGAAGTGTCTCAAGGAGATGATGTTTCTTGAAATGTTGCTTCCTTCTAGTAAGGAACGCAGCAAGTTTCCCAGAAATCTCACTTGTCGAGGAGTTGACACCTCAGGCTGTCTTGCAATTCGGCAGAAGCAGCAGAAAAAATGCTCCATTCTGGTTAGTGGATTTAAAAAATTATTTTAGCACAGATTACAGAAAAAGAAGAGAAAAACATAACTGCTACAGAATAAAGAACAAAGAAGTATCTTTCATCCACTTACATTATAAGATTACATTCTTATTACTATTGTTGTTGTTAATTTTATTTCTCTTTAACTTCTCCATATCCCACATTGTAAATCACAAACCTTAAACTATACATTCCTTACTTATGCCATACATATCTTACATCATATTCAAATTATGGGTAAATCTATGCTTATTTTCTTTCATCTTTAGAACCACAGCTCATTCAATCAATTCTCTTTACTGTAAGATATCAATAAAAGGTTTCCATCACATCATATGGTTATCGCCCCCCCCCCCCCCCGCAGCCATTGCTGTGAGTCTGGCCATTTTGGTCAATTCTAATAGCTTACTAACAGAAAAAAGAGAGAACCTATCCCAGGCTATCAAAATCAGTATACAATATAATATTCATACAATGCTCCTTAATAAGATATTAAATCCAATGTCAAAATGTGTCTTATCTCTATTTTAATAATTAATGGATTAACCAGAACGGACTCTAAATTTGTGCCGTTTTCAATGTTGAACTTTCATCAACTGTTGTTTCCTCTTATGATATGTAACTTATCCTAACAAGTTTCCAGTTTTCTAATAGCTTAACAATCCAGTCTTCTACTGTAGACAAATTTGTAGTTTTCTGATTCTGAGCAAAACTATGCTCCTTTCTAGAATATGTGTTTCCTGATACTGCAGTTTTTAATACTGGATTGCTGGGCTAGTTCCATTTTTTGACAAATTGCTCAGTATCTTTGCCATAAGGGTTTTGCCAAGTTATTTTGTCATGCAAAAGCAGCCCTGTAACGTTTACAAAAGTTTAATAATAAAGGTTTCATAACGTCTCAATTAAGAGCCTCTTGTGGTAAGGCAGCTGTCTGAAAGCTTTGCCCATGAGGCTGGGAGTTCAATCCCAGCAGCCGGCTCAAGGTTGACTCAGCCTTCCATCCTTCCGAGGTCGGTAAAATGAGTACCCAGCTTGCTGCTGGGGGGTAAACGGTAATGACTGGGGAAGGCACTGGCAAACCACCCCGTATTGAGTCTGCCATGAAAACGCTGGAGAGCGTCACCCCAAGGGTCAGACATGACCCAGTGCTTGCACAGGGAATACCTTTACCTTTACCTTTTAACGTCTCAATTTTTTCCCACTGCAGTTAATTCAAATTTCCAAAAATGTGAATGTTGAAAAATATGGTAGCCAAACTGGAGCATCTAATTTTACTTTTCAGATTGGAATCTTTGGTAGGTAATATTTTGAAATATAAATAAAAATAAAAATATTTTAAAATGTAAACATTAGATACTGGACTTTTTTTTGAGGTTTCTGCAGTACTGGTGGCAAAAAATTAAGACATGACAAGATTTAAATACCAAGGTTTCACATGATTTGCTGTATGCTGTCAGTAATTTGGTGATTAATAGAATGCAATCCAGAGAAAGTGGCTTGAATCAGTGCATATTCTTGCATGCCAGGCTTACCCTGGTGACATATGAAATCTACATTGCTTAAATATATTTCATATGAATTTACCTCTCTCCCAGGGCTAATTGCCCATGAGATTTCCCTCTTGATGCCAATGTGATTGTTGCTTAATTCACATTTGTGCCAGAGATTCTACACAACATAAGTGAATAGTTTGGTTGTTGTCTTTTAACTGTTGTGAAAAGAAAGTTCACCCAGCTGATTGTATATGGAAGAATGGGGCATCAAAATCTGTTCTCCAGATTAGAGGCCACCACTCTTAACCACTACACAAAGCTGGCTCTCAACAGACTCACTGCTGGCCTGAATATTGCCTACACTCAACTGTCATATGTTGGGGTAGAGCAACCGTCTAATATTCCTTGTACTGTTAGTATTGTTTCTAGTTCTTTGGAATAAGGTTTTCTATATGATCTTGATCAATGAAGCATCACAATTCTACATTGCTATCATCTGTAATGTGACATTTCTAATATCAGCTGAGAGAGCAACACTTCCTGAATACAACCCAAGGGTGATTCCAGTCAACGGAACAACTCATTGTCTTTGTTCTGCATGGGTAGGCCCCTGTGATGAAATCCCTCAAATGCTTAGGGAGCATGGTACCTTTCTTCTTCCACAAAAAGCAGTCCTTTTTTAGTCCATATAATGTAGCAACTGGCTGAAGTATTGAAAGGTTTGAAGAACTGGACATTTTCCAGTAATGAAAACCCAGACAAAAAGATACCTCTCATAGAAGCCATGTAATTCCCATAATGTTGCATTCTCTAGCCATTATCTTGATGACTTCACCAAGTAACACCATACATTGGCTAAACTGGTAGATTCACTGTTCTCAAGTTAAACAATAGGACTTGCTCAAAGTTACTCTATAATATTCTCATCTGCCAATGTTTTAATTGTAGGATTGGGTTTGGTAAAGGAGCTAAAATTAGAAGGGGCTGAAGTGGATTTTGATATGAAGGGGAAAAGTTTTCTCTTTTTCTTTTGTTTCTTTCTCCCTCTTTTTTGGAGGAAATTACATTCTTGGGAGAAATGTGAAACCAAAGAGACCAAAATTACTTTCTTTCCTTTTCTTTAGCTATAGGGTGGAGAAAGCTATGTAATCCAAAGGTCAAATGCACACAATAAACTGTTTATAAGGGGAAGGACAAGGAATGTATGATGGAAAGAAAGAATCACTTAAGATTTTCATTTTTAACTGAAAAAGAAAGTGAACATGAACAAAAGTATTAGGATTAGGTTTCTCTGGACATCCCCACCCCATCTACAAATTACAGCATCCTCTTATTTGTTGAAGAACAACACAAGGACTTTGAACCACATATTCAATGTGGAAGGGGAGAGGCTAAAGGTGCTCCTCCTTGCTTGCTGTGGAATGTCAGATGCAGGTTGGTTCTGTCAAATGATTGTGGTCTTATTGTATGTGTTTCCAGCATCCCCCCCCCCTCTTATCCTGGGTACCTATGAGGCCTTGTTATGTAAATTACCCAGAGGGGGAACTGTTTTTGTAGTTTAAATTATATTAGCATCTATTGAATCATTGATCTGTAAAAGCTGTGGAATCTCCAGTTCTAACTTGGAGATCCCCGGGTCTGGACAAGGGCTAATAGCCGACTGGAAAGTTGTTTCTTTTTCATCTACACGCCTGTGTTATTTAGTTTGTTATGGTTCACTGGGTCGACTGCTCTAGAGAATTATGGCCCTCCCTGCCTGGTGCACCCTAACCTCCTGTGGCATCTGTTCTTGGGTCTCACAGAGAGACGTCCCAGCTGCCTGGCTTGTTTCCCCTTTGAAGCTTCCCATGTCAATTGGATCCCACAAGGATCCCCATGTATTTCTGCCGTGATATATGTTCTATTGATTTAGTAGGTTTCCTTAGTCATGCATGCTCTGATGTTATCTAGATGCTCTTGTTTGATACCCCAAGATATTCCCCACACATTCCTTCACCCCACCCCCATCTTACCCATTTGGTCCATTAGTTCCCAGGATTGCTTGCTCTTTTGATGTCCAGCCTGTTATCTACATATCTACGTATTATGACTTCCTTTGAACTGTGCCTAGTTTGGATTCCCAGGGGAGGGGGAGCCCCTCAAAGCCCTTATAATCTGTATCCCATATCACTGTTGGAGACAAATCTGTGCTGACTTCCCCAGATCAACAAATTGTCCTTTAGATGTTTGCAGATCACCCCCTTTAAAATTTGCTCCATTATCTTCTCTGCAACTGAGGTCAGACTGACTGGCCTGTAGTTTCCTGGGTCTTCTATCCTTCCTTTTTTAAAGACTGGAATTATGTTCACACTCCTCTGGTCTTTTGGCACATCTCCAGTCCTCCAGGAGGTTCTAAAGATGATGGACAAAGGTTTTGCAAGCTCTCCAGAAAGTTTTTGAGCATTCTTTGGTGCACTCCATCCAGCCAGGGGATTTGAACTCACCCAGTGCAGCCAGATGCCTCTTGACCACCTCTCTGTCCATGTCATCCTGCCACCCAGACACAATATCTTGCCTACTGCCACCCCATATTCTTCAGGGAAAACACAGAGGTAAAATAAGTACTGAGCATTTCTTCTTTCTCTCTGTCCTTTGTCAAGGTCTCTCCACCTTCACGCAACAGCAGGCCTATTGCCTCATTTACCTTATGTTTGCTCCTCACATATCTGAAGAATCTTTTCTTGTTATAGTGGACTTTCCTGGGATTTTCACTCTCAGCTTTGGCCTCTCTGATGGCTGACCTGTAGTGCCTATTAACCTGCAAATACTCTACTTGAGAGTTCTGTCCTTCCCTGCAGATACTCTTCTTTAGAAGTCTGTCCTTCCCTCCATTTCTTGAATATTTTGCTTCCTTAGCTTCTCCTGAAGTTCTTTGTTCATCCAAATAGGTTTCTTGAACCCCCTACCATGTTTTCATCTTGCAGGAATCGTCATGACTTGAGCATGCAATAACTTTTGTTTAAAGGAAAAGCCACTCACCTTGCCAGACACTCTCCAAGGGCTCCTTGCCTTCTCCCCAGCTGCATGACATCTCATCTATGACTGTGGTTTCATATACTGAACTTGAAAGGTATCTGCAGGTTTCATTCAGAAATAGCATTCATCTTCAGTTCATTGGCTGAAAATATGCTTATTGCATTGTAAAGGAGAGGAATGGGAAGGCGACTGTAAGCCGCTTTGAGCCTCCTTCGGGTAGGGAAAAGTAGCATATAAGAACCAACTCTTCTTCTTCTTCTAAAAGAACAAAAGAGAAGACTAAAACACCCCCCACAAATTCATTTTTCATTGGACAGGATTAGCTGATCATTTTTTCTGATTTGCTTAAAAATAAGAGCAGAATGGCTAGATTTCATTAACTTCCTGCATACAACTTTTCCCCTTTCTGCTTGTAACCTCTGCACAAAGGAACAGACTGGTGTCTTTCCCAAGCTTTGTTTGAATCCTACCTTGACTCTTCCCATCCATCTGGGTCTCATCTGCTCCTCCGTTTTCTCTCTCCCTACCCATTTGGACCACTTGTGCCAACCTGACCGTCTCTTGCAAGTCTTCCTGCTCATTTGGTAACAGAGCTGCTCATCTGATAACCCATTCCTGCATTATGAGGACAGTCATAATCATTAAAGGTACATGGGTCTTTTCCTTTGGAGCTAGCCCCATGACAATACCTGTTCAGAAGTCTTGATTCTTCAGAGTGTTGGTTGCAATTAGGGCATGGAAAATATTTGTATGGCATGAACATTAGGCTAAGTGACTGAGCCCTTGTTGCGGAAGATGGACAAACTACTTGGTCAGATTTGGCTGAAAAGAAATGATTTGGTCCCAATTGTAGCTTGTTCTACTGTGGCCACAGACAAGAAACCCGTGTGCCAGTCTCTTTAATTCCAGTCTATCTTTACTGGGTTAAAAGACTGGGCTGTGGGAACAGCTTTTCCTCCCGAATAGAAAGTGGCACCCCAGGTAAAAAGTTCTGGTGGCCTGTTCTTTATGAGAAGGCCCCATCTTTCAGTCAGCCTGTTGGCTCTGAAGTGCCTTTCTCAGAGAGTTATAATGGCTGCTGGCAAAACTGACCCTAGGAAGCTTGAGTTTCAACTATTTCCAATACCTCTTCTTCTTTTTTTATGGCTTGGACCTTTCCCTAATGAATTCCTTTTGGGCTGAGCTCTCTTCTCGACAGAGAGGTGATTATCCACATATAACATTTAAATGAAATATGTGAAACCATTTAAGCTGGAGGGAGGGGATGAGAATTCAAGTGTGAAAAATAATGTTTTCACCTTCTGGTCCACTTACAGAAACCTCAGACTTAAATCCCCAGCTGCACAAACCCATCAAGTTCTACCATGCAAATCCTGCTTGAATATGAAACCCCCATCATTAATAGAAATAAATACTTGTGCTGCACTATCCCAGATGCACTTACAGAATCTGAAGCATGGAGGAAGTCCACGGGGTAAGACCGTCGAATTATGGCAGAGAGCTTAAGGGGGCTTCCTCACCTTGAACCATGAGGACTGGAGAGATATAAATGTTTTGATAAATAGATAAATTTAGAGCAGCTGAAATTTGTCTTTGTCCAGCAGCAATTTCAAACCAGCACAGCTAACACTTCACCTTAAGGGGGAAACGGTTGGACATAGTGCCTTATTTTCTCCTTGGTTTGTTGTTTTCTTTGCAACAGTTGACAAGTTGTAGTGTTGATGCATAGAGAATTGTAGGGACAGCTAGAAATAAACATGATGTTGGCAGGAGAGGGGTTTTCAGTCATGTGACTTTCCACGCCTCCAGCCTCTCAATTAATTCTGCTAATATTAATTCAGAATTCTCATTGCCTTGCACGCAAAAAGTGCTCAGTTTAAGTGAGACCCTGGGCTCATGCAGCAACACACATGTTGTTGTAGTCTGCCATATCAAAAGAAGGTCAAAGAGCAACAGCATAAAATCCTCAATTTTTAAGAGCAACAGGGAAAGGAGCTACAGGCTCAGCAGATGACACCATTTTATGGTCCCAAAGGGGAGACGGAGGGGGGGTTAAAAAGAAGAGTGAATGCTGCAGAACACAGATGTATTTTTTATGTGGGTAAGTGCATACATGCTTGGCCAGGAACTTGGAACAAAGTGTACATTTGCCCCAAACCACTACATTGTATATTTGCAGCTGGTAAAATAGGGTAAAATGTGAAATAATGTTTTAAGATTATGATTTATACTTATCAGCAGTGCAAAGTGTCTTGGGGTATGTAAGTAAACTTGGGGCAGTGGAATATACCTATCCTGTCCCTGATTTTAGAGGGGTCCTTTTAGAGTGGTTTATTACATGGCTTTGCAGCACAGCTTCTCAAGAGGCTGTGATGCCTGGCAGAAAGCTGATTTGTGTCTGTTTCTGCTTGTGCTGCCCCGGTTCCCAGAACTGCCTGACCATTGGCGGAATGCAGTGTGATTCCTAATCCTACCTCTGCTGTGAGCTCCCCTGCTTTCCTGGCACAAGGATGGAGTGTTTTTATTTTAAATTTCTGCCTAACACTTTTGAACTTAAGATTGCCACAGCATTCGTTCCAATTCCTAAATGGATTTAACATATCATCTGAACAAACTCAGCTATAGAGTTAAAGGAAAGGCTTACTGGCTTCTGTGGTGAGTGCCACTAAACCTGTAGGCCTCGCTGGACTTTTGCAGATGTTTCTGGGCACCAGCACTGATTGACGGCATCAGTCAGCACTCAGAAATCTGCGGAAAGTCTGCCGCTCCCATAAAGCATAAGGCAGTTCCCATAAAGTGGCACAAAACACTGAATGTATCACATATGCCTGGGAGCAACTGGGGCCTTTTCAAAATCTCTATCCATATGGAACAAATTGAACCCATCTCATAGTTCTTTGGGGACAGCAGGGAAAGCCTGATAGTAATTTGTGCCAAACAGGCTGCAAGTTTCACAATGACCTTACTCATTACTCATGCAGATTTAGAATACCATGGGCCTGTACTAACATGGATGCTTCTGCAAAGGATGTGTGATGCTCAGAAGATCAGAAGGGCTTTTGGAAGCACAGGTTTATATGCTTAGCAGCATTACAGGCAGAATCTGGCAAGCAGATTAGTAATTAGCAAACCTGTGGCCCAAATTTGGGCACATGATCATGGATTAATCTATAATTTTCCATTTTCGAATACCACTGTCAAATGCTAGAGGAATGCACATTTCCCCCCAAGAGATCCCTCAAATCTTATTTTCCTTGTTTTAATTTGCTTTCATTTGTTTTCCATCTGGGACTAGCCTTCCTCATAAACGGATAGCAAGAGCACATGGAGGCTTTGTTTCACCCCCACCCCCTTCCCTGGTGCTGTGGTTCTGCCTTGTAAAAATTCCTTGCTTCCTGGAATCTGCTTTCTTCCCAGACAGTGTGGGAGCACCCTGCCCCATTCGAACCATCTCCTCAACCTACACTATGTACTCCCCATGTAGAGTTGCCTTCTGAGCTATGCCTCACTGACCATTAGCCTCCAGAGCCACCCATAGCATGAAATGTTAGCTATTTGCCAGCAAAGCTCCAGAAATGTACCAAACTCTTGAGTTCATGCAAGATCCTTTTCTGTTTGTGGCGCTTTACGATGGGGAAAGACAGCAACTCATTGTTTTAAAAGAAATCCCATTTAAACATACGTGTCACCACTTGGGTCTCTATGAGGCAAGGAGTTGGCATTCTGGGAATACTATTCTATGGGTCCATATCAGGAACAGCAGGGGTTTCCTGGCAATTAGGAAAGGCACTGATTGCCATTGGAATTACACTTTGCCCACGCTGTCTTAAGCAACTGCTTTGTGCCTCTGCATTTTCTGTCTTCCTGTCACCTTTTCATCCCACCCTTTCTCCAAGAAACTCAAAGTGGTTTATATGGTTCCTCACATTTCCATTCTCACAGCAACTGTGAGCTAGGCTAGGGTGAGAAAGAGTGACTGGTACGGGATCACACAGTCAAGTCAATGGATAGAGGGAGTTACAATAGGGGTCTCTTACGCCCTAGTACAGCCCCATAACCATTAGACTATCCTGAGGCCACTTAAATAAATCTGTGCCTAATATGCCATATACTCCTCCTAAACTTTAACCCATTTTTAAAACATGCCATTTACTGCTGTGTGATTGTTTTTGCCCAAAATCTGAAAATGAGTAACATCTGTTTATCTCCTGTTTTCTCTGCACATTTTTACTCAACATTCATCAGAAAAAAATCTTCCCAGGCAGTGGGACTTTTCTGTTCATACTTGGACCTTCTTCATATTTGCAGCTTCCCAATAACAAACCCAGCAGTCAATCTGTAGTTCAGGGTGATCACAGCTGTAAATTATTCTTAACTAGAAGAAGAAGAAGTTGATTGTTATATGCCTCTTTTCTTTACTTGAAGGAGTCTCAAAGCAGCTTTCATTCGTCTTCCCTTTCCTCTCCCCACCACAGACACCCTGTGAGGTAGGTGATGCTGAGAGAGCCCTGATATCACTGCTCGGTCAGAACAGCTTTATCCGTGCTGTGGTGAGCCCAAGGACACCCAGCTGACTGCATGTGGGGGAGCAAGGAATCAGACCCGGTTCACCAGATTAGAATTCTGCACTCCTAACCACTACACCAAGCTGGCTCTCTAGGAGCCAAGCCCAATGAATTCGGGAATACAATGGGCGCTAGACTGGGGTGGTGGAAGAGCTCTGTGGATGGTCTCTACCTCCCTATAGGATCTGGAAAGGAACTCACCAGTAGGGGCAGCTCTCACTCAGCAGGGATCTGCAGCCTCTGAGCCTCAGAGGATAGTGGAAGGAGGAGGGGGTGGTCAGGGGTGGGGGATGGAAGGCGATTGGCTGGCTGCTGGACAGACAGGCAAGCCAGTTGGAGGAGGAAGCACTTAGGAGCGGGACAGCCGCCCTGAGTGGGTATTAAGCACCTCCTCCAAGGCCTTACCAGAAATACATTATGTGGAACAGATTCCTTTCCATTCACAGAATCTTAAAAATTACCTGATTGGCTAAGTTTCAATGAGATCTGAATTTCAACTGAAATTAATTGTGGGTGGAGGAATTTGACCAAAGGGACAGTGAATAAGCTCTTATTGTGCCCAACTGACTTCTCTGATAAGGGATCCCTCTCAGTTTTCTCAAAATGGAAGAAGACAATATTCTGCTCAGGGAAAAGGTATAAATTCAGGCCTATTCCACACAAGGATCAATGTGGCAGATTGCTTGCAGAAAGAAATAACGGAATTTAAAATAGTGGAATTTGGCGTAATGCATACCTGACTTTGTAGTGGAATCCAGTAGCGTTTCAATCGTTTCCCACAGGTTTCAGGTCTCACCAAAAATTGCTAGAAAGGAAGCAATTTTTTCTGTGCTTTGTCCCGTCCCTGACCATCAATCAAACGAACAGCCAATGGGCAGGTGTTATCATGCTCCGGAGAAGCCCCTTTCCCTTTAAGAACAGTTAAAAAAAAAAGAAAAACACACGTTGCAACATGCCTTGGTTCTTTGATTCCTTGCTTCCTCCTAACGTAGAGACCCATCTAGCTGGCAGCTGGCGTGTGAGCTGCCGATTAATTGTTGCCACACTCCCCTGATTGAACCCCCCCCCCATGCACGGGCGCGATTTTCGCCCGAAAATAAAGGGAACTTGCAAACGGGGCTATGTTGTGCTTGGTGACTTAGGGGAGCTTTAAAGCAGCTCTGTGGATGGACTGCAGCTGGAGAAGCCTCGCTGGGTGAATGAAGGCTCACCGGCTCGTTGCTCTCCACTCGCTCCGAGAAATAACTTCGCCAGAAGTTCAGAGGAGAGAGCCAGGGGGAGGGACTTTGCTGAAACCGCTACAATGTTAATGCACAGGTCTTTTTCACTAGTATTGCAGATTGCTTGCAAGAGTGTAGTGCTTTTCGGAGGGTGAATCCACTTTAAGCGCTACAATGAATCGGTTTTTGCTGATCGGTTTCAGGAGTATGGCAGATTGTGTGCGACATTGTGCATAACTGCAAATTAGTAGCATTTACAATTTGCCACACTCCTGCTACATTAAACTCGTGTGGAATGGCCCTCAATTTCACCCTCATCTAAAGTAAGAGTGCTCATTGCAGTCAGCCTCCAGATCACCTGATAAGAATAACTGGTAACAGGGAACCAATAGTTCAGCCTTAGGAATTCTAATTTGTTGAATAATACCAAGGAGATATTGTCAAAATGCTGTCTATGTTCCAGTGTAAAGGATTTCAGCATAGAGAGACATATTGATCTATGTTCAGTGACTAGCCAGTCACAATTTTCAACTGACATTTATGTTTTCAGTGGTATAGTTAAATAATTTTAGGCTCCAGACTGAAGTGTTACCTGAAATAGACCCATCTCCTGAATTTATGAGGGGAGGCGGAATTAGCAATTCTTGGAGGCAAAGCCATGTGAGAGGGGCAACAAGTGAGATTTCTCCACCTATGTATACAGGAATGTATACCAGAAATCTTAGGAAGAGGCAGTTCTTAGAAACTAAAAAAGGATTTTTATTAAAACAAATGAAAGATCTGCAACAACAGACACAATTTAAGCTAACATACATATAGATGAAACAAAAGAGAAGTGAAAGAGGATTAAGTCTGGATCAAAGAAAAGTATATTTACCATCTAACATGAAGGAAGTCCAGAAGGAATAGCAGCTGGGTTTTGTGCAAGCTGGGTTTCATGTATGGAGAGCCAAATGTGAGAACAGGAATGGCTTCTCTATGATCTCTTTTTGTAGGCAATTTTGTAAGTTGGGGGCCTGGGGCAGGGCATGAAAGTCCTGTAACAAAGCCTTGATTAGATTAATTGGGCAATACTAAAGAAACAGAGATTTTGCAAAAGGGTGAGCCAGACTTTGATAAAGAAACCTTAATGGGTTCAATCCATCAATATTTTATGGTCATTCAGACCAAAATTCAAATACCTGTAATTAAAAACTGAAGCAATTCAAAAAAAAAGAAAAAGCAATAATAATATTATAAAAGATCAAAAGCTCTGACTTCACAGGATCTTCAAGGTGCTAAAATCAATATTAAAACATACTTTAAAATACCGATGACAATTGGCTCTTTATACCTTTAATGGGTTTATTGAGGAACCTCCTTACTGACTGAGGCTCCAGGCTGGCCAGAGGTGTTGACCACATCTGCATTTTGGGCCAGGAGGGATGCTTAAGTGTGGTGGGCTTTATCTTAATGGGATTTTAATGTACCAGCAATTAAGGATAGGAAGAAGTTACCATAGGGATGATTTAGCCAGGAAGAGACATTAGGGAAAACCTTCTGAACAGAGAAAAAGTGAACTAACCATTGCTGGATTCGCATGTCTGGACTAAAAATCACTGAGACTGTTTCTGCACTGAAGGCTTACCCTGCATTTATTTCAAAATCACTCCCATGTGATTTCTCCCCAGTATTCCACAATGTGATCATTTACCTCCCTTTTTTGTTCGGAATCAAGCCCACATTCTAGTTTCTGCACTTAAGCTGGGGGATGGGAAAGGGAAACTTCCTGGCATTCTTTTTTCCCCTCCTTCTTGCATGCCCAATATTATGTAATTACTATACCCATTCATCACCCCCTCCCATTTTCAGGCTTTGGAACTTCTCCCCCCCCCCCCCACTTCAGAAATCACAGTCCCTTCAATTTTTAATTATGATTATTGATCCTGATTATGTTATAATAACACAGAGAATTCAGTTTAGTGGGGATTAAAATGTACTCTGATGTTGGATATCTTTTCTTCATTTTTTTGTGGGGGACACTATGAAATCACAATAGTAATACAACTATATTGGTATAAACTTGCTCTTTTTATTGCCATTTATTGTCGTCGCCCCCCGCCCCCCGCCCACCCCATACACACAAACACACATACGCCAAACCAAAAATACATTTTTGGAAAGTGAAACATCTGATTGAGTCTGTTCTAACCATGAGCACTGATTGGCCCAACATATTCCAACAGCATGGTCATCAGTCCCCCCTCCCAATTGTGGCTGAAATATATTGACAGCATAGAGACCACAAACACAAAGGTCCCCCCCCCACCACCAATTGTGGCTGAAATATATTGACAGTATAGAGACCACAAACACAAAGGTTCCCCAGTATCCAGTTTAAAGACCACACAGAAAACACAAACGTTAAAGGAAAGGAACAGCTGATGAAGCATACTGATGGAAAAGTGTTGGTGAATTACTAATCTCATGAACCCCCCCACTATGGGCAAAAGAGTAAAGAAGGAGGGAAGGAAGAAAGGGGGGAGGGAAAATGCCGACAGAAAAAAATGGAATGTATGTGGTGGGGAGGGGGATGGCAGTAGTCAAGAGATCTCTCTTCCAGAAACTGATTGGACTATCAATCAGACTTTAAAAAAAATGGCAAATGGAGTTGGAGAAGAAGGGGGAGGGAAAGGAGGTTGAGGCCGGAAGTAACACTACATGTAGGCGAGGAGCAATGGCAGCCACAGACAAAAAAAACCCCATTAACAGCATTGTCACGGTTTCTTTCTTGGGCGACCTGAGATGTGGCCACGGGATTCAGTCCTCATGGCTGGGGCTAAAAAGTGTCATGCAGCCATACCACAAGATTCCTCTGAGGTGCTGCCTGCATGTTTACGGGTTTCTGTGTCGGGAAAGTTAACATTCTTGGAAGAAAGGCATGCAAGGCTCTGGAGTAGCGATCCCCAACCTGTGGGCCGTGGACCACATGTGGTCCGTCGACTAATTGGAGGTGGGCCGCGAAGGACGCCTTCTCCCCCCACCCCGGCCCTTTACTTCACCCCCCCCCCGGCCCTTTACAACACACTTCGGGTGTCATAGTCTCCCATCACTCCCAGATGGGACTACCTCATTGCAGAGAAACAAGCTCAGGGTTCCCATTGATTTGTCATTGTCATGAGTTAAAATTTCCATGAAAAAATGTTCCTTATGTTCCTTGTTGTGGCGTGTCTGTATCTTATTTTGAAGGGATGTTTAAACATTACCATAGCGATCACATTAGGGCAGTGGTTGAGAGTAGAGGAGTAAACTACCCCCCTCCCACCGGGCCTCAGTAAAATTGTCAAGCGTTGAGTGGTCCCCGGTGATAAAAAGGTTGGGGACCACTGCTCTAGTGGTTTAAAATGTAAAAACTTCTATTTATTCAACAGGACAGAAGCAACAACAAATCCCACAACCAACCCCACCAACCTACCTTGAAAACCCAAACAGCTCTACCTTTAGTTGCCCTGATCCCCCTCCACTTCCATCCCCAGTCTAGCCGTCACAAGATCGAGCATGGCCTTCATCCCCACAGCTTCCTCCTGTGCAGGCAGATGATCCTTCCAGCCCTCCTCTTCCAGCACTCCTAGGCATCTATCTTCTCATTCAAGGCATGCATTATGGGGGGGGGGGGGGAGAGGGAATAATTAATGAAAGAGGACACCGAATCCCCATGCCTTGGGAGCACACAGAAGCCCAGGACTTTCCCCCACTGACAGATGGCACTCACAGGCTGACATGGTCCTCTCTTGTAGGCCATTGATGGCTTGAAGGATCTCCTCCACTGAGGGGCCTGCCTAGGGAGTCTCGCAACACTCCTGCCCCTCCTGGGTAGTGAGTTTTGGCCTGCATTAGGCTGGAAGGGTTACAACTACGGGTCCATAATTGCAATGCACCCGCTCCAGCCACCAACCATTGCTGGGTTACAATACCCAGCAGGCACGTACCTGGGGTTTGTGGGGTACTCGCAGGAGCATCCTCCAGTTTTGGTAATCTAATGGGTTGTTTAATAAATTAATATGGTCAATTAGTCAGCCTCATATTCTTTGATCTCTGGATAACCAATCTTTGATTGTGCTATCTAGAAAATATAAGCGGGAACCAGCAAGGATTTATGGGGGGCATTTCATTTCCCCCTCTCCCAGTATTCCTTCTTTTCCTTCCCTGAAAACCCCCATAGCCTCTTCCCTTTTCCTGTTTCCTTCTCTCATTGACACCAAACAGCAAACTTACCCTTATCTGTCCCTCTGTCTTTCCTTCCCAGCAGCCTCTACCTGGGAAAACAGGTCTGTCTGTATGGTAAGGAATCCTAAAGGACTTGTAGAGAAGCAGATCACTTTCCCCTATACCCCTCTCCCCACATAATTTCCCCTTTTCCTCCTCATAATCTCCATATCCTCTTCTCATTTCTGCTTCATCCTCTCCTGTTATATCTGTAGGCATTTGGACACTGATGCAAATAAGGATGTCTGCTAGCCAAGGAACTAAACAATCAAAGGAACCAGATTGCTCTGCTAGAGCCAATCTGATTGCTCTGCTTAGGGCCAATCAGATTGCTCGGATTGCTCCACTAGAATGCTGGAAGGGAAGGGAGCATGTGAAGGGTGGGCGCTACTCAAACAAGAGCTATTGCATGCTCAATCAATGACTATCCCAGAAAGACGAAAACACTGCAGGAGCTCTAAGAAGCCTATTTGGATGAACAGAGAACTTCAAGAGGAACTAAGAAAGAAAAGGGAAATGTTCAGGAAATGGAGGGAAGGACAGAGCTCTAATGAAGAGTACCTACAGGTTACTAGGCACTGTAGATCAAGCATCAGAAAGGCCAAAGCTGAGAGTGAGCTAAGATTGGCCAGGGAAGCCCATTGTAACAAGGAAAGATTTTTCAGTTATGTGAGAAGCAAACGTAAAGTATAGGAGGCAATAGGCCCACTGTTGGGTGCGGATGGACAAACTCTAATGGAAGATGCAGAGAAAGCAGAAAGGCTTAGTGCCTATTTTACATCTGTTTTTTCCCCACAGGTCAAAGGGTTTAGGCACATCTAGAGATGGCAGTAGCCAAAGGATAGTGTCTGGGTGGCAGGTTGACATGGATAGAGAGGTTGTCGAGAGGCATTTAGCTGCACTGGATGAGTTCAAATCCCCTGGTCCGGATGAAATGCACCCGAGAGTACTCAAAGAACTTTCCAGAGAACTTGCACAGCCCTTGTCCATCATCTTCGGAACCTATTTAAGGACTGGAGATGTCCCGGAGGACTGGAAGAGAGCAAGCGTTATTCCGATCTTCAAAAAAGGGAGGAAGGATGACCCAGGAAACTACAGACCAGTGTGTCTGACCTCTGTTGTGGGGAAGATAATGGAGCAGATATTAAAGGGAGCGATATTAAAGGCAGCAGATATTAAAGGGATAGGGAATTGGTTAGAGAACCGCACTCAAAGAGTTGTTGTCAATGGTGTTTTATCAGACTGGAGAGAGGTGAGTAGCGGGGTACCTCAGGGCTCGGTACTCAGCCCGGTACTTTTTAACATATTTATTAATGATCTAGATGAGGGGGTGGAGGGACTACTCATCAAGTTTGCAGATGACACTAAATTGGGTGGACTGGCAAATACTCCGGAAGATAGAGACAGAGTTAAATGAGATCTGAACACAATGGAAAAATGGGCAAATGAGAACAAGATGCAATTTAATAAAGATAAGTGTAAAGTTCTGCATCTGGGTCAGAAAAATGAAAAGCATGCCTACTGGATGGGGGATACGCTTCTAGGTAACACTGTGTGTGAACGAGACCTTGGGGTACTTGTGGATTGTAAACTAAACATGAGCAGGCAGTGTGATGCAGCGGAAAAAAGGGAAATGCCATTTTGGGCTGTATCAACAGAGGCATCACATCAAAATCACAAGATGTCATAGTCCCATTGTATACGGCACTGGTCAGACTACACCTGGAGTACTGTGTGCAGTTCTGGAGACCTCACTTCCAGAAGGACGTAGATAAAATTGAAAGGGTACAGAGGAGAGCGACGAAGATGATCTGGGGCCAAGGGACCAAGCCCTATGAAGATAGGTTGAGGGACTTGGGAATGTTCAGCCTGGAGAAAAGGAGGTTGAGAGGGGACATGATAGCCCTCTTTAAGTATTTGAAAGGTTGTCACTTGGAGGAGGGCAGGATGCTGATTCTGTTGGCTGCAGAGGAGAGGACACGCAGTAATGGGTTTAAACTTCAAGTACAACGATATAGGCTAGATATCAGGAAAAATCTTTTTCACAGTCAGAGTAGTTCAGCATTGGAATAGGCTGCCTAAGGAGGTGGTGAGCTCCCCCTCACTGGCAGTCTTCAAGCAAAGGTTGGATACACACTTTTCTTGGATGCTTTAGGATGCTTAGGGCTAATCCTGCATTGAGCAGGGGGTTGGACTAGATGGCCTGTATGGCCCCTTCCAACTCCATGATTCTATGTCCATATATGGTCATATCACCCAATACATTTTAAATAAATATCAAATAGATAGTTACATAAAGGTAAAGGTATCCCCTGTGTAAGCACCAGGTCATGTCTGACCCTTGGGGTGACGCCCTATAGCGTTTTCATGGTAGACTCAATACGGGGTGGTTTGCCAGTGCCTTCCCCAGAGATAGATATAGATATAGATATAGATTAACTCCCAACCATTTGGGAAACCTTTCCAGGGCCATCAAGAAAAAATATCATTGCCCCTTGGGAAAGCCATTTGGGAATGCCACAATGTCTTCTTTTACTTCAGACAGAGTTGACCCAGGATTAATCTCCTATATGTTCTATATATTGTGCAAGTTCAAGTTGCCATAAGACAAGAAACTTTGGAGGAAGATTGCAATGCTCTCGTGAGTTTGTACCAGATTTGATGCTCTGATAAGTAGATTGGCTAGCAATGAATGAGCATGAATACCCATGTTATAAAGCAGTGCAACTAGAGACACCATTATCTTGGAGAAGAGTCTTGGGATTGTGGCTTGAACTGAAATTTAATGTTGTTGTATACAAATATCAGGAGCTTGTGGTAGGCAGCCTAAATAGGGAAGTGAAGGCGTGCGGTCTGTGGAGTTCTGTGTGGTCTGTGGAGCCCATGAATACATGATGGTCAAGAAGGATGTCCAAGCCCAATCTGCAACTCAACTAGAATGAACAGTTACCAAGTTAGAAAAGAAAAAAATAACATCTATAATGACATATTTCTTCAGGTTTTAAAAATTAAAAATTGAACAAGATGCAGAAAGTTTTTACACAAACCAGAATGTGCCTCCACCCTAAAAATAGAGTTTTTATAATGGGTTAACATGGAACCATGACACATTCTGACTGCAATTTAGTATCAGATGATGGAAACAGGAAAAGGTTGTGACTACCATCAACATGCTCAATGTATGCCTGTGTATCATGCCCTATAATTTCCCACTCTTCAAACGAGGGGGATGCCATTTATATTTCCTTCCCTTGAGTTATAAAGAACCTGGACCTGCTCCTAAAAACTGAAAGCACTCCATTTTCACATTAGCTAGATTACCCAAAGAAGGAGATTGCCCACCCAAAGAAGGAGATTGCCCACGATGATGAGGCAGGTTATTCTAGGAATAAAGGTGTTTGCCACTGTGTTCTGGTTTTCAGAGATGCTGAAGGGTACATAATATCTAGCTCTCTTTTCAGATGTGTGGGTATCAGAATGGGTCCAATTAACAGATGGGAAGAAAAGGGTTTTCTTGTTTTATATTGTTGTCCCCCACTACTTAGAATTTCAATTGAAACTGTCTGTTCTTCTTCCTGAACCACTCTGCATTCTAGATGGCTGAAGTCAGTTTCTTCTTCTGCCAGATCAGCTGTGCTAGTTTGCAGTCAACAAGAGGACAGCTCAAAAGTACAAAGACACACAGATGTTCGTTCTCATAAAGATTGCAATTGATTCTGTGATAGGAACCTTTGTATGGGAATAGGAGAAGCTGGCCCAAGCATGCATTGATATCAGTTCAGATGTACTGCAGCTTATATTATAACTCCGTTTTCCATCAAAACAAGCCACAAAACCCCTATCTGGTTTCTGCTGTGTTTCACTCATTATCATGACAATTCAGTACGGAAACACACCATGAATGTCTGTTTGCACCATGGTTTCTGTACAGCGAAGGGAAGACATAATTATCAATCAACAATTTAAGACCAGGGATGTTCATAAGGCCCGTCAGAATTTAGAACACACCTTTCTAGGCAAACTGAAGGTTGCACATATTGTGAGGCAGGCAATGTCTGAGGTGCTAACAGCAATCATTTAGTAAAAGGGTAAAGCAGACCTAATTATGCAACAGTTTCCACCATTTTTACTAGTGGAAACAGCATCTTTTTGTCTATGAGGAGAGGTCATGTTGAAGTAGCAGGTTTCTTATCAGATGAAATGAAAAGGGAAATTGCAAGAAGACTTATTTATCAATACCGTTTTCTGGACAGATTGAATTACAGCATATGTCCTGAAAACTACTCAATCTGCAGTACATAAGAGTGTCGCTCCAGAGAGTTTACAGTTGACATTTTCCCTGCCTGAAATAAACTCTGGGTATGTGCCCTCCATAATAAAACTGAGGGCCATTCTGCACTTCTAAAAAAATTGCGTTAAGCCAGCTCAGTTGATCAACTAGAGCCAGGGCCTTTCCAGTCTTGGCCCCTACCTGGTGGAATGAGCTCCCAGAGGAGCTGCGGGCCCCGTTGGGGCTTCCAGCGTTCTGCGGGGCCTGCAAAACAGAGCTCTTCCACCAGGTCTGTGGTTGAGGTCAGCGTGACTAGGAAGATCTGATGGGGGCCCCCCAGTGTTAAGAGCATGCACTCGCTTGGTGATCTGCGCTCCCTCCTCCCACTCCTGTATCAGTTTTTCTTGAGGAGTTAGTAAGGTACAGACCGCCATGTTCTTTTTGAATGGAGTCTGTTGTATATATTTATATTTCCGGTATGGTTTTAAATGGAGCTTCAATGGGGTTTTAATTCGGACAAGCTGTAACCCGCCACGAGTCAGTCTTGAGAGTGACGGGCAATAAGTCCAACAACAACAACAACAACAACATTATTAAAAATTGTACCCCCCACCATTTCTCACCTGCTTGCTCTCTAGCTTTCTTCTCCTGCTTTCAGATGTTTAGGGTTGTGCGCGGCGGAGTCTGAATTGGCCGCTCCAGGCCACCGCAGCCAGCACCCCACTATGGGGGGGAGGGAGGGTGCGCGGATGCCAGCTGGTTGCTCTCTGGTAGCTCACACTAAATAGGTCGGTGAATCCACTTTATGTGATTCCCCAACTAGAGCTTTAAAATGGAGAATGTAGTGAGATGGTTACTGCCCAGATGCTGGATGAATATAACGACTACATTAGGTAAGCATTTCACTACATTTAACGTGTGTGGAAATGCCCTCAGTCATGCAAGTGGGGTTAATTGATATATTTTTCATAAATTTCAAGTAGATTATCTTTACTTTTAAAAAACAAAGAATCCCTTGCTATAACTCAATCTTGCTTAAGAATTTGAGCTTGTTCCATTAAGATTTTCTTAAATAATAATTACCCAATCTTACTGTGCAAATGTTTTCGGGGTTTTTTTTTAAAGGTTATGATCTGTAATGTTAGCAAACATTTGGTATCACTTCTGCCATTTATATAAAGCTGGAAGAAAAAGCAATCCGACTTGCATTAAAAGTCAGGTGCTGTTTTACACAACAGCTTGAACACAATTTCTCTATTAAAGTTAGCCACTAGATTTTGTAATTAACTGACGCTGAGGTTAAATCTCCATGCTTTGGGACACAAAGGAAGTGGCAAACCAGATGATGTCTGAAATGAATGCGCAGGGAAGGAATTGTGAAAGCAGCCTGAGCAAAACATTACCGGTCAAGTGAAAGAGATGATCTGCAGATTCTGTAGAAAACAGCCAGTGAGACAATAACCCCTATGAAGCTTCATCAGTTTCCATATGCAAACATTTGAACTAACAACTTGTATAGAAATGCACATGGATGTATTGCATACATTGATGGTTTGGTCTTGATTATCATACAGCACAATCACAGCCTATCCCAAACATCACTGCTGGTCCTGTCTGTAAGAGCTGCAAGACAACACAGCTTGCATGCAGGGCTCAGCTATTATGCCAGATGGCCTTCTTGTTATGTCACCACCTGCTGAAAGTGCAGGTGGTGGGCTTGTAAGAAAACAATGAACAAGGAGAAGGGTAAGAGTTAGAGAGAAGGGCAGGGGTTATTAATGGGAAGGTATGAAGGGACAAAAGAGAGAAGGGCTTAGGTTGGCAGGTAGGAAAGGGGAGAAATATAGAGGAGAAGAGGTTGACAGAGAAGGGAATATAAAATGTAAAATAACAGAGCTGAAGAAGTGAGGAAGATGTTAGGTTCATAGATGGCTGGGAAGGTATTAAGTCTGCAGGTTCAGTGATCACAGACTCTCAATTTCCTATCCACTTAACTATCTGAAAATCCAGATTGCAGTCCTTCCGTTAGAGTTTGTCCATCCGCACCCAACAGTGGGCCTATTGCCTCCTTTACTTTACGTTTGCTCCTCACATAACTGAAAAATCTTTTCTTGTTACAATGGGCTTCCCTGGCCAATCTTAGCTCACTCTGAGCTTTGGCCTTCCTGATGATTGATCTACAGTGCCTAGTAATCTGTAGGTACTCTTCTTTAGAGCTCTGTCCTTCCCTCCATCTCCTGAACATTTTCCTTTTCTTTCTTAGTTCCTCTTGAAGTTCTCTGTTCATCCAAATAGGCTTCTTAGAGCTCCTGCAGTGTTTTCGTCTTTCTGGGATAGTAATTGATTGAGCATGCAATAGCTCTTGTTTGAGTAGCGCCCACCCTTCACATGCTCCCTTCCCTTCCAGCATTCTCGTCCATGGTATGACACTCATCATGTCTCTGAGTTTATTAAAGTTTGCCCTACGAAAATCCAACATCCGCGTCTGGCTACAAGCTTCCTTGGCTCCCCATCTCAAAAGGAATTCTATGAGGACATGGTCACTTCCTCCTAGGGTCCCCACCTTCTTCACCTCATCCACCAACTCTTGCCTGTTGGTCAGTATTATGTCCAGTATGGCTGAACCTCTTGTGGGTTCATCTAACATTTGATAGATGAAATTGTCAGCCAGGCAGGTCAGAAAGTTGCATGACTGAGGACGCTTTGCAGAGTTTGTTTCCCAGCACACATCCGGGAAATTGAAGTCACCCATGATGACAAGGTCCTGCCGCTTGGATATTTTCTCAAGCTGCTCACAAAGTGCAGCATCCACATCCTCTCATTGGTCAGGCGGTCGGTAGCAGACACCAACCACCACACTGTTTGTTTTCCCCTCGCTTATTTTCACCCAGATGCTTTCCACTGTAGATATGCTCTCCTTCACTAGAATTTCCTGACAGGTAAGCCCTTTCCTCACATACAGTGCCACTCCTCCACCTCTTCGATCTATTCTGTTTTTTCTGAACAGTTCATATCCATCCACCATTACATTCCAGTCATGAGAATCATTCCACCAAGTTTCTGTGATGCCTACTAGATCATACTTTTCCATCAGCATGAGAAGTTCCAGCTCTTCCTTTTTATTGCCCATGCTTCGGGCGTTAGTATAAAGACATCTGAATCCTTTTACTTTTGGTTCCCTATGAGCTGGCCTTGCCGGTTGGGCTGCCTCCGATCGTTTTCCTTCCATACACTCCCTATGTTGATCGTCTCCTTCCCCTAGTGGCTTTAGTTTAAAGCTCTCCTGATGAATCTCCCCAGGTTCCTGCCAAACACATTCTTCCCCAGTTTCGATAAGTGCAGTCCATCAGATGCTAGTAGGCCTTCCTCAAGAAAGCCTATCCCATGGTCCCAGAAACCAAATCTCTCCTGCCGGCACCAACTACGCAGCCAGTGATTCACCTCCATTATCTTCCTCTCCCGACACATTCCTCTTCCCTTGACAGGCAATATTGAAGAGAATACCACTTGTGCCCCCATCTTGAGCTTCCTCCCCAGATCTTGATAGTCTTTTTTAATAGGAGCGATGGTATTCAGGGACATGTCATTCATTCCCACATGAACCATCACAAATGGGTAGCGATCCATAGATTTGAGGAGTTTGGTAAGTCATTAAGACATACTGACTTACCCACTCCTCCCAAAATGGCCAATGGCCTGGAGGGGAAAGAGAGGGGCCCCAGGTGGGCATGTACACAGCTATGCTTTCCAACCATATTCTGCACAATCATCCCACTTCTGGAATTTCTCAAAGCCTGAAGAATGTTTCAGGGGTTTCTCAGTAGTTAAAAAGTTTAGAAAGGCTGCTCTAAGACATACAGAGGAAATGAACACACGAATGGTGAAGGACAATAGATTTGATTAAGTAACGGACTACAGAAGAAAATCACATCTACAGAAAATCAATGCAAGAATATCATGTGCTTATGTCTCTTCATTTGTTGGGAACCACTGGAGAACAATGGATGGACCCCCTGGAACTAGCCAACTGCACTCCACTGTTCTGTGGTTTCAATCTGCTGAGTTTTCAGTCTGAAGCCAATGCCTGAGGCTTTATATAATAGTTCAACAGTCATTAATTTCACTGGTGCTTATAATAATAAATAACTGGCCTTGACAGGTCATATATTTCAGGCTTCCTCAAGGCAAACCTATTAGCCAACTTTTGAGTCCAATGGCACCTTTAAGATCAACAAAGTTTTATTCAAGTGGTAAGCGTTCATGTGCACAGGACATTCATCAGGCAATGAAATGGAAATAACCAGACAACATATAGAAGGAGAAAGTCAGTCATGGACTAATATACAGCATAATGAAGATGTCTACCAGATTCACAGGACTTACAGGAATAACTAAATACATTTCTGTAAGGTTTATGTATCCGGTCAACATCTTCATTGTGCTGTCCATGACTGACTTTCTCCTTATATATGGGGTCTCGTTATGTCCATTTCATTGTCTGATAAAATGCGCTGTACACATGAAAACATACAATTTGAATAAAGCTTTGTTGGTCTTAATGGTGTCATTGGATTCCAAACTTCTCAGGGAGGGGTGCCTGCCCCCCCCCCCAGATTTTCAGGATGCTGTAGAAGACAGCATTATTAGAATTGCATTTGATTAATTTAGCCTTTATTTATTTGCAATCATAACTGAGACTCTTTACATGTTGTATAACTGCTGCTTAATTTATATTGTATAAACCAATCTGAATACTGCAAGGTGGTTTTTGGTGGATAATAATCAATTGTTGTTAGGTGCGAAGTCGTGTCCGACCCATCACAACCCCATGGACAATGATCCTCCAGGCCTTCCTGTCCTCTACCATTCCCCGGAGTCCATTTAAGTTTGCACCTACTGCTTCAGTGACTCCATCCAGCCACCTCATTCTCTGTCGTCCCCTTCTTCTTTTGCCCTCAATCACTCCCAGCATTAGGCTCTTCTCCAGGGAGTCCTTCCTTCTCATGAGGTGGCCAAAGTATCTGAGTTTCATCTTCAGGATCTGGCCTTCTAAAGAGCAGTCAGGGCTGATCTCCTCTAGGACTAACCGGTTTGTTCGCCTTGCAGTCCAAGGGACTCGCAAGAGTCTTCTCTAGCACCAGAGGTCAAAAGCCTCAATTCTTTGACTCTTGGCCTTCCTTATGGGCCACCTTTCACAGCCATACATTGCAACTGGGAAGACCATAGCCTTGACTAGACGCACTTTTGTTGGCAGGGTGATGTCTCTGCTGTTTAGGATGCTGTCTAGATTAGCCTTCCTCCCCAGGAGCAACCGTCTTTTAATTTCTTTGCTGCAGTCCCCATCTGCAGTGATCTTGGAGCCCAGGAAAATAAAATCTGTCAGTACCTCCATTTCTTCCCCATCTATTTGCCAGGAATTGAGAGGGCCAGATGCCATGATCTTCGTTTTCTTGATGTTGAGTTTCAAGCCAACTTTTGCACTCTCCTCCTTCACCCGCATCAACAGGCTCTTTAGTTCCTCTTCGATTTCTGCCATTAGAGTGGTATCATCTGCATATCTGAATAATCAATTAATAATTAATTAATTAATATTCATCTAACCACCTTGCAGTATTCAGGTTGGCTATTAATTAGTCAATCAGTTAATTAATAGAAACAGAGAAAGTGCTTGGGTCTGCAATGATCTGAGTCTACAAGGCAACTCAGGCACAAATGGAAATATTGTGGCATACCACCACACTTCTTGAGTTGATAGTGGTCGTCCGAAATTTCACTACAACAGCACAACTCCTAATGTCCTATATAAATAAAAACATATAATACATTAAAAACATGAAAGCTAAAATTTAAAATCACAACTCAGGATTGGTAGCAAACGTAACCTACTATGGACCTATGGTTTCCTCACCTTTCAATTGTCCCAGGTATTAGTCATCCTGATGCTCATCACTGCGTGTGTATGTGGGCGACGGGTGGGGATTTTTGATCTAGACAGGGTACATAACAGTGTATAATTAATTGCAGTAAAAAAATGCTGTAAGATGTTCTAGGAGTTGCTGCTACTTGTTATTTCACAGTTTTAACAATTGCGATGGACGATTCATTATCGTAAAAAGCAGCATTTAATTTCTTCATGAAGCGTGCTTATTATAATGCAATACCATTTGAAATAAGTGGGTTGAGGTCATTAAGCACATCATTGCCTAAGCAACTTCAATGGGATTTAAGAAGTTAATGCACTTGTCATAGCATCATCTCTGAAACTGCTAGGCATATATTAATTGCTATATGGTTCGCATTACCATATGCAAGCAGATAACTGTGTTTAGAGGACACTGTGAATCCTCTCTGTATCCTTTGAAATGCTCTAATTTCAGCTAAGTGACTGGAAAAAGGGGTATGCAGGGGTGGCAAAAGCCATTAAGGGCCAAATCACATGTGGCGCTGGGGATCAGTGGTCAGTTCCCCAAACATGTTAACAGATCTTCTAAGAAAAGACTGCTGTATCTTGCCTGACTCCTTTTTTACTGTGGACTTATGTCTGGGGATCCAATCACAACTCTCTTGATACCTGCTTGGTTTCTCTCTGAACTTTATGTATTTATTGTTCCATTTATAGACTGCCCCTTCTACTCACAGTCTCCTCTAATCACAGCCTCCGGGCAGTTGATAACTTAAGAACCAGATGTGATCAGAATATGTTATCAGGTCCCCAGGATCACTGTCCTTGTCATAGATTCCCTCCTATTATTTCATCCTGCTTATGAAAAGCCCTTGTAATCTAGGAATCCTTGTCTATGTGGAATTAGCCACACAATGTCAGGAGGGAGGGAAATCTCATCACAACACTGTACTCAGTCACAGCACACACACAACACACATATATATATACACACATATATAGTAAGGTAAAGGTATCCCCTGTGCAAGCACTGGATCATGTCTGACCCTTGGGGTGACGCCCTCTAGCGTTTTCTTGGCAGACTCAATACAGGGTGGTTTGCCAGTGCCTTCCCCAGTCATGACCGTTTACCCCCCAGCAAGCTGGGTACTCGTTTTACCGACCTCAGAAGGATGGAAGGCTGAGTCAACCTTGAGCCGGCTGCTGGGATTGAACTCACAGCCTCATGGGCAGAGCTTTCAGACTGCATGTCTGCTGCCTTACCACTCTGTGCCACAAGAGGCTCTACATATATAGTAAAATATAGTAAAAATTATATATATATAATATAAAATAATCAAGGGACAACACTGGAGTAGTGTTACTGATGACCACAGTATTGAATCACAGTGTTCCTATTTGCATAGTCCCACTCAGGACCAGCTAACTATATGCTTTCATCTGTCACCCTGTCTTGAACTTTCCTTCCTTCCCTTCCCTTGGCAAATTATTCCCAGGAGAAAATGGCCCAGTTGTGCACTGCGAAGTGAGCTGGGCCCATTTTTGCTTCTTCCTTCTTTCTTCCCAGCCACTCACCCATCTTCCTGTGGTCTGCCCCATATTAACACTGTGTCTTTCTCCACAGTGGGGACTCAGTGCTATTTATATCATTCTTCTATTCTCAATTTTATCTTCACAACAACCCTGTAAGTTACCCTTGGTTACCCAGTGAGTTTTCACAGCAAAATGATAATTCAAAGTCCCAGTCCAAAACTCTAAACACTTTTGTGGGGGTGACTACTAATGAACAGTAGCTAGCAGTCAGGCCCAGGTGAGTCATGCATTTCAGGTGGCAGCAAGTTACCCAGTGATTGCCACAAAGCCTGACCCTCATAGGCCAAAACAAAGGTTGGAGTGGACCCTGCCCTTTCCTCCTGCCTGCTACTGACAGAAATCAAACCTGGGAGGCTAGCAAAACTGTTGTGGTTGCCTAGCAACAGCTACTGAAGGCATCTATTTATTAAACTTATGGATGGTCTTTTATTATTTTGGTTTCTTCTCTAACACACCTAAGGTGTTTGTTTTTAAAGATTCCTTATTTTTCTGCAGACCTGAGGCATTTTTCAGGTTTGTGGAAAGATCAGTCTTTTCCATTCACCACTCCAGACTCTGTATTTAAATGTCCCCAATGGAGCCACACTTCACTGCTAAGAATATACAAATGGAGACACATGGCAATCACAGGGGGTCTCTTTCCCCTCTTAGCTTTCTCACAGACTCTCCACCAATGGTAACACTTTTGGGAGTGCAGTAGCTCCCAGCTCAACCCGCCCAGCTGCAATGCTGCCAGGACCACAGTAGCTCCTGGCCTCCTCCACAAAACAGACGAGTGTGGCCTTGAGCCATGGATTTAGATATCTGCAGATCAGGCCACATAAGACAACGATGCTGGAGAAGTATAACAGAGTATTGCTGAACTGACCTTTATATATGTGTCCATGCCATTTTTAAGCAGAAGAAGAAAGAATTATTTCCTTCTCTTAGAGAGCAAGCTCCTTTTCTTGTAGCATTTTGGTTTGGAGGACCAGTTTTCCTTTGCTTCTAATTTCCTTTGCTTTTTCTGTCAGACCAAATTGTATATTCCAGAGGGTAATATAAAAGAGAAATTAATTTAAAGCACTGGAATTCTGATTTAAGACAAAAAACCATTAGAGCAAGCAACCTGAGAACTGGAGATAATACCTTGTTTTAAAACCCTCCTACTCCTTGTTATGAGAGTGGAAAATTAATGACAGTCATTGTAAATTAAATAGTTTTTTTAAAATAGCCGCCTGATAAAATACCACCAGGATCTTCAGATAATGCCACACATTGTGTGACATTCTCATAAGCTACTGCGGAAGTCTGTTAAGCTGCAGATGAAAACCTGATAGTGAAATCTGATTTCTTTCCAGTTATCAAAGCTGCTGTTAAAGGCTACGTATTTTACTGAACTAAATGATGAATTTTTAAAAAATGTTTACTAAAGACATTAGTTTGAATGCCAGTTGGTCAGTTAATGGTTTATGCAGCTGCCAAATATAACAATGCAGGTTTCTCTTTGGATATGTGAATGCACTTCTACTACTTTGATTTAAGAAAGGGTCTCTATCCCCCCCAATGTATTTAATGTCAAGATTTTCAAGTGTATCGTGAAAGTTCTCTTTATGCTCAACCGCTGTTATTATGATACTTTCCCCTCTCTTCTCTACCCAGTGTTTGAATATGCAGGTTTTTCCACCCATGTAATGGAATGCTACGATCAGGTTCCAAATGGAGGGGAATCCTTGAAAACATGTGATTTGGGGATGCTGATGTACAGAACGCAAATCTGATTGGGTCAAAGATCTCCTTAGTGAAATAACTTACACAGGTTTGCTGTTTGGTTGGGGAAGTGCTTTATGGTTTTAGAAGCCAACAACAAATCAAAATGCCCCTTGAGGACAAGATAAATACTGTGTGACAGTTACGTGTCATATATCCAGTGTGGATATAATGAGAGCTTGCAGACCAGAGATTTTCAAAGCCGCAGGCTCAACTCTCTCTCCATTTTACAGGCTTTCTGGAACTGTCCTAGGTCCCATAGGGCCCTGATCTCATCAAGAAAAGTGTTCCACTGGACCCTGGCTCTGGTTGAGGAAAGTTTAACATCTTTACATTTATTATTTAAAGCATTTATTAGGCTGCCTTTCTTCCTTATGGAGCTCAAGGCATAACTCCACAGTATAAAGTCATAGCTCAGTACTGCTGGCAACCAACCAAATGCATCCCTAAATAAAAGAAATCTTCAACTGTCTCCTAAGATTGCAAGTGAGAGGGCCAAGCACTTCTCCCCGGGGTGCATGTGTGTGTTCCACAATCATTGGGCTGCCACTGAAATGGACCTTTCTCATGCATCCACCAAACTTCTTTGATGGATGGGACAGTCAAGATGACCTCTCCCTCTGATCTATGTTTGCTAAGTCCCATCTGGCAACCAGCTGGGGATGGGAGAGACTTAGTAGTGGGAGGGAGGTCCACGTGATGTTGGCAGTGACATTACTTCCAGCATGCACAGAAAGTAACATCATCATGCTCTGACATTGCAGTGACAGTCTGGTATTTGGGCAAAAACTCTATGGTAAAAATGGATTCTACAATAGAATTTTGCCCAAAGATCAGAATGTCACTCAGACATCAGTATGTTGACATCACTTTCAGTGTGTGCCAGAACTGATGTTACCATGTCACCGAGCTTGTCATTTGGGTCTTCTTCCTTGTACCTCCCCCTACTGGCCAGCTGGTGGGGATGGAGCCTGGTGATGGGGGACCCCTGTTTCCACTGGTGTGTGTACCCAGGCAGGTACAAATGGTTCAGAGAGGTTCTCCAAAACAGATCTAATATCACTGCCTCCTTAACTATGGTACAACCACAGCACTCAAGGAAGCATTTACCACACCCTCTCAGCCAGCCTCCCTCTGGCACCTTTTATCAATGAAGAAGGTATCTGTCCAAGAACCTTGCCAGGATCCTTGGGTTCCACAATATAAATCAAACAATCCAGTATCAAATGTATGTTGTCTGAACATGCATTCTCACCAGCATCTAACCTCAACAGGATCTGGATGATTTTGTTCGCAAAATTAATCACAGCAGGCTGTGGTGTGGTCACATGTAAAAGGATGTAAAAGTCCCTGGACTACAGGAAACAACTTGGCTGGACGATAACAAGCAGAAGCAATGGTGATGAAATATTGCCTGTTTGCTATATTCACAGCTATTGTATATGTGTTAATTTGTTTAATAGTTTTGACAGTTCTCCATGAACTGTCTAAACTATTAAACAAATTAACACATATACAATTTCCATTTATTTGTTACTGCACTAGAGCCATTTTTCGTTGTCCTACAGATTTATAAAAATCACCAGCACCTCTACAATGAAAACTAGTCATGCCTAACTCCACGAGGCTTAAGTTAACTCCAGTAATTGCAGTTATTTGTGGCTGTTCAATATGGCCTACACACAAAGACAACACGCGGTTTCAACTCACTTTATTTGGAGACAATTAACAAAAAGAGCAAGAGAACAATGAACATGTACCACAAAGCAGGTCCACAACATGCTGCTAGCTGCATCCACTAAGCTTGTAATCTTCAGGCGTCTGCAAAAATATATTCTCTCCCTTGCCTTTAGATACTGGAATATTCTTTGCCGTTTGCTTTTGTTTTAAAGTATGCATGGTACTTAATCCTAGTCATCTTTTTAGTGCCAGCAGAGCTAAAAGAGAAGTCATTTGCCTATAGACCATCACGCTCACTACATTTGGGCTTAAAGAACTTCTTGATAAGATAACGCCACTAATACATTTAGTGAGAACATCCCATGTAGAACATCTCTACTGACATTTTAAGTGACTGATCTACCATTCTGCAGTCCCCTTCTTTGGCCAATCACCAGAAGACAAGCCTGAGTTTCTTTCTGATAGCCAGTGTTGCGTAGTAGCTAGAGTATTGGAATAGGGTTTGGGAGAGAAAGCAAATGCCAAGTCTGCCAATGGAAGTTTTCTGGGCAACTTTGAGTCTGTGTTAGCAAGAGCTTACTTGTCATTTATGTATTGAATGCATTTGTATCCTTATGTTCTCCCCAATGGGGACTGAAATCTTATGTTGCTTTCCTCTCCTCCATTTTATCCTCATAAAAACCCTGTGAGGTTCTCAACCCTGTGAGGCTAAGAAAGTGTGACTGGCTAAAAGTGGCCCAACAAGCTTCCATGGCACATGTGGGGATTCGAAACCAGGTCTTCCAGATATCAGCCTGACACTCTTAACCATTATATCACACTGGCTGTCTCTATGTACAGTGGTGAATGTGCATTTTTAAAATAAACATATAGAATCAAAGAATCATAGAGTTGGAAGGGACCTCATGGGTCATCTAGTCCAACCCCCTGCTCAACGCAGGACACTCACATCCCAATCGCTCATCTATTGTAACCTGCCACCCCCTTGGACCTTCATAGAATCAGCATCTCCATCAGATGGCTATCCAGCCTCTGTTTTAAAAATTTCCAAAGATGGAGAACCCACCACCTCCCAAGGAAGCCTGTTCCACTGAGAAACTGCTCTAACTGTCAGGAACTTCTTCCGGATGTTCAGATGGAATTTCTTTTGAATTCATTTCCTCCCATTCATTCTGGTCTGTCCCTCTGGGGCAAGAGAGAACAATTGTGCTCCATCCTCCATATGGCACCCTTTTAAATACTTTAAGATGGTTATCAGATCCCCTCTCAGTCGTCTCGTCTCCAGGCTAAACAGACCAAGCTCCCCCAGCCTTTCTTCATATGTCATGGTCTCCAAACCCTCACCATCTTTGTTGTCCTCCTCTGGACACGTTCCAGTTTGTCAAAATCCCTCTTCAATTGGGGTGTCCAAAACTGAACACAATGCTCCAAGTGAGGCTGAACCAGAGCAGAGTACAGCGGTACCATCACCTCCCGTGATCTGGACAGGATACTCTGTTTGATACAACCCAAAATCCCATTTGCCTTCTTAGCCACTGAGTCACACTGCTGACTCATGTTCAATGTATGGTCTACTAAGACTCCTAGATCCTTTTCGCAGATGCTACTGCCAAGACAAGTCTCCCCATCTTATACTGGTGTATTTGGTTTTTCGTACCTAAATGCAGAACTTTACATTTGTCCCTACTGAACTTCATTTTATTCAGTTTAGCCCACTTCTCGAGCCTATCAAGATCATCCTGTATTCTGTTGCTGTCTTCAGTTGTGTTTGCTACCCCTCCCAGTTTAGTATTATCTTCAAATTTAATAAGTAATCCCTCATCTAATAAGTAATCCCTCTAATCCCTCATCTAAATCATTTATAAATATGTTGAACAACACACACCCCAGGACAGATCCTTGGGGTACTCCACTTGTCACTCTTTTCCAAGAAGTTGCTGAACCATTAACAAGTAACCTCTGGGTACGATTTGTCAACCAGTTATTGATCGACCTGACAGAATTACAATCCATACCACATTTTACCAACTTGTGAACAAGAATATCATGTGGAACCTTATCAAAAGCTTTACTGAAATCCAGATAAACTATGTCCACAACATTCCCCTGATCCAGCAAGGTAGTCACTTTCTCAAAAATAGAGATAAGGTTGGTCTGACATGTTCTTGCGAAACCTGTGCTGAGTCTTAGAAATCACAGCTCTCAGTTCCAGCTGCTCAAGGATCGAGTGTTTGATTATTTGTTCCAAAATTTTGCCAGCTACCGATGGGAAAATCATTTGCCCACCTCCAATTGTCTGGCACCTCACCCGTTCTCCAAGAAGTGTCCAAAATAATGGACAGAGGTTCAAAGATGACATCTGCAAGTTCTTTAGTACCCTTGGATGCAGTTCATCTTGCCCGGAAGACTTTGTTTCATTTAAAGAAAGTAGGCGTTTGTGGACTGCTCCAACAGTGATCCTAGGCCACCATTCCTGTCCCCCGTGTTGTGTTATATTTTTGCCACATTGATCAATCACTATTTCCCTCACAAGAGAAGACTGAGGAGAAATAGGAGTTAAGCAGTTTAGCCCTCTCTTCATCATCTGCTATAACATATGTGAAAGTTTCTATATATCAAAACCTATGAAATGCAGAATCCCTGTGCAGTGACTAGGAGAGTGGGTGTCTCTTACTTCTCCAGCAAGCAATGGCAATCCTTATTACAGCAGCTTGAATTTCTGAAATTCAGTTTTTAAGCATGGAGAGATGCTAGGAATTTATTTGAGCAATAAGGGAAAGACAAAATAAAAGGTAGCAATTGACAGCGTAAAGGCACTTCACATGTCCAGTGTTGCACGTCCTTCTTGTTCAGCTCAAATTGGTAAGGCATGGTAGCGATTTGTTTCCTCATCTTGCTTTGATATATGAACATCACGCGGTCTGTTTTATGGACCTCAGTTATTGATCTTGAATTTAAAAGTAATTTGGTATCCCTTGTATCATAGGCACAGGAACAACTTTTGAGTGGCACCACAACAAGAATTTATTTCCAAGATAACCATCATTTGAACTTGTACCTCACATGTACCCATCGTGGCCCCATGGACAATGATCCTCCAGGCCTTCCTGTCCTCTACCATTCCTTGAAGTCCATTTAAGTTTGCACCGACTGCTTCAGTGACTCCATCCAGCCACCTCATTCTCTGTCGTCCCCTTCTTCTTTTGCCCTAAATCACTCCCAGCATTAGGCTCTTCTCCAGGGAGTCCTTCTTCTCATGAGGTGAGCAAAGTATTTGAGTTTCATCTGTATGGATACCCCTCCTGAAAACATGAGATGCTCTTAAATGGATTAAATTGCCTATACAGCTGACATGATTGTTTTTAAGATGATGGCTTTAAAGCTTAATTGTATGTATTTTTACTTATTACATATGTTTTTAATGAAACAATGTTGGAAGCCACCCCAAGCTGGTGTTTTTAATTGAAAAATAAATAAATAAAAGAAGAAAAAGTTTTTATAACCCACTTTTCATTGCCCTAAGGTTGCCCAAAGCAACTTTCTCTCCCCACCACAGACACCCTGTGAGGTTGAGAGAGCTCTGACAGGACTGCTCTATGAGAATGGCTCTATCTGGACTGTGACTAGCCCAAGGTCACCCAGCTGACTGCATGTGGAGAAGCGGGAACTCAACCCAGCTCTCCAGATTAGAAGCTTCTGCTCTTAACGACTAAGCCACACTGGCTCATTGCATAACCAATGCAAGGAAGAGTCACCTACTGTTCTCCCTACATCTCATCTAATTTGATCCTTAGAGCAGGGGTGGCCAAACTGTGGCTCTACAGATGCCCATGGACTACAATGACCATGAGCCCCTGCCAGCTTGCAGGGGTCACAGTTTGGCCACCCCTGCTTTAGAGTCAAGTTAGACCAGAATGAAGACTGAGCTCTGAACTTTGAGATCCAATGCCATTCATACTCTTAGATCCTTGCTGGACACAGTCTTGTCCCTCAACTCCAATTGCCCCATCTCCAAAAGGGGAATAATAAGGCCCAGCCTCCAAGCCTTATGGTGAGAGCTAGCCAAAGACACTGAGATTCTATTGCAAGTCATTGTTATGTTCGCTGGTTTGAAGGAGCTTATAGGAGCATTGTCCTCAAATTAGTCTGCTCTTGTAATACCATCTTAATTACCACCATAAATGGATTAAGTAATGCAATTAATAAAAATGGAAAAGTGGGTTACAATGCTTACAGCATTCAAGCAGAATTTGATTAAGTTTTGGCATGTGTGCAGATGGGATGTCATTCCAGGGAAAAAGAGATGATGAAAAACAACTGCAGAGGGTTTCTGAAAGTAATAAAAGCAATAACTGCTTGCAGATGGACACCACTCTGCATCAAAGGCAAAGAGGAAGAAGAAGAGGTTGTGTGCTCTTTGAAGTGATCTCCAGTTCACCTGCAGTGTTATACTCAGAGATGTCTGTGCGGTGCTCATCCATGCACATGAGGTGGCTCTTAGGACTGAAAAAAGTTCATGGAAGGTTACTCTTGGGAAGCAGGTGTGTACGCTATGACAGAGCTTCTTAATAGAAATGGTAGTCCTCAAAGGAAGCTCTGATTCACCCCTCATAAAGAGGAAGGAAAGCTGGAATCTGCATGGGCATTTTGTGTCTCATGAGTGAAGAGAAGCACTGTGGACCCGCCATCTATGTTGGGACTTCTTCTAAGGTCTAGAGACACAATATGGACAAACTACCATACCTTGCTGCCTTCTTTTCTTTAGGGGACCTATCCCTTGGTCTTGTAGCCTCAAAGCTTAGCTTGAGACTGAGCTCCTGCCTCTTCCTATCCTGGAATTGGCTTTTAGTGACAGGAGTGGCTCTCCAAATATGACATAGTAATAAAAGATGAAATGTCTTTGAGTCTCTTCCAAATGCGTTCCTGTCTTCCCTAGAGACCAGCAAACATATGGCACAAAGGGGAAGAGCATCTCTATAAAAACATGTGGTTTAAAAACAGACCCTAATCCCACACAAAAATATTTATATGAATCTTTAAACATTTATGTATTGTTACAAAAGACAAGAAGTACAAAACTGTAATAATGTCTGCCATATATGGGTCTGATAAGAAGATAAGAAGAAGCTAGCAAGATAGATCTGGCGAGTACAGACATGCTTAGGAGGAAAAGAAGCAGCATACTTGATAACAAAATTCAAAATGTGGTGTTCTTTATCAAAATCTGCAAGGTGGAAAGGAAAAGAAGGTCTATGGACTCGGCAAAGTTCAGATCTCTGGCATGTCCTGCAGATGTTGAGTCTGTCATCTTCAAAATATGTTGGGAATGTGTGCCTCCATCATGATCCCATTTTCTGCAAATACCTCCTCGCTATGACTTTTTGTGTGTGTGGCTTATGTTAAACTAGGATTTTCATAGGACCGTTTGATGCTACTGGTTTAAAAACAGCCTTTCTGCAGACATTATTGTTGCCCCACTGCATAGCTTCAATATGCAAATTTTCCTTAGCGCTGCCATTGAAGGACAATCCCTGCTTCCAATTACAGGTCTGCGAACCTTCCAGTAAAAGGACGCGAGGGGGAGAAGGTGCCTATGGCTGCTGTGAGCTGTGTAAACAGAAGTGCAGGAATCCCTTCAGAGCTTACGCAGGAAGAGGGCAGCCTCTTTGTTGGGCTTATGAACATCTTCAAAGCATTTTCTCCCTCTGTCAACACAGCATTGGCTTATTATCCTTCGCCAACCTGAACATAACCTTATGTTCTTAAAAATATTACATGTTTTTCTGAGTGTGCCCTTTCCCATTCTGTTTCAGAAAAAGAGAATGTCAAGACTCATACTTCCAATTTAATTCAGCTACTTAAAAATGTAGCATGCAGTGACAGAGAACTATGGAATCAACATCTCCCCTGTGTCCACCTTATGCTGAGGGGGAGCTATAGGGCAAGAACTGGATGCCCAGACTAAGGGTCAGAGTACTCAAGTTGGGTCATGGGAGCCAGACCCAAATCTCAGTCACACATTCACCAGGGACTAACTTTTAAATACCTCTCAGTCCTTCTGCACAGCTCAAAACACTGTGAGCAGGAAGGAGGGGCTTATTTGCCTCTTCAGGTTCCATGGTGCATCCCTGGCAAAAACATCACAGGAAAGAATCCTCAAGACCAGGGGTAGTCAAACTGCGGCCCTCCAGATGTCCATGGACTACAATTCCCATGAGCCCCTGCCAGCTGGCAGGGGCTCCTGGGAATTGTAGTCCATGGACATCTGGAGGGCCGCAGTTTGACTACCCCTGCTCAAGACCCTTCTTTCTCCTCACAGTGTTTGGAGTCATGCTGAGTGCCAGGGAGGTTTTTAAAGCTTAGTTCCCATTTGAATGTGTGATTAAAAATTAGGTTGGGCACCCATTACCTGGGTGTAAACTGCACGGAGCTTTTATTCCAATCCCAGATCGATTCAGTCCCTGCCCTCTACACAGAATGCGATTTCCGTTTGGATTTGGGGCGATTTAAAATTTCCTTCTGCAGCAAGAAGGATTGATCCGGAGTGACCCTACCTTTACTGTGCCATATCTCAGCTGTTAAAGCTCAATATCCATTTGAGAAAGAAAGCTCCCTGTTAGAGAACCTCTGATAGGCTACACCTGGTCATGTGACAAACTTGCCTTAAAGGAGAAGCCCCTAATTTCTCTCAACGTCTCCCTCCTCTGCCTTTTTCGATCCTCTCCCCCTCCCCTCCAAGAAAAGAAAGAGGCTCCCCCCCCACCTTCTGAGCCTCCCTAACCACGTGCAGAAGACTTTCCTGTTTCAATGGGGGGGGGGGGAGGAAGAATTGAGTTCAAAGCGATCTGAATTCAACAGGATTTACAATGGAATAAAGAAAGTAAGTGCAGACTCTGCCCTTGTTTGTAATGTGCATTTGGGCCCTCTATGGGAACATGCCAAGTTATGATTGTTTTCAGAGTTTCATAAGTATGCCTGACACTTTGGGATTGAACATAATCACTTTGGCATACTCTGGATGAACCTGAAAGGGTAGTCAAATCTTCCCAGGATGCTTGGAAGCTATTTAAAACCACATCAATTGAAATCCAAACAAAATTAATACCTTAAGTTAGGTAAGGTACATCTAAGTGGAGGCCAATTCGTCGAAGCCATAAAAGGCAATGAACCTCCCTTTGAAAGCTGAAGACTGCCCAAAAGAGGTGAACAGAAAGGAGCATAGGTTCTGGCAAAACAAACATAAATTGACAGTAAAGGGGGGGAAAAAACAGAATTTAAGGAGCAGTTTCCTAAAAACATTAAGACACACCGTACGTATTTTGTCAAACATGTCAGAAGCCGAAACCAGTCAGTAGAGAGTTGGGCCGCTGGATAACAAATGAATGAAAGGATTGCTTAAAGAAGATGAGGTTAAGTTCCTTTAACTGAATGAATTCTTTGTACCTGTTCTCACTGTGGAAACTGTGCTGTTCTTGCCTTTGTCAGAGTCACTATTTTGAGGAATGACAACTGGGCAATTTCAGGGATTCCTGAATTAAATGTCTTGTTTGGATCCATTCCAACCCAGTTGAATCCTTGGCTTCTGGTCTATAGTTCCTGTACTTTTTAACATCTACATGAAGCTTCTGGGAGGGCTTGCCTGAAGATATGAACTGAATTTCCAATAGGGCTTTTTGTGTGCGGAAGGACTCACCAGCCTGAAAACTGGCACCTCTGTGGGGTCCTCTCCCAAGACCTGAGGAAAGAATGGGTGAAAATCAGTGCAACCGTATAGCATCATTTTCCAGACAAACAAATAAAAAAGTGCTGGTTGCCATCAATATGCAGATGATAGTCAGTTCTATCTCACACTCCCATGATAGCCCAGGGAGCCTGTGGAAACCATGCACAAGTGCTTGGAGGCAGTTCTGGGGTGAATTAGAGTTAATAAGCCAAAATAGAGTTACTACTGGTTGGGGGAGGTTTTGATTAAGGAATTGTGATGTCTCTTGTTCTGCATGTAGTTGCACTCCTTGTAAAGGAGCAGGTTCATAGCCTGGGATGCTGCTGGACCTAGGCCTCTAGTTGGATAAACAGGAGCCACTGGTGGCCAAGCTTCAGCTGTGGAGCCACCCATGGCCTTTCCTGGGTGGGAAAGATCTTGTCACTATGATGCATACCCAATAACATCTAGATTAGAGTACTGTAGTTCAGTTGATATAGTGCTGCCCATGAAGATTGTTTGGAAACTGCAGTTGAAACTGACCAGAATGGGTTGTAGAGGCCATATCCCTGCAGTCTTGTGCATTTAAACGGGCTCCCAATTTGCTTCCAGGCTTAAGTTTGGGCCTAAAGAGGGACATGATTTTGGTTTATAAAATTATGTAAGGAGTGGAGAAAGTATAGAGAGAGTTTCTTGTCCTATAACATTATACTTGAGTGAACTCAGTGAAATTAATTGGCAATTTATTTATTTATAATACGGCAGAGTTACACACAGAAAGAAGAGCTTTCTTTGTACCCCCATTTTTTTTACTACCAGAATGATTCTCATAGTGGCTAAAATCACCTACCCTTCCTCTCCCATAACAGATACCCTATGAGATAGGTGAGGCTGAAAGAGCTCTGAGAGAACTGTGATTGGCCCAAGGTAACTCAGCTGACTGCTTATGGAGGAGTGGGGAATCAAACCCAATTCCCTAGATTAGAGGCTCCTGTTCTTAACCATTACACCAAGCTGTCTCTCAATAATAATATCAAATATGTAGCCAAATTAATGGGCAATAGATTCAGGACAAATGAACAATGAGTAATTAAATTGTGGAATTCACTGCCAGTGGATATAATGAAGTCATGATCGTACATGGCTTTGGAGAACAGGTCTGTCGGGGACCACTAGCCATAATGATTAAAGGCAGACATCTATCTATAATTGCTAGGAGTCCATATCAGAGGAAGGTTTTGGCTCCTCTCACTTGTTTATTGGCCCGCCAGGGTAACTCTTGGCTACAGTGTACAAAAGGATGCTGGGCTTGAGGGACCACTGGTCTGAACTAGCAGGCCTCTTCTTATGGTCTTAAATGGTATTATGCTGCTATTAACCTAAATTACACAGAGAAGTCACCTCTTCTTCCAAGACCCTTCTGACCCTTTAATGAGGTTTAACTTACCATTTTAGAGTCACTGGGTCATTAGCTTACAGAATAGTCTAAAGGCACGTGTAGCCGTTCAATTACCTAAACTCAGGTTGTCTGATCCTGTAAGATGTTCAAATGGGGGGGGGGGGGCTGCTTGGGAATTATATATAATCCTCATCGAATTCTTCAGAGGATGTGTGGGAGGAAGTGAAACAAATAAAATAACATAAATAGATCTTACCTTATCATTAGAAATTTATGCTGGTATGCAGGTATGTGTAATTTTCTAAGAGCAGGGCTGGTTTGACATTTCCTTGGATAAAATTACAGCTTGAAAAAAAATGCCCTTTGTGTTTAGTCTGGATAGGTAGCCTGGGGATGTTCACTTGCTCTCAGGTTTGTGGCTGTCACACAGAAATAACTCCAAGACAGTGACAATTAAATTTATATACCTATTTGATTGCTTAGCTTCCTGCAACCAAAAGCAGGAAATGACTGCCTTCAGGCCCTGCGCACCTTAATCAAGATAGTATATGTATGGGATCTTCCTAAGCTGACATTGGACTGTTGCAATCCTGGGCTCTAATCACAATTATAGTGCAGTAAATTTAACATGCCTGGAGTATGAGAACAGCCTGGAAGTGGAAACACATCCTTATGTTCTGACCTTTGTATCTTTTGTTCTCCATTTTTATTTTGTGTCTTGCTATACTGTCTTTATTTCAGAATTTTGGGAGTCTAATTTTGAAAGCTTGTTTCTACCTGATAGCATAGCAAGAAGGCAGTTCCCGGGATAGAATGAGGACACCACACAAAATATAATAATTTTTGACCAAGGATTGGCCCTAGTTTTCTTATATTATAAATAAGTACAACAATTCAGCCATCTTGTGGCCAGCAGACCACAAAGAAGCCCCAATACCAGCAGCCCTTCCCAGGAGCATACAGAAATGTGCATGTGCTGTCTAAAGAGCCTAAGGCTTGTTGGGAAATTGGGAAGTGACACGTAAGTAGAGGATCCTGTAGACATTGGTCTATGATAGGAGCCTACCCTCCCACGTGGAAATGTGAGCTGAGCAGCCATACCCAGCCTCCTCCAGGGATGGTACAGTAGCTCTGCACCCACACAGCCTCTTAAGAGGGTCTTCTACTATGGGCGAGTTCAGAATGTAAGCTTGGTCTCCCTCCAATATAGATCCAACCTATGTACCACAACTGCCAGCTGTGACAAAAGAATCATAGAAGTAAAAATAACAAGATGTAGTACAATTCAGATGAACAATACAGTGACAAGCAAGCCATGCTACACAGGTGAGAAGGGTGGGCTGAAGCATCATCACAGGAGATGGGGAAGAGGCTGGGAATTGCAGTTCAAGCCCTTATAAAGAGGAGAGCCTGGCTGCCCCTTATCATGCTGCAGGATGTATTCTTGCAGTGGGAAACCTGAGTGTGGGTTCCCTGAAAGGTGGGAATCAGAGTGCTGCTGGGTGTATCTGGCCAGCTGGAAGCCTCTTTCGCCTCATCATTCCTGTGCTGTTGCAATCTTCAGCCTCAGTGAGTTGCAGCTATGTTTGTCAATACCTAGTTAAGAACTTCTGTAGAAATCAAGACATTCATGCCTTGCCTAAGTCTGCCTTTCACAGTCCTCCAAACACATCTTGTTCCCCAGTTCCCTGAATCTTCAGGAAATACTATGGCCTTCTCCTCCTTCTCTTTTGACCCCACTTGCTGATGACCTCCCACTCTTTAGCTCAAAGCAAATAGACTGCACACACTAATTGTCTGGCAGACTACCTCAGCTTCAGGGAGGAGGAGAAAAAAATGGAAGAGGCTCTGTGTGTGTGTGTGTGAGTGAGACAGAGAAAGAGACAGGGGAGAAGTAATCACATAGACAAGAGATTAAATAGCAGAGGGAATAAGGTTGAACCCTGTGTTCCACACTGCAGAAAACTACATCAGCCTTCTATTGAAACCAATCCAAAGTACATCCCTTAATCTCTGTTTCTGCATCCAAATGTCTACACAGGATAGCAAGATTCACTGTATCAAATAACTGAGCAAGGGGTAGGTGGGTGGAGAGTGGGTGGGGACTGTTTGGACTTTGAGGCAATCAGGACATGCACAGTGTGTCCCAATTGGCCTGAAATCTGGACAGTCCCTACCCCCAACAACCCAGCCAGGGGCAATCTGGCACAATCAGTGCCAGTTTGCCCCTGACTGCCACTGGGAGAGGTGGTCAGTAGGGCTGCCAAGGGGGTGGGGGGAACGGAGGCTTGGACAAGCCAACTCTCTGCAGATTTGAGGCCTACTGCACAGGATTGTTGTGCAGATGAAACTGGATGCTATTGCGAATGTTCTTTTGTCTCCTGTTTCATCTGCACAACAATACTGTGCAGTAGGCCTCAAGTGTTTCAAGTCAACAACAACCTGCATGGGAGGCTTTAAATGTTTGTTCTCTACCACAACCGAGTCCAAACTCCAAAGCAGCCCTTTCTGCCTGGAGAGCTGATCTTGATGACAACAGGGACTGCAGTTGCCAGCAGTAGGCCTCAGGCTTCAGAAGGGCAGATATCACCAGCCAAGCAACAGACTGTGCTAGCCAATGGGTGTCTGGGGCCACGTGCATTCCTTTTGCGAGGGGAGAGAGCTTTCCCTTCAGCCTAACTGCCTGGAATTGAGCTATACTTCCAGAGGATCCTCAGACTTCACCTGGAGGCTGGCATCACTAAACATCAGTGAGGTACAATGCTACAGAGTCATCTCTCCAAAGCAGCCATTTTGCCTGGGGAGCTGATCTTTATAGTCTGGAGAAGAGCAGGAATTCCAGGAGATCTCCAGGCCCCACCTGGAGGTCAGGTGTCCCAAGTCTGAATGGGAAGGCAACTGTAAGCCGCTTTGAGCCTCCTTCGGGTAGGGAAAAGCGGCATATAAGAACAAACTCTTCTTCTTCTTCTTCTTCTACTCTGGAAGTAGGGCCGCAAAAGTGTATTTTTCCCCAAACAGAAAGTGTCCCCATAGCCACCTAGCAACCCCTGACCACATCATTTTTCACTAGTGACTTTTTCAAAGTAGTGGACAGATGACCACCTGTTTTAGGGTGCAAGGAAAATTTTCCTGAGACAGTGATTGGTTTAAAATGAATGTTAGGGATTCTGTGTTGTGCTCTTCACATGCTTTAAGAGTCCAAGATGGGTGAGGGTTTAACACTACTGCTGCTAGCCATTTACCTCCCTGCATCTGCAGATACAGAGGCATATAGACAATGGAGTTTTACACAAATGGTAAACGGTGTAAAAGTTTGGTATGACCTCAGTTTTATGATTCAGCATTTCTGAGGTCAATAATTTACAGTAATAAGCAGTGGGCCTGGCACCAGGTTTGTGTGGGCTGAGTTAGATTTGGGCAAAAGAAAAAGAGACCTAAGCAGTTTGCCATATAATTAACAAGAACTGAAATGCACTGCAGGATGAGGAGGGTCTGGGCAGGCCTGAAGATTTCCCCCCTCTTGCTAAAAAAACTAGCTAGCTGCAATTGCTTGAGAGGACAGCTTGTCTGCTCATTCTTAGGGTGAGCAGCAGCAAGGAAAACCTTTCTTCACACACTGCCTTCCCCTCCTCCCACATTTCTTAATCATGGCCTGAAGAAATAACGTCTTCATAGTTTGCTCTCCAGGAATATTCAGGCCTTGGCTTCAGCAAGAGTTGGGCAAAAGAGAAAGTGTCAGTTGCTGACCACAGCAGAGGCTGTTTCCGCAATCTTGGTCAGACCAAGTTCGTGGAGATAGCTACCCAGTCCTGGCTTTGCATTTCGAACTGCCGGTTCTAGTGTGTGCCTTACCTCATCCTTTTGCTCATCCTCAGTGCAACTTAACTGGCACTGAAGTCGTCACAGGTGTAATAAAATCCAAGCATGGGAGAAGGAGGGTAGACCCTGGTCCCAGAGATGTAGAGGCCCCAGCCAGTGGGAGAAATGAGAATAAACAATAGAGCATCCCAGAAGATTTTTACAAAGTTTTATATCTAAACAGGCATGTCAAGATTCAGTAGCCTTTTTCATTCATTCCATTTCGTGTGCTGAGGTGATGCATGTGGATCAAGTATGCTTCATACAATTCTCCCAGTGTACACAACTCAGTTTCTTCAGAAAGCACCAACATAGGGATTTTCTGCCTGTTCCAAAACTGGAATGCACGTGTGTTCCCCCTTTCACAAGAAATGTTGAACGGACATATCAGGAGGATTTTATGCAGCATGTTTGTCCTCTATGTGCAGTCATCTGTAATGACTGAAAAGGGCAAATGTGTCCAGATCATACGAGATTTGCTCGAGCCAATGAGAAACAGTGCTAGGGCAGGTCAAGCAGTCTGTCTGAAAAGTGACCTGCAAGCTCTTTTCGAGAATTGAGAAAGTATGCTTTTGCAGTTAAACCACTAGAGCAGGGGTAGTCAACCCGTGGTCCTCCAGATGTTCACAGATTACAATTCCCATGAGCCCCAGCCAGCAAATGAACATCTGGAGGACCACGGGTTGACTACCCCTGCACTAGAGAGCTTCAGTTGGGTTGCTGTGTTGGTCTGAAACAGCAGAACCAAGTTGGAGTCCAGGGGCATCTTGAAGACCAACAACAATAACACTTGTAGTTTATAAAGGGCTTGTAGTTTATAAGACACAGAGAACTTTGCTCCCCTGCTCTCACAAGAACTATGTGTTCCATGATTGGTGGGAGGGACCAAAGACCAAAATAATTAGGGACCTTGATCTCAGGAGCTCGTGTTGGCTGGTGGTAGGATTTACAGGCACAACCGAAATGTTGCCAGCCAGGAGCTCTTGGGAGGTGGGAGTATTTGGGAAGTGGAGACTGGGGGAAATAGTGTTCTTAAAACTCTAGGTATTCTTTTGATCTCTACAGTCTTTACCATCAAGATTGGGGAGATTCGTAGAACAATGTCTGATGCCGGATGTCACAGCTCTTAGTAATGTCCTCTTGCCCTGGTTTTGCTCCCATCACTCCACTGAGCAAGGAAGTCTAACCAAACCACAGTGCTGTGTCTGGATATAAATATAAACCAGGCAGCCAGAAACACAAGGAGGTTACACAAAGGGAACTAAAAGAGGCTAGAGTACACCAATCAATCCTGCAATTTTCTAAACAGACCAAGCTTTTCTGCAGTCTGGTTCAGGCAATATACTAATTAGGGGAGCAGATGAACAAGAAACAGATGAAAATTATTTCAGTGCAGCCTGGAGCCTCTAAAGCATGAGCTACAAAAAGGGCAAGTTTACCACCACCCCTTCCTGCTGCAGTTCTCTGTGCTGCCATGGATGAGTGATTGCCAAAGAACAGCGGAGAGTAGGGAGGCACAACCACCAAAACTGCCTTCCTCATCCTATATGAGTGGAAGTGCCTTTCTCAAGGGGACAGGAATCCCCATCCGGCTGCACCTCTGCAGCTGCTGGAGAAGCAAAACAGCCAGATGTGTTGTCCAGCTCCAATCCAATCCATATTCATCATATGGTATGTGTATAATGCAGTGAGGAGATCTAAAATTGGCAGGCAGGCAGGCAAGAGGCATCCCAAGGCCCAGCCTCAGCATCATGGTATTCCTCAGAGGTTGCCCTTCAGAACGCTAGCTGGGGCCTAAACTTCCAAGATCTAAGAAGATCCGGCTTGATTGGGCTATTCAGTCCAGTGGTTCCAAAAGATGGCCGTTGTTACCACCAGCACCATCACACTCAGGACAGAGCATTATAAACGGAGTAGTTATTTTATAATTATTATTTTTTCATAGACTGTGGACTAAAAACATAATAGGCTCTGTCAAAAACAACAACAACAAAGAATTGTTCTATAGCATGTCCTTGCTAAAAATGTCAAAATATGTTGGTGAGCAGAAGTATCCTGAACTTCTTCTCAAATGTAAGACTTCCAATAAGAGAGAAATTACACCAAGTGATTGGCTTGCTTGGAGTGTTACCAGTCGAGGGCTGTACGTTTGATCATGAGGAGCCGTGTTCTCCCGTTCCTGAAAATGAACCAGAGCCTTTATTCCGGAGGAATGTTTTCAATGCAACTTTGGATTAATGAATTAGAGTACTGACTCAATGCCACCAAAAATATTTGTTTCACATTCCTCCGAAATATGTGACACCAGTGCCTGAGGGGCTGGAAGAACCTTCTAAATGTCTACATCCCAACTATCATACAGATCTTTCTGAGAATTTTCAAGTGGAATGTTCAAAATGAAAAAAAAAGCCCTCACAAAACTTAAAGTATACTTTTTGAGAAGAGTACAAATTATCATTGTGAATTTTTTACAATTGGATTTTGGGAAGAATATCCAAACTGTTATTCCAAGTTATTTGCATCCAATAGCATCCAAGTAATGCTATTTTGGAATTCAGATCTGAGTTTGTCTTTTCTTAGAATTCCAAAGTTGGAGGGGGGGGGGTCTGCACCCCAGTCATTCTACTTATCTTCATTGTTTTAAGGGGGGAAACCAAGCTTTCTCCAGGGCAATGAAGCTGATAACCAAACATACAAGAACAACCTCCAAATGCAAACAAAACTAACCAGTGAAATAGAACTAACATCAAAACAGAGGACCCCAGCAGACCCATGGGACCCATGTGGCAAGCCCAACACTTCCAATGTCAAACCAAGGAACTGTCATGATTTGATAGACAGTTTAAGTGATACCACTAGCATCTGATCCCATTGCCTGGGAGAGCTACCTCTCTCCCCATCTGTCCCATTGCCCAGGAAGCCTGAAAAATTGAAGAAAACCAGATCCTTAAAACTTCAGCCCCAAATATTTACAAATATTTCCAGAACTTCCCCTGACCCACCTGCAAGTATTCCAAAAAAACCCAAACATCACTCTGGATGCATGAAAATATCTGAAAAATAAAGCTAAGGTGTTTTCCATATGTATATTCAGATTGGAACTATTCAAATGTACATCCCTAGAACTTACACAGAAGCCTTGTTCAGAACCGAAATATTGATTGAAACATTTTTAAGCTGCTGCTTCCAGCCTACCAGCTTGCAGTGGCTAACAACAATAAAAAACATAAAGCCCCAACACAAACCCACAACTAAACTTCATAGCCAATCCCTTCTCCCTTCCCTCTTTTCCCAAACTACCCTGCCTCTGGGGGTGATGTTATAGGAAACCATTGAGGAGGGGCTAGATTGTCTATTCAGCCTAGCCTCAACCAAAAAAAGCCAGTTTGGTGTAGTGGTTAGGAGTGCAGACTTCTAATCTGGCATGTCAGGTTCTATTCTGCATTCCCCCACATGCAGCCAGCAGGGTGACCTTGGGCTCGCCACAGTGATGATAAAGCTGTTCTGACCGATCACTAATATCAGGGATCTCTCAGCCTCACCCACCTCAAAGGGTGTTGTGGGGAGAGGAAAGGGAAGGCGACTGTAAGCCGCTTTGAGCCTCCTTTGGGTAGAGAAAAGCGGCATATAAGAACCAACTCTTCTTCTTCTTCTTCTTCTTCTTCTTCTTCTTCTTCTTCTTCTTCTTCTTCAAAAGCTTGGTGGAAGAGCTCTGTCTTACAGAACCTGTGGAACTGTGTTAGCTCCAATAGGGCCTGTAGCTCTTCCAGGCGCTCGTTCCACTAGGTAGGGGCCAGGACCTAAATGGCCCTGGCTGAGGCCAGCTGAACTTCCCTTGAGCTTCCAATCACCAGCCTATTCAGGCCCACAGAGCAAAAAGATCTGCGGGGGACATAGGAAGAAAGATGGTCCCTCAGGTACACTGGGCCCAGTGAACCGCCGTAAAGGTTGTGAATGGCCTTAAAGGTTAATACCAAAACCTTGATCTGGATTGGGTATTCAACTGGTAACCAAGGCAGCTGCCTCAGCACAGGCTGGATGTGAGACCTCCAAGGTGTTCGAATGAGGACCCTAGCAGCTGCATTCTGTACCTGTGGCAGTTTCTGGGTCAGGGACAAGGAAGGGCCCATGTAGAGAGAGTTACAGAAATCTAGCCTGGGGATTGCCGTTGTTTGGATCATTGTGGGCAGGTGCTCCTGGGACAGCTAAGGAGCTAGAAGCCTTGCTTGGTGCATGAGGGAAAACGCCAGTTGGGCTACTTTGATGATTGGTCTCCATCGTAAGGGAGGCATCAAGGAATACCCCCAGATTTCTGGTGATGCAATCTACCATCAAGCATGATACTGTAGTCCAAACTGACATCATGTTTTCCCTTTCAGATCGGTCTAGATGAGTCTAGATGAATAGCAGTAGAAAAGAGTAAGAGTCTAGCTGCACTCATGAAAGCTCATCCCCTGCCTCAAACACCGGTAGTCTTTTCTTTTCAGACTCATATATTTCTGTCTTTTGTTGCTGTCATTTATGACATCTTCTGTATTCTAATGGTATATTATTTGGGAGGGTGATCTGAAAGATCATTTGGGATGTAAGGAGTAGGGGGTCTGGAGTGGGGGTGTTTCCTCTCTATTTGTGCAAGTTATACTGAGGAATCAAAATAAAATTACAGCAGATAGATTATTTTTGTAAAATGAGAATGTAGGCTAAAAGCTCTATTGACATAACTGATCATTGACAAAATTCTGTGCCAGACATCTGTATAAATAACCCAGAGTCACCCAATATACCCAACAGAAAATGGGCAGAATTGACTCCTGTTATTACTTCTATAGGCCCAAGGAAGTTTTACCAGACAGCAATAAATTGTGATCTTTGGAAACTATCATACATATTCCTACTGAATATTATTCTGCTTTTCTGTATGCATTTTTTACTATTTAACTAGGGTGGCACTAACTTCATGGGATTATACATTGCCTTTCATATCCATTTCTTCCTTTTAAGATGTCATTCATAATTTTAAATAAAACTCTAAATAATATTTTAGATATAGTTCAATTATCTTTTGACCTTGAATAGGGCTACTGCTTCAGTGACTGGTCAATATTGTCCCTTAGAGCAGGGGTAGTCAACCTGTGGTCCTCCAGATGTCCATGGACTACAATTCCCATGAGCCCCTGCCAGCATTCCCATTTGCTGGCAGGGGCTCATGAGAATTGTAGTCCATGGACATCTGGAGGACCACAGGTTGACTACCCCTGCCTTCGAGATCAACTGATAATGTAGAATCTTATAAGAAGGTGGGATGAGACAGAGGACAGAACACTAGACCACAGTTTTAAAAATGGGACATTTTCTGAATATAGGTGAAACAAGAAATAAAAACTTTGCAAGGACTTCCTAAATCTCTAGGAAATTATCAAGAGAAAACACAGAAATGCTTTGGAGTCATTTATCAAACTCCCATATGGGGCTTTCATGGGCATTGGTGGGGTCACAAAGTGCAACAGCTCCATAAGACTTTTGCACATCTTAATCCGATCCCTTGACTTTGGGCACAGGATAGGCCTCTGAGGGCTATCCCTGGGGACATCCTCTTCTGAAAAATTTCATAAACGGACTAGATGCCAAAAAGGATAGAGGGTTTTGTTTTGTTTTTGATAGAAAAGGAAATTGGAGTCAGGTGTAGCATTTTCCATCTTCATTTACCAAAAAAATTACCATAGAAAAACAAAAAATATTGCAGAACCAGATGAATGTTGGATGTTTGAAAAGAACTGCATTGTGAAAAGGAAAGTGAAAGCTTGAAGTCAAGTTCAACTTCTGGTGGACTAGAATAAAATGCTAGTGCCTGTTTACATTTCCAAAACAGATTCCACAGGTGAAACAAAACGAGACACCTTTGTAAGCTCGATCCTATTATTTTTACCAGTGCGCAGGCACTTCTGCGAACAGATTTCTGCCAATTCCTCTCTCATGATAACCATGCATTGCTCTTAGTGGGACCCTGCAGCCCAGAGACAGCAGTCTGGGAGGCATAGGTAGCGCCCCAGACCTAAACCAGATTAAGCGTTATGGAAACTGTGATGACAAAGCATGTTAGCTTACAGCCATCACCAGAGGGGAAGTTCAGTGAAAATTATGCCCTCCTCCCCCAGCAACTTCCATGAAAACAATATTAGACCTTACTAAGATTTGATGCAGTGCTATATAGAAAGACTGTCGTCTGCACTTAGCCAGTGAAGGTATCCCTTTAATTAGAATGGCTGTTACTGCAGACATCCTCCTCCTGCAACTGGACGTGTGCATATATGTAGGCTACCCTCACGGATTTTGAGTTCTCTTTTTCTGGGAGAGAATTTGTGAAAACAGACAATTGCTGAGCAAAAGGCTTTTGTGTTCAACAAGGATTCACCCTGATTTCTGTTGAAGCATTTGGCCATTCAGGGAGCCCCTTGGTTTGGTCTTTTAGAAATAGCCATGCATATTTTCCTCCTGTTTTTAAAAGGAATAAAACGAAACACAGATGAGCAAAATCAAACAAATGCTGCATTATTTTAGTGTCTGCCCTCTGGAACAACCTCAGCCAAAGCACCCTATACTTTGCGAGCTAAGTAGAAATGGAGAGAGGGGGGGAGGGAAAGGGTGAGTGATCATATTCCCTTTCTTGCCCTTCCTCAGTCATGCTGAAAACACAATGTGTGCTGTAGGCAAGGCTGACCATTTTTGTAGGCATGAATAAATCAGGACTCAAAACCAATAGTGAAAGCTAGTGATCATGTAGATGGAGGAAACACCCTGTAATTTGCTATTGGCATCATAGCTCCTGGATTTTAATCTTTATTCATAAACTGTATGTATTTAAATACAAGGCTAATCACAAAGAAGCTTAGACCACATGTAAACAAACAGTGGCGAGACAATTTGCCGCATCCTATGCAACCCACAACTTGAAAAGAATCTGAAACTGCTCCTTTTAATTGGGTATTCCTCTGCAAAATTTCTATTTACCAGCTTAGTAGCAGGACAGAGTTTGTATGGATGTTATGTCTAGACACAGCAGTTGTAAAAACGAACAGGCATGCTAGTTAATCTGATATGGAGCTTGGAGACCTGAGTTGGTAAAGAGAGAGGAGGAGATCTCTCTTCTCTCCCCCCCCCCAGTTTCATTGGGTATCATCAACCTAGACTTGGTGTGGGGGGGGGAATGGGGGTGGCTATGGTCCATCAGGTCTCCGTGGCCTTCACCAGATGCTTTACTAGCCAGAGCCCAAATTATGAGTGTATGTACCAGATGCTGGGGCCTTAGGATAAGAAAAGGAATTCTGTTGGTGTACTATCTACCATGATGCTCAAGAGACTTCCTGTCTGAGTTGACAGAGTCAATACAGGATTGGTACTGAGGACCCTGGAGTTTCTTGGTCTCAGGGTTCATGCTAAGGCTGTCCTCAGGACTTTATAGCTGTCATGACATCCATGGGTCTGTCCCATACATCAGTGCATATATGTGATTTGATTTTTTCTGGGTAGAAAGTATGTAGTTTTATGATGTAGGAATTTTCTACCTTGCCCATGTCATGGACCAACCATTATATTTATATTCACAGAAACTTGTAACCTCCACTAGTATGGGAGATAATTAATATAACCAGCCCCATCAGGCTGATGGATCCAGAAGTATTCCTGATTTCTCCTGTGGATTTCCTGGTCAGTGAGGTTGGAACAACTGTTGTAGACCAGGTTGACCCACAGTGGCTCATATTCCATTCTTAGGCAAATTGCTTGGCCAGGTGGCAGCTTCACAGCTTCAGGCAGTCCTGGACAAGATGGAATATTTCAATCTGTACTTAGGCTTGACCTTGGGATGGAAATGGTCTTGATTACCCTGACTAATGATGTATGTCAGGACAGAATGGGGAAGGGTTTCTGTCAGTTCACCAGACCTCTCAGTAGCTTGTGATACCATCAACTATGGCATACAAATACAAAGCCTTTATTGGTATAACAGAAATGAAGAACAAAACAGAAATAAAATACAGTCACAGTATGAAACGAGGTTTGCAAAACAAAACAGTTACAGACCATGGCATCTTTCTGAAGAGGCTGATGACTGGGATTAGGGGGCACCATGCTCTGGTGATTTTAGTTATTTGACCACACAATGACAGGTGACAGTGGCGGGGTACTTCTGCTTGTCCCTGTGACATTTATGCTTCCAGGGTTCCATCCTACCCAATGTTTTTTAACAGCTACATCAAACCAATGGAAGAGATTATTTTGACATGTGGAGTAAGGTGCCACCAATCTTCCACCAATATGTCAATGACATCCAGCTGCATTTCTCCTTGCCAGGTAAGCCATCTGGGACTCTAGAAATCATAAATAAGGACCTGAAGAAGGTAATGGGATGAATGCAGGCCAATACACTGAAACTTAATACAGAGAACATTGAGGGCCATTCGAACAGGGAAAAAAAGCAGTGTTAGGCCAGCGCAATGGCATAATGCTAAAAAAAATGTACCTCCTGGAATTCTTCACCTGCTGACTCCTCCTGCTGCCATCTAGCACTTCCTGTCATTTCTCATGACTGCTTGAAATGGCAGATGAGGGGAACGTTCTATACATGCACCTCTCTTCCCCCGGTCAATCAAGACTGGACGCCAATCAACTTTATCCCTCTTTTAAAGGGACTGCAAGCTAATTTTTTTAAATGACCTGCATTTAAACACATTTGCATCAATTCATAGATGCATTCATAGATGCATAGGGCTCCTTTAACTGCAAGCCCTCTTGCAACCCAGAGCCCTGAAGCTTTAAAAAAATGGGGGGGGTCGATTTATTTTTTTGTGGGGAAGATGCATATTTCATGGGCAAACTCTTGGGAAAAAGGTTATTTTGTGCTCTGCCTAGGTGATTGTGTGACTATTTGTTGCTTCAGACAGTTTTTTTTTAAAAGGAAGCCCCGTTCCGGGTCAAGAGAGATGGAGGCGGGCTCAAAGGCAGGCACTGGAGCTGGAAATCTCACTACTTGCTGTTTGTCATTGGAGAAGCTGCTCTATGACTGCAGTATCAGCTTGTTCCGGTGGGCAGGGGTTGCATTCTCCCTGAAGGAGGAGATTTGAAGCTTGTGGATGCTATTAGATTTTGGCATATGGTTGGAGACTCCGGCTTCCTCTGTGGCATGTAATTTTTATCAGCTCCAACTGGCTTACTAGCCACAGCCTGGCCTGGCCTGGCCTTTTTGGTTTCCAAGATTCACTGTACCTCTTTCAAAAACATTGAAACATTGAAAGTGAGAGCACAAGCCTCAGCCAATAAACACTCAGACAGGAAGTGAGGTCACAAGTCTCAGCCAATCAACACTGAGATAGAAAGTGAGACCACAAGCCAATCAACACTCAAACAGGAAGTGAGATCACAAGCATCACCCAATCAACATTGAGACAGAAAGTCAGACCACAAGCCTCAGCTGTCAGAAAACTGGCTAGGCTGCTGTCAGAGACAGAGAACAGTCATTACATCATGTTCTTTAATATTTATGTCTATTTGTGAGTATAATTCAAAGCTCTTTTTTTTTTAACCTTTAAGGATCTAAATCGCTTGGGGCCAGGGTTCCTGAAGGACTGTCTCTTCCCATTCTATCCAGACTACTAACTAAAATCTACCTTTCAAGCCCTGATTTCTGTGCCCAATCTTCAGAGGAGAGGCATGAGGCAACTAGAAAGGGCATTTTCCTGTGGTGGCACCTTGCCTTTTGGAACATCCTCCTCATTGCAATCTGTATGGCAGTAACTTTATTTTCTTTTAGATACCAAGATAAGACGTCGTTTTGTCCAGGCTTTTAAGTAGTGGCATCACCTTATAACTGCTTTGGTTTTCTGCATTGTTTTCATTCTGTTTTTTCTAATGGCTTACTTTTTTTTAAAGACTGTTTTTTGTAAGCTGCTAAAGCAGGAATCTGAAAAGACAGCATAGAAATGTACTAACTAACTAACTAACTAACTAATCTCTAGACCAACAGGGAATGTTCAGTTAAGAGTGAATTCTTCAGGAAAGGGAGATTTAGTTGAGTTTAATTCATTCAGGTTTTTGCAAGAGCAGTGCAAATTAGGAGCATTAGGAGCAGTGTGGTTTTTCTCTTAGTGTTTGAGAATATCACCATAATCAATGACAGTTAACTGCCCTGTGTGATATATACCACATTTTTACTAGACTTTTAGAAGGATTTGACAAGATTTGAACTGAGATGCTAAGGTCAGTTCACATGACAGGGCTTTATTTTTTTAATAAAGCGACTATAAATTACCAGAATTACATGGCCCATTGCTCCTCACTTCCATTAAACTTAGCAAATTGACATTTAAATTCACATATGTCTGGATCAAACTGCCCACTAGGCAGTCCTGGGCTATTTCCTAGGGCACCAGAGAGCATGGGTCACAGGGCTGCAGGGTTTCTTCTTCACTTATACAGTACAGTTCTGAATGCCATAATGGCGCTATTCTCTATACAATAGGAAACTGAGGGCAATATTCCATGGTCTAATGATTGTTTGCTAGCTACCTTATAAGAAGAAAAAAATGGATGAACTGACCAATCCAGTATCTGCTGCAGGTATCACCTCTGTAATCTTCAAAATAGACATTATCATGTGTTACACTCAGCTTCTTATGTTCGTACTGCTTACCATATTTTTGTTAGCCACCTAGTCCAGGTATTTCTATTAGGGATGCTAGAACATTCACTCTTAGGAATGCTTGCATGTTCACTGATTTTACTCACAGCCTGTTCCCCAGTCATGAGCAGGTAGTCAGTCTTTGTAAAAAAAAAAACCTGTGTTTGTTCAGCGGGGTTGCTTTGTTCCTTCCTCAACGCACAGTGCAGTGTCATTGGCTCTCCATGCGTATGTGTTCTTATTTCGCCTCATGCTGTTCTACTCTTCCTCCCCCCTACTCACTACGTTGCTGTTTTGCTTGGTGGGCAGTTGTTTATCTGGACAGTTAAATCAGTCACAAATCATATCAATCAGACATAAATGAATGACGTCTTTTTTAAAGACTCTGATTGTTTGTGTTCGTCTAAGTAATCCTTAGTGACATGAATGGCTGCTGATCCGTAGCATTTTCATGCACAGATAGCTTTGAGGGGGGGGAAAAAAAAAAAGATTCCAACCTGTTGAACAGGAATTCTGGGTCTTCTGTGCTGAATCAAACAGACCTGGCGTCGGGTTCGTGCCTGATCAACGCAGTTGAGCATGGTAAGCTCAGTGGGCAAATATGAAATTTGTGACATCTCTAATTCCTACCACTCACCCAAAATTCCTACCTTGGAAACTCATCTAGGTTATGATTATAGTATGTTGTTATGTAAGAGCTTTGTATATCTTACCAGCTTTCTAGCCTTCTCATTTTGCCAGGTAATGGACGCTTTGCTAGCTTTCAGTGCTGTATCCTGTGTCCTTGCTCAACCTGCACAGTTATCTCTGTTTGAAAAGAAGCACGATTTTTGGTAGTGTGGACAGGATAAGTACTGATGCTTTAGTTATTTTTGCCTTGCTAGGAAATGCCAGGAATATTATATAAAGGTGAAAATATAAGGCAAGTCTCTTGACAATTAGAAGTTCGAAATGGTCCATATTTCCTGTCATGTAGAAGAGTACTAAAAACACAAGCCTGATATATCAACACATTAAGATTAGCGATTAGATTAACACGGATCTGCCAAAAGTAGTGGCTGTATTCCAGGCATGATTCCTTTTTCTATGACAAATTAGCTACCATAATGAATCTAAGGTATATTAACAACTACATGAGAAGTACTGCCTGTGGCTTTAGACTCTTATCCCAAACATATATCATTAAAAGAACTTTTAAAAGAGTTACAAAACATTGTTAAAATACATATAAAACTGTTAAAATACACCCAAAACATAAACATTGGTTACAAAGGAGTGATCATTGAAGGAATGCCAAATTAGGCAAAAAAATCTTCACCTACTGGTGGAAGACTGACAGCAACATAAGGTGACATATGAATCTCCCTGGTAAAAGAGTTCCAGAGTTTTGGAGTTGTGACTGAGAAAGCCCCCTCTCTAGTTTTCCCCACCTAATCCCAGAATGTAGGGGCACCTGAAGCAGGGCCTCCAAAGAGTGGAATGGTCATGAAGGTTTGTTTGTTTGTTTGTTTATTAAACTTTTATACTGCTGTTCCCTTAGGCTCACGGCGGTTTATTAAAAAATTGCAATAAATAGTTAAACCATAGTTAAAACCATTAAAACCAATCCACACTATCAACGTTATCAATGTTAGGCAACAGGCAAGCACTAATTAACCCCACTAACCCCCCCCCCAAACAGCCCCACGTTAGCCGAGGGACATAAGGTTCATAAAAGATTAGGCAGTCCTTCAGGTATGTTGTTCCCAAGTATATAGGGCACTGAAGATCAAGTCAAGCACTTTGAATTGTCCCCAGAAACAAATTGGAAGCAAGTGTTGCCTGACCAAGATTGGCAAGATATAGTTAATATGACCCATTCCGTTCAGCATCCTGGCCACAGCGTTCTATACCAACACTGTTCAAGGGCAGCCCCACATATTTCAGTATTACCCCATTGCAATAATCTAATATAGATGTAAGCAGGGCATGTACCACAGAAGCTATTATGCTGGGAGGGGGTATAAATAAATATAATTTTTAAAATCTTTTCTGTTCAAGAAAGGCTACAGCTGGTAACCAGTCGAAGCTGGCAAAAGGCACTCTTGGCCACAGCTGCCATATGCTTATGCATCAGTAGGCCTGGGTCCAAGGTAACCCTAGACTGCTAATAATAATAATAACAACAACAACAACAACAATAATGATGATAATAATAATAATTATTATTATTATTTTCCCCCACACCCTTCCATATTGTCAGAGCAGGTAACAACATTAAAACAACATACAAGATTAAAGTTAAAATCATTTACACTTACTGATACCCCCAGTTAAAAATTTTCAGACAGGGTTTTTAAAAAAATGAAGGAGCTGATCTTTCATTTCTCCTCCTCCTCTAGCAGTGAGGCCAGACTTATTGGTGGAGGTTATTTAGGCCTCAACCATAGACCTGGTAGAATAGCTCCATCTTACAGACCGGAAACCCAACAATAGCACTTCTCTCTTGTTGAGATTATGTTACAGTTTTAGCCCACATCCACTCCAAAACTGCCTCCAAACATTGGTTCAGATGGAAGTGTGAGATTGATCTGAGTACAATCTGCATATTGGTGATAAGCCAATATGTCCTCACCCAGAAATTTCATGTAGATGTTAAAGAGCATAGGGGAGAAGATGGAACCAAAGGCCAAGGGTCTGAACAGCAGTCCCCCAGCACCACCTTCTGAAATCTACCCTGTAGGTGGTACCAGAAACTCTACCAAATGGTGCCTCCCAATCCCAGTCCAGACAGATAAGCCCTTGGAAGGTTCAGGAGGAATTTCGGTACTAATCAACTATGATTTTTAAAAATTGAATAATGCTTTTTTGAAAAAAATGTCAAGTGTTCAAAATGTCTAAATGGAGCTTTGACTGAACACTCTAGCACTGAGGTTAAAAAATGAAAGATTTTCCTTTTTCCTGTCAGCTCTTTATTGAACTAGTTACATTAAATAATTCCCAGCAGACCTGTAATTCAAAAATGATTTGACCAATTTTGAGCTGCGCTTTCTCTTAAGTGGAAGGAGTGAATTATGCCCAGACAACCATAAATAAGGATAATTTGATTGTGTGACATGAAGCAGTAAGAGATGCTTAACAGGAAAAAAATGGATGATGCCTTCAAATGAATAGTGGGGTATTTCATGTCAAGATACGGAAATGTAGAGAGCATTGAGTATTCATGGATTTTTTTTTAATGGCAGAAAAGGAATGAATATTTATGGCCTTTGACATGGTCACATTGTGGATAATTTTAATGCTTCTGGCCCAAGTCATTTTAAGCCCCATGGCACCAATGGAATGTGACTGAATTGTGACTAACTTATGGTTGCATTTACTTCTTTGCATATGGTTGCATTTACTTCTTTAGCATCATTGTCCTCTGCCATCCTTCATGACAAAACACACACTCGAAAGAGTTCCCAAACAAGGACAGCTCCCCTCTTCGGACCCTACCACATGCATGCTCTGATGTCTTCATTCAATCTGGATGCAAACCTTGGGGTTTCGGGCTCAAACTCACCAATCAAGAGGCATCAGTACATCAAAGGACTAGTGTGTTATTCCTCCCAGTTAGAAAAAAATGATAGTAATTGGCAAGCACTTTCCTAGCCCCAGAGACACCAGGACCACTTTCCATCAACTTAACCCTCGAGGCATCTCTTGCTCCTTTGTCCCTCATCTCATCATAGCCCTGTTTATATTAAGATGGATATAGGAGCTGGGCAGGAAAAGCTGTTTTTATTTACATTGAATTGCAAATAATGGATGTTCCAACTATGAAGAACTTTATCAGACCTCAAACTTTGAGAAACTAAGTTCTATGTGAGGTTAGGAGGTATCTGAAAACCACAGGCAAAGGCATCAGAATGAGAGCTGAGGAAAATCTGGCAGAGTTTATGGATATGTCACAAAGATTCATTATGCATGGGCCGTTTGGGGAAAACCCCCAATAATGCACGCCACCGCCAGTGTGGGCATGTCCCAGCCCAGGCCCTCGTAAGACCCGCATTAACGAAACGTGGGTTCTTTCGGAGTCCCAGGACTTCTGAGGGCACAGACTCGGACAAGGTGCCTGAGCCCTGTGCATAATCGGAGGAGCCAGGCTTTTGTCCCGGCTCCTCCCCCGACCCTTGTTTGGGAACTCCCCCGACCTTGCCCCTACCATGGTGGGAGATCCCCACCATTCTGCAGTGGGGGGGCCCTGCCCCCTATTCCCCCCCAGCCACTGCTTACCTGCACTCCCAGCGTTTCCAGCCCCACGTTGCACTGGGACAGCTGGCGGAGCTCCGCCCTCGTGCATTCACAGGAGATGGCGGGGCTTTTTGCTCCGCCAGAATGGCACGGCGGCAGCGCAGAGTCGCTGCCGCCATGCATAATGGGTCACAGTGACAGAGAGGCAGATTTTGATAAGATATATAGAGTGAATTACAGATTTGCTTCATTAAAAATAATTCCAAGTGATTCTTTGTGGCATTTTGTCAGAAAGAAAACAAGAGATCAAATACTGCTGCAACATTCTAAGACAAAAATTAAGATTGATGGAAGAAGTCCTGCAGAGAATCTTATGGAAAAAGAAAGACTATGCTTTTCTTGTGGAAAAATTAAAACAGAAAAATATTACATTTCAATTGGATAAGTTGGAAGGAGTGATTTTTACCTACAAAGATCAACATTTTAAATAAAATTCAGTATTAAACGTGAGAGATGTTCTGGAAAGACTCAAAGCATATTGGGATGAGACAGAAACACCAAAAGACTATACATAAGAGAATGAAAAACAAAAACTGGTGCAGGACACAAACATCTGAAACCTAAATATGGATCGCAAATGTTTAACCTGAAATATAAAAAGAGCTAATGCCCCATTAAAAAGGGAAAATATATTTTACATCTTAAAAAAGTTAAAATGGGATTATGTGTGTTATCATATTAGAAATGTCTGAAAATATTTGGTGTAGGAATCATTAGGAGAAAAATTTGTATTGGCAAGTATGAAAAAGGAAAACGGGGTTGTGTTGCATATTAAATCATATTTGACACAACAATTTGTTTTGGCAGATGATGGTAGATATGTGGGGGGTGGAAACTGGATTATGGGGGGCTATGACACAGATTTTAGGCATTTATGCTCTGAAAGATACAACTAATTTTTATACGATTTATGGAAAAATTAACTGACCCTTTGAAAAACGGTGTTTAATGGGATATTGGAATTGAGTGTTTATACTACAAATAAACAGATTTGCTGGTAATAAAAATAAAAATATGCAAGGAAATGGGTTGAAACCTTTTTGATCTTATGGACAATTTGGGTCTCAAATATTTGGAAACAGTTAAATGGTTCTGCTGTATAGGTTTTGCCTCTTGGTTGATCTGTTTTATTTATTTATATATATTGATTTTTATACCGCCACTCTTCCAATGGTCTTGTGGCAGTTCACACAAGATAAGAGAGTACAAAAAAATACAATAAACCACATAAAAACACCTCTTACAACAATAAAAAATAGACAGAGGGTGAATTACCTCATTCTTACTAGTATCTCTCCCCCCCACACACACACCCTGTTCAGCCAGAGCGTCAAGCCTTCTTCCACCGGGATTGAGGAGCCAGATCTAAAAGGCATCGAGGGGGGATCCATTAATTTTTATTCTAAGTTTACTGTTTTATAATTTTCTGTTATGGCTGGCAATTGCTGTAATAAAATTTGATTGTTTGATGTTTTTGATACCTAAAAGTTTGGTTTCCAAGGTTATTTCACCAAGATCTTTTTCTGACCATAACCCTGTCAGTTTTGTTACTAAAAGTAAAATTAAAACAAGTTTTTGAGATAATTTTAAATAAAGGTACAGATATAAGCATGGTCTGGGATGCTATTAAGGCATTTATACAATGTAATGTTGTGCTTAAAAAAGAAAAAGAGAAAAAAGATCCCAAAAGATTACAAATGTGATAAAGAACAAAGAGGAGGAATTAAACATTACTCCAGGTAAATATCTCTAACCAGACAAAAATCTTACAACAGCTTTCCATGCTGACAGTAAGACAAATGGAAGTGAAATTGAGCTACGCAAAACAGAGACATTGATAATGGTGCCATTACAAAAACCTTCCATACATATTACATAGATGTATCAATGGTAAAATAGAATATATTGGAAAGCACTTTGAATGTCTAATAGGAAGAAAAATTGAATACTTAATACTGGAATAAATAATTATATGAATGAATTGACCTACTGGGAAGAAGAGAAAGACTATCCAATACCGCATCAGTACTCTGTATATGAAATAGAAACAGGATAATTTACTGGGATATCTAATGTATAGATTAAGAATTCATGTTGATCCAAGAATGATCACAATAGGTTGATGATATACAATAAACATAATGTGTACTTATGAATAGTATATCAAGTATACTCTAGTTGCTCAATTGCATAATTCATGAACAGCAAGAATAAATAGCTAAAATCTATATGTAGTGTCATAGCTTAGCACTCTCCCAGCCCCCATGGCAGGCAAGTCCAAGCAACTATTTCAGTGTTATGTCTTACATCTAAACTATATGTAGCTTTGGTGCTCTAAGAATGCAAATCCAAGTGTGTAATTTGGCTCTAAAAATACTGGTAAGGAGACTTATATGGACTCTGGAACTGAGAAAGAATGTGGGTGGATTAATTCTTCTACCTTACCATTTTCTAATCAAAAGAGACCAGGGGGACGGAGAGGACACAATTTACCCAGCTATCTTATTTCCTAGCAAGGTTTAAAGCAGCTTTCAAATTGGGAAATTGTGCAAGTTCTCTAGCACCATGGCCCTCATTCATATTGTGGCTCCTTATGGCTGTTTTTAAGACCCAATTATACATCTTGAGTTCCAATTACAGAACTTGAGATCACTTATAATGATAGTTAAATATTTTGTCCTGGAATGGAGATGGGGAATTGATAGATGGGAAAGTTTTATATACTGAACTAGCTGCGAAGCCTGCTGCAGGGGTAAAAGCAGCGGGCACTAGCAGCCTCTCTGAGACTGCGGCAGTGTGGCCCAGCATCCCGGCCGGCTGCCCCCAAGTTTCAGTGCTTGGACACCCTAGACAGCTCCACCCCCAGGCCAGTTTAGCAAATATTAAAAGGAAAAATGGATAAGGATTTCAGCCATGCAGTTAACAATGGAAGGCAAAGGAGTCCTGCCAGAAGACAGGAGATGACTCTGTTTAGTCCATATGTTAGATATGCTTAATGGAATGGCTTGTGGGTGGGGGGGTTAGGATCTGTAGCAGGACAATAATTTGGATCTTGAGGGAAGAAAGATGGCAGTATATTGCAACTAGTTAGTTAAAAACATAAGACCAAATCATGAGTGCTGCCAGTCTCAAAAGAACACATGGAGAGCATCAATTATTCGAAATGACAACTTAGTAAAATGTACAATATACAATAGCTGAAGAGGGTGTTTGCCAGGAAAATATAAGCCATGCCAATGAAATTAATTCTGGCAGGCCCTCTGAAATTTATAGGAATGACATGCCTCATGTTACATGACTGATCACACTTTAACACATAAATAAAGAACATATCCAAGAAGGGACATATCCAAATTGAAATTTGGGTCATAAAAACCAGTAACATGGTTGTCAAATTTTGGCCTCAAAGACTCACATGAAGATGACTTTTCCAAATCCTAACCACATCCCAGAAGATGGATTTATGTGCCAAAGCCAAAATAAGTTTGGATAGCAGTTTAAACAAAGCTTGGGCAGAACGTGTAGAACATATAGGACATTTATAGGAAAAGTTACACCTACATAAGGAGCAAAGTCTGAGCAAGTGCACAGAGCAAATGGTCTGAATGCATGTTATATTTTCAAAACAAAGAAAATAAATACATGAATTTAGAGCATTCTGAGGGGGGGTATAAACAGTGGCCAGGGGATGCCCCCATATTATTTGTGGTATTTCTCAGGGCATTTCTGCACGTGTTAAATGTAGTATAATGTTTGCCAAAAGAAGTCACCATATTCCGGCCCCTCCATATAATGTCGCCAACATCCTGCATCTGGGCAGTAACCAGCTGGCTATATCCTCCATTTTAAAGTGTGTGTTGGGGAAGTGCATAAAGTGGATTCATCAACCTATTTAGAGTGAACTACCGGAGAGCAACCAACCAGCAACCAGCAGAGGGAAGGTATGGAGGCTCAAACGTGCTAAAGTCACCTGCCTTATTCCCCCCTCTCCCTTGTTCCCGGGGATGGGAATGTCTTTTAAAAAATAGCTAACTTCCTGGAGCAATGAATAGATGGACAAGTGTGCAGGCAATGCCAGAAATAAAAGATTTTTTTCCCCAAAGTTGTAGCAGAAAGTGTGCCTCTCCAAAGTTTTCTCCACCCCCCTGCCCAACATCAGGAATGAGATTAATTTTTAAAAGTATCAAAGGACTCATGATCCCATAAGGGGTGACATTCAAAAAGCACTATGCATCTATGATTCTATGCATAGGTGTATCAACAGAGAAGTATGAATGACATGCCTCATGTTACATGACTGATCACACTTTAGCACATAAATAAAGAACATATCCAAGAAGGGACATATCCAAATTGAAATTTGGGTCATAAAAACTTCATAACTCCTCAAGAATGGCTGCTTCTTCTATTTCTATTTCTTTTTCATCTTGAGAGAATGATCTTTTGTTCTGCATGCATCCAGTTCTTCTATGTATTTCTGCCACCTGTTCTTGATGCTCTGCTGGTCAGTCAGTTCCTTTCCTTGTTTATCTTTGATAAAGCTTTTCCAAGCAGCAAATGACACTTGGAACGTCTTTACTTGTGTGAAAGTATTTCTAGTATGTCCCTTTTTGTAATCTTTTTCTAACTGCTTGCATTTCTGATTCCAGTAAGCTTCACTGTCTATTCTTGCTGCCCTTTGAAAATCCGCATTTAATTTTCTTGCTTCCTCCTTTTTGCCTGCAGCATTTCCTGCTTTTCTACATTCAGCTATTCTTATAGCATCATCTGAGATTCATTTTGATCTTTTTTCTGGCTTCTTGTGTGTTATGTGTTTAACTGCTGTTTTAACAACAATTGATTGAATTTCTTGCCACAGTTCATCAGGCATCTTCTCAGTTGTGTCCAGTAGCTGAAATTGATTTTTCATTTCCACTGCATATGTGAGCAGAATTTTATTTACATTAAACTTCCTTGACAGTGATGTTCTTTTGACATTGCAGTTTTGTTTTGATTTTATCCAGTAACAGTTCATGATCTGAACAGTTCATGTTTTGACAGCAAGGATTGAACTGGACCATCATCGGCTGCATAAGATATAGTCTATTTGGTCTCAGTGTAGTCCATTTGGTGATTTCCAAATGTACAGCTGGGGTTTATGCTGTTTGAACCAAGTGTTCATGATGCAAAACCTATTTTCATGACATAATTGTGCCAGGCGATCAACTGCATCATTCCTTGCTCGAAATACAAAGTTGCCAGTAATGTCTCTCTCTGCTTGTGTGTCAACTTTTGCATTAAAGGCACCCATGATGTAAATGACATTCTTCTTGGATACTTAAAATCAGAGTCCAGTAGTACTTTTAAGACCAACAAAGATCTTAAAGGTGCTACTGGACTCTGATTTTACTGTGCTACTTCAGACCAACATGGCTACTCATTTGAATCTATTCTTGGATACTTGTTTTAAAGTGTCTTGAATGGTGGTATAAAACACTTCAATTTTCTGCCTCTGTTGCTCCAGTTGTCAAAGTGTATACTTGGACAGCTGTGACATTTATTGGCTTGGCACAAATTTGAATTGTCATGATTCGATTGTCAAAAAACTTTCCACTGCTTAAGAAAAACTTTTGCTTGCAATTAAAGCCACACTGTTCCTTCTTATGGAGTAGTGTCCTGAATAGTAGATCGTAAAATCCTCTGACTGAAAGAAGCCATCATCTGTCCAACAATGTTAGCAACAATGAACATTTTTCAACAGTTAACATTACTCCCGCAACCTTGCATTTTAATGCCTCGTTTGTTTTTTACATTGATAACTTAAGTCTATATGATTTTATAGTTGTGTTTTTACCCATATTCCAACCTGAGCCAGACTCTGGACAGGTGGCATAAAATTTCCTAAATAAGCGCCATGGTCATCTTATGACCTCTAGGCCATTACCCATCTCATCATCTGTTCTTATCTAAAAATGGTGTATCAGATAAGTTTATATTTACCACAGTTCTCAGGGAGCTAGAAGTTCCAGTGACTCAGTCATGGATTTGTGTCCTCAAATCCAATGGTCAATGACCAGTAAGCATCAACATTACAGCCTGGTGGAATGAGCTCCCAGAAGAGCTAAGGGCCCTGTCGGAGTTGTCAGATTTCCGCAGGGCCTGTAAGACGGAGCTCTTCCGCCAGGCATATGGTTGAGGCCAGGGTGGGGTCCCGACATTCTATCTAGGACTCCCTGTGTCCTTCTGATTGATCTGGTGCCTCACTCCCACTAGGAGAACAGCAGGATGCTTGTCCCCTGGCTGAAAGAGCGGGAATAGATAGGTAGTTGTTTTTGCCTGCCGCCTTAGTATTAATAATATTTATTATTAAGGGGAATTATGGGGTTTTATTGCATTTTATTCTTTTATCCTTGTAAACTGTCATGGGCCCAGCTGGGATCAGTGTTATATAAATCCAATAAATAAACAAACAAACAAAGAAACAAACATTAATGGAAGGTACAGACAGATATGTTGTTTATAAATTGAACAGTTGTGTCTCCATAGAATAGTCTGGAGCTATTAGACTCTCAATCAATGCTCAGTTCTATATAAGTCCATAGTGATTCTTGCCCATTGAAGGCAGATCCCAGGGGCCTGCTCAATAGGGAGGAATGCTGCAGGCTGTCTATTTTCTTTCTATACTGTCAAACAAATATGGGAATCCCAGCAGGGTCTATCCCAGTTCCTGAAGACCACCATCTCTCTCTTTTCTTCGACCTTTTTATCTGCCTGTCTATCCTAAACCTGATTAACCTAGATATTTGGTTGTCTTTCCCCTACCATCCCATCTTGTTTGTAAAGAAATTATACATTTTCCCAAGGTGTCCCTAGAAAACTCAGCTTAAATAAAATTAGGTTTTTGAAGTTAGTGTTTTTAGGAAGAATAAGCAAGCTGCTTTGGTCACCTCATTCTTTCTACACTATATATTTCTTATTTAGGTATATATAATGTTTATTTTCATGTATCGGTTGACAGTTTCATGAACTGTCATGTAGATGATGAAAAGCATTATGTAATGTCAAAAAAGGGCTTTTCTTACATAAGTGAGCAAAAAAGGACATTGGTTAAATTAGGTTTCCACTTGCAATACCTTGCAAAAAACAAATGAGGAAATTATGAACCTTATTAGATTAAAATATACCAGTACAATATTTTATATAAGAACTCTCCAGCTATCACAAAAAGTGAGCTCATCCTTTGGAGAATGCTTCATCAGTGTCCCCTTCACTTTATTGAGTCTATTGCTAATTGTAACAAATGTTATATCCATTCTCCATGCTCTCATAGCAGAGGAACCTATAGAACTGACTTTTTTGCCCCAAATATGTCTGCACTATGCACATGTACACACACAAAAATGTGCAATTTCAGATTCAGCCATAAATTATTTGGGCTGAATCGAAAACACATTAATGCCCCTTAACTTTTTCGCATTTGGCCAAATTGATTTGACTGAACCTGAACATTTTCAGGGTTTTTGCACATGCATTCTTCTCCCCCTTTCCAGGCAGCAGAGAGTGTCTATACTGCCTGAGAAGGGGGTGAAGAGGGCACTTACCAAACAGCTGCTAACAGGTGTGCTGCTCCCTTTAAATATCTCCCCAAGCTTTGGGACAGTTTTAAAGGGAGAGGCATGCCTGTCCTTATCAGTTGTTTGGCAGGCCACTCTCACTTTAAATGTTCCCCCATACATTTGAAGAAGAAGAGTTGGTTCTTATATGCCGCCCTTCTCTACCCGAAGAAGGCTCAAAGCGGCTTACATTCGCCTTCCTTTCCTCTCCCCACAACAGACACCCTGTGAGGTGGGTGAGGCTGAGAGAGCCCTGATATCACTGCTCGATTAGGACAGTTTTATCAGTGCCGTGGCGAGCCCAAGGTCACCCAGCTGGCTGCATGTGAGGGAGTGCAGAATCGAAATAAGAGATTAAAAATTCACTTCTCTCATAGACCAGATGCAACAACAATATTAAATATAAATTTTAAATAAAAAATGATTTAACTATAAAAGAAGCAGTCAGGTGAAGACTTTCCTATAGAATCACCAAGGGTTATCTGTTCACGACTGAACAGATAACATCATCATAAGCAAGTCTAGTTAGGAGATCTTTCCAATTGTGCTTAGCTGACAGTCCCTTATCAGATCTAACTTGTATGCCACTTTAAATAGAGATCCTGCATTAGAAATGTCAACGTGTCTGTCAGAATTGGATGGATAGCTTTGGACTGGTCTTCCTGATCAATAGTGACAGGCTTCCTTGCAAAATAAACCCTTGACCTTCCTGATTGATTAAAGCTTTCCAGGAAAAATGAAATTCTGTTGCCAGGATGATCAATATTTCTATAGTTGAAATGAATTTTCCTTCTGTAGTGAAAGATGCTGTAGTTAAGTCCTTATGGAAAAAGACTTTTCTGACTAAAGGGTATTTGTCTAATAATAAGTCAGTTTCCAGTTTTCCTTGTTTAGAATCAGATAGCATGCAATTTCATTAATGTTCACTTGCAAATCCCCTATAATGAATTGGTCCAATTATTATTATTATGAAATACAAACTTGAAGGTTTAAAATATTAACTCTGGAAATCAATGTCCTAGATGTGGAAGTCTTTCCAGTAGGCTATCCATTTAGAATTCTACTTAATTTCCATAAAGAAAACATCTAGTTAACAAATACAATGTGCATTGTTGTATATTGGCACTGCAAATTCAAACAAACCTATAGTGGGTTCAATGCCCTTGCTTTCCTCCAGAGAACCCTGTGAACAGAGACAGTCAGTGCTTCTGCGTAGAAGTCTGTGCTGAACCCCCAACTCACCCCCAACTCACCCCCACAATGCACTTGGGCCCCTACCACCAACACCACATGCCATGGCCAAGTATGGGCCTTATCCTATGTGACATGGGTGGAAGCCATCTGTGGAAGCTAGCTGTCTGAGCCACGTATTGTGCACGTACAAGCAGATGCTGTTGACCTGGCTTCCTGAGCCCTAGACAGACGACATGAATGGCTGCTGCTGTGAGCGGACAGCCCAAACCCTGGACGGGATGGGTGTGAATAGTGCTTTTGCTTCTTATCATCTCCGTTGTGGGGAGGGCCGTGGATGATAACCCCCATTATGGGGCTCACAGCAGCTGCCCATGTTACCTGTTGGCTAAGAGTGCATCTGTCTGGGACTTATAGGGGCTTCTATAATTGCTGGACATTTGGCATTTCAGCATCTGACTGTGTTTTAAAGCTCTGAAGTGGAGAAGGCCACCATGCCAAATGAGATGCTGCTTGGCAAAGTACAACTGCTGTGCCGAAAGCACTCTTGCGTGTCTTCTGGCATGACCACTTTCTTCCCTTCCCTGTGTCAGGCAACGACACAGGGGTCTCTGTGGTGTGTTCTTACTTCATGCCAGGATGACCTTGGCTAGGGCTGCCAGCAGCCAAAAGAAGAAGAAAAAGTCACCTCCCTTTAATAGAGGCTTAATAGGATATTTACCAGTTGATGTGATTTACCTCTATGCTGTTAAAAGCTTCAACAGCCTGTTTTTACATTCCTCTATTAAAGGGGGGAGTAAATGGTAACGACTGGGGAAGGCACTGGCAAGCCACCCCATATTAAGTCTGCCATGAAAACACTAGAGGGCATCACCCCAAGGGTCAGACATGATCCAGTGCTTGCACAGGGGATACCTTTACCTTTTATTAAAGGGGCAGGACATTTTTTCTTCCAGCTTCTTAACCTTCTCCTGCCCTAGCTAGGGAGGAACATCTCTTAAACTGGTCCACAATCTCAATATGCTGTGCCAGTCAGAGTTGCTGAGACTGTGATAATCTAATAGTGAGCAGTGGTACCCCTCCAACTAAGTCCCTCTTTCACTTACAAGAATCAGTTTGCAGATCAGAGACTTGTAACCTCCGAAGAGTCTGTGGGCTGAGGACAGTAATGTATTCAGTTGGCTGGTTTGTTACAGAAAAGTAGCTGATGAACAAAAATAGATGCAAACCAAGGCAAATAAATCACCAACTTTGCCACTGCCAGACCTAGTCCTTTGTGAGTCAACAGTCGGTGATGAGCACTTTTTTGCTTCAGGGAACTTTGACTGAAAATATGCCTATGTTTGCCTTAGGCAGCAGATAGCTTTCATTTTATCCTCAGACACACTCCTATCATTTCTGAGCATGGAGATATTAGAGAGGAGGAAGAGCGGCAGCAGTAGCATTCATCTGAAAAGCAGGTGGGGGTTGCAGATGCTGAGAGCACGCATGAGCTAATTCTGTTCTCCCTGGGGATTTTCAGACCACTGTTAGCTTGGAAGGGCTGGGAGGGAGAAGTTAACCCATTAAATGTTGGATAATAATTGAGACCAGGAACCTAAGTGGGTAGAATTGAGTGACTAAAGCAACTAAAGCATTGGTTGATTACCTTGTAGGAGATGATTTTATGAGGAAAAGCCAGGAATTTATCCATGAAGGGCAAGCTCTGCTTATTTTAATAAAAGTCAGCTTGCATTAAAAACTGTTTGTCACAGTCTTCTGGTGAGTTCATTTAGTATGCTTTAATCTCAGTGTTGTCTTTCCTAAATTAATCTCTCTTTCCCCAGCATGAAGAGGGAGATGTTGGAGTGTGGGGGGAGGGGGAATCAGCATGCTCTGGCTAAGTGCCAAAGCTGTGTTCTTTTGCATGGACAGAAGTTGCAAGAGGGAGAAAGGCAGCAACTCAGAAAACACTAGCAATAAGAGCACAGTCATATCTCTATATTGTAGCCAGTCTTTCCACATATCAATAAATCAATTCAAACACCTGACAGAACTACATTGAAAACTATCTTTCTGTTTTTCACATGTGGATGTTGCCTCACAAGACCCCACTGACTCATGAGCACCATTCCCCTTTGCATCCTTCTAGAGGTTATTCAGCAGCTGTCCCATATTTTCTCCTTCTGGTGGACCCCACTCTCCTTAGCTCCTCCACCTCCCAGAGGGTTCCTCACCTCTCTGTACACTGCCCCCAGTGGCTGGTTAGAGTATTTCCTGCTAAGAGGGACAGCACTACTCTGTAGTCTCCATCTACTGTCTCCTACTTTTGCTCAGACTAACCTTTGCAGGGATGGCTTACTGCACTTCAGCACTCCTAGGGGTCTGGCAGCCAATTGAGAGTCAACTTTGTGGAGTGGTTAAGAGTGGTGACCTCTGATCTGGAGAACTGGGTTCAGTTCCCCACTCCTCCACATGCAGCCTTGGGCCAGACACAGTTCCCTCTGAGCTCTTTCATTCCCATCTACCTCACAGGATATATGTTGTGGGGAGAGGAAGAATAGGCAATTGTAAGCTGCTTGGAGACTCCTTCGGGTAGTGAAAAGCAGGGTATAAAAAACAGCTCTTCTTGACCAATCAACTCCTTCTTCCTGGAACACTTTTAGTAATGTGTTCAAATGGAGGAATTTTCCTACCCTTTATAGGTCTGTCCTTCTCTGGAAAAAGTACAATCTAGCATTTGGTATCCCAAGCCTGTGTCACAATTTAGGTGTCAGACTTCTGCCAAGGACTGTGACAGCCCTTTGGTTGTCCTCTGCTAGTATTTGTACAGCCAAGCCCTAAGTTGTAAGAGCTTGAGAAGGCCGTCAGTGGAATAAGGATGTTTCCTTCGTTGTACCAACATAGAAACCGCATAGCATGAATGTTGGGGGCTTGTGATCCCAGAACTTTTAATAGTGTGAGGTAGCCCAAAGTGGAGTGCATTTCCCCACATCCATCAAAGGCCCTAAAAGTGGCCTGTGTGGATTTGGTCTCAGTCTGCTAGCCACACACTTACTTAGTCCTGCAGAAGTCAGTTTAACTTGCTTTTGAATTTCATGTACTGAATTGGGCTTTGAAACTATTCGGTGAGTAGCACTGACTGGATTAAAGGACAGTGGGTTTGACTCTGGTATTCTCTACAACAACAGCGCAGAAGTATTTCAAACTGAATGGTAACTATGAATCCCACTCCAGATTTTTCTCCTGCAAATCAGGACTCAAAGAGGCTTAGAAAAGCCAAAACATGAAAAAGAATTCAAAACCGGCGTACAAGAACTAAACACAAAAAGCAGCCAGGGGGTGGACCTGAGCAGGTGAAGGTATCGGCCCTTGTCAAGCTACAGAGGCAGTATCACATTCCCTTTCAGGCAGAGCACCTGGGGTGGCAGCAGGGTGACCAACTCAGCCTTTGGTGGGACAGTCTTTCCTGACAGGCAGTATTTTATGGCAAGAGAAGACAAATTATCCCTAGAACGCGCCAAACAGAGCTGGGAAGATGTCCAATTAATATTTATATTCTTAAGGAGCGGTGCCTTCTTTTTTCTTTTCCTTCCCACCAGCCTTTTGCGTATCCTGCAGCTCATTTAACATTCAACACTATGAAATCCAATTAAGTCTGCAAAACATCCTGCATTCCATTTTAAGGCTCTACATGCCATCAGGCCCTGAAATATCTTTTTCATATCCCTTCATTTAAAAAAAAAATTACTAACAAAAACCACCCTGATGAACTGTTCTGGGGCACTTACAAGTTTGTACACTTAGTACTGAGTGCTACATTGCTTGGTCCTAAGAAAAGGTATTAAACCACAGGTTCGGGATTCCCCTTCCCCCCTTTGCACCGACATGGCCGAAGCAATCTTTGTCCATCTGAAGCACATAAAGAAGAGAAATTGAATTTGCAGGAGGTGTTGATTGTCATCAGCAAATGGAGCCAAAGGATTCTAGAAAAAATAATCACTGACTGAAAATATCAGCTATAAATGAAATAATTTTTTCTGATGTCAACAGGAACCGAACAAATATACTTTGCTCAACAGTGGTTCGTTTTCTGTACTCTTGAAGACAGCTTAGTTGTCAGGTCCAGGTTAATCTTGCTGTATGGAAATAGTGGTTCAGTGGGGAATATTATACCACTGGAAAGCAAGAGCATGTTCTGTATTTATCTTGAAGGCGGGGACTTGGCACCTTGTAACGCCAACATTCTCAGCTAAGAAGCAGCATGTTGCCTTAGCAGGACTAAAGAGAATTCCCTGAAAAAAGAGCCTTTGAAATCCAAATTATGCTTACGTTTGTTTTAAACCATCTCATGAAAATGTTTCTTTTCTAAGTTGTTCCTCTGTGGAAGCAAATGATGCCCAGAGGGAAAGGGTGGCAGAAATGGGGACCATAGTAGAGTTTCACAGCAGCATGAGGCATCAAAGAATGAATGTACTGTGTGCTGCTACCCGCTGAAATAAAAAGGCTATGTCGTATTTGCTGGTGCCCTCACCTTAAATGGAATTAAGCATGGAAGCAAAGAACACACATAAGAAAGTGCGGGCTTCATACCTCAGAAGATAGTTACAGTATTCCTTCATTCTTTGATGAGATTAAGGGGAAAACTAGATGCCACATCTCCAAGTCCACTCCAGGCTTGTGGTGCCATTTTAGACTCGACGTGGGGGGCCTGATTTTGCCAGGGACCATGGCCTGTCTCTCCCTTGCTACATTTAAATAGCCAAAATAGCTGTTAATCTCTGTACAATAAAATGTATTTCTCACAACATACTGGCCATCTGATTGGCCCCAAGGGCCACTCAGAGAAGCTGACACACAATCAGTAACCACTGCAGGGCCTCTGACTAGCCCTCAGAGAGAGGGCCAGCCCTCTGATTTGCCCTCAGGGGAGGGCTTCCCCCTGAGGGCTACTCAGGGGAGATGGTATACCATCAGGAAGTGCCTGGGGGCCTCAGATTGCCCATCACTGGGAGGGCCCTTGTACACTGACAGCCAAGCTGAACATGTCTGCCTTCACTACAGGAGCCTGCCCTCTTCCGCAGTATGCAGGAGGATTTACTTCCAGCTCCTTGGTCCCCTAGTCCAGTGAGAGCTCATGGGCTGGGGGTGTCTCCTGCCAGCTCTATGCCCTGTTCTGGTAAAGCTGTCAGGGTGGGTAGGTTGCTTCTGCCGGTTCCCTGCCCTGTGTAGGGAGATCTCATGGCAATCCACCTGTACCTTCCACCCTGCCTGCCTTGGCTGCCCTCCAGACATCTGGTGCAGCAAATGGCAAGCAGAGCCTGCTTTAAAGGTGCACTAGGAGCCGGTTAGATGGGGAGAGGGGGTGGAGTACACTGGTGTGAGGCCCACTGTAAAAGACAACTTGCTCCCAGCAGCACTTCCACCCCCACCTGGCCTCAGCACGGGAGAATGGGGGGAGGCTGGTGTGGCAAGGCCTGTTTTACAGGCTGCCTGGGAGCTACCCCCCCCCCCCGCAACCTGGTGTTAAAATGTGTTCTGGAATTTGGTAAAGCTATTAAGAGTGGTATGCATCATTTCTCCATTTTATTTTCTCCATGCTCTTGTAAAGTTAATTAGGCTGAATGACAGTGACTGGCCTAACCCCATCCCCTCCATGAGTTTCATAACACAGTCAAGCTTTGGACCCGGATCTTCTCATTCCAGTGCTCTGACCACCACACCTAACTCACAAAGCTTTGTGAAAGTCAGCAAATCAGTTTAGCCATGGCATTCCTATCCTGGATATATGTAGCCTTTAGATTTATAGCCTGATGCTTCTGTCAGTATTTTAAACATCCTTTCTTTTTTAATAACAATACACTTATCATCTTTATGTGGAATATTTTCCACTGTCTCAGTGTTAATAAGTTTATCCTTGGGAACTTTGCTGCCCCAACTCTCGGGCAGAAGCACAAATCTAGGGTGGACGAGGTACACCAGGGCAAATGGTCCCCCGTGCAGGAGTAGGAAGGCATGGGGCAGCCTGCCCAGGCTCAAACTCCAGCCTGCAGCCTGGTGTGAAGCCTCCAGTGTGGAAACAGTCAGAAAGAGGAAGGAACTATGTCAAACGTAGTGTCTTGTCATTGCTGACATCCAGTTGTTTGTGCTAAAAGGCCATCACCATAAATTGACATTTCTCTGTGGACAAGTCCAATGGATTTAAACTTACCTTAACTTGACCCAATATTTACTTTAGAAAAACACTGGCCCAAGTGAAAATGCCTCCACCTCCCTTGGTAAGCATTTCCATCTGACAATAAAATAACTTAAAAATTTTATGTTGATAGTGCAACATTTAAATGGCAGTATCAACTTGAGCCTCTTGTGGCGCAGAGTGGTAAGGTAGCAGACATGCTGTCTGAAGCTCTGTCCATGAGGCTGGGAGTTCAATCCCAGCAGCCAGCTCAAAGTTCTGGGGGGGGGGTAAAAGGGAATGGCAAACCACCCCATATTGAGTATGCCATGAAAACGCTAGAGGGCATCACCCCAAGGGTCAGACATGACCCAGTGCTTGCACAGGGGATACCTTTACCTTTATCAACTTGAAAGGTATATGGGTGAGGTACAGGATTGACAGGTCTCCTGCAATGCCTATTGTTGTATTTTCCTGTCATTATTTGCAATTTTGCAATCATATTTTCCTCATGATTTGTGATCTTTCTCTCATTTTGTTTTTTGCTGCATGCAAGACCCTAGCAAAATAAGAGCTCTGATGGAATGCACTTTTTAAAAGCTTAGAAGTGCTGCACAAACAGCTGAAGGACTATGAAGGGTTAATTCTTCACAGATCCAGGGAGCTTTGAGTGACAGGCTGTTCTATGAGTTAGCAACAGCTGAGTGGAGAAAGGCTTCTGAAGTGAAATGCGGAGGTGAATTCAGTCTGATTTCAGCCCTAGCTGAAAAGAAGAATCGAATACTGACAGTTTCAGAATTCAGTCCTGACTGAGAGAAGTTTAACATAGACAAGAGAACTGGGGGAAATTTGGCATAGGAATTGAAATCATCAAGGTTACTTGCTGAATAAGAAACGTTAAGCCAGTTTTAGTTTCTGTATTGCTGTGCCTTTTCCGCCCTTTCTTTCCTTATCCCACAGTCCCAGTTCTTAGAGATTTCTAAAACACATTCTGCCAAATTTGTGGGGGAACATTGTGGTTGGAAATCAGCCGCAAAGAAATCTAAAGAATATCATCAAAGGTAACAGGCATCTGCTTTTCTGGTTGAGGGGAGACATGCCACTGACAATGTCACACTTCCCTTCTCTGTACTGCAGGAACATTGTGAAAGGCTGAAGGTGTTGGTAAGTAAAGAAAAAGAAATACAGAAGGGTGTTTTTTTTTGTTTTACATTTTTAAAAGTAATATATATTTAATATTGTTTGCAGTAGTTTTCTTTGCTACTATCTCACTACAGTTACCATTTTGATGTTTTTTATTTCATTTGTTCCTCAGAGACCTTAACCACATGGGAGGCTCCGCACTGGGCTGCTGCCTGGTGTTTGAGCCGGGGCAGGTTGCCTCACATCTTCCCACTCCCACACTGGGGAACATTTGGCCTGCTGCACCTCATCTGCCCCAGATTTGTGCTCCTGCACAGCAGCGGTGGCGTGGGCCTTTTTTTAATTTTAAAGAATGTGGTATTGCATTATAAAGTAATACCACATTCTTCAAAAAAAATGTAATGCCCCAGATAGTGCCACCATGCTGCACAGCATTTGGGGAGCAGCCTGGGGGCATTTTTTGTCCCTTCCAGCATGCTATACCTGCAGCTGTGGTTGGGGAGGAGCTGGGCCAGGATGGCCCAAGTCTTTTCTTCCAGGTGGCTCAGGCCCAACATCGGCCCATTGATGCCCAAGGCAACAAAGCTAACATGGATTTATCCACATTCTCTTGACATGGGGCAACTGAGGGCCTGAGTCAGGCCAGGCCCAGGACCACCCTGGATCAGTGTCGATGTCATGCGGAAGTGGGGATTAGCTCCACAACTGGATGAGTGCTGAATCAGGCTGAATTCTGGGTGCAGAAAAGGTCAAAGCTGATCACATAGTTGTGTGCTCATGCTGGTATTTTTCTTTCCTTCAGTTTGCTGTCCTGTTCATAGCAAGTACATGGTATTTCTTTTCCTTGACCAGAACCTTTAGGATTTACAGCACTGTTCAATTCACAACGTGCTACTTTCTAGTTTCTGCATATGGACAATCAGTCAGATCATTGTTTGTTCATCAGAACCAAAGAATGATTACTTTGGCCACAAGAAAAAAAAATGATTGTTTTGAACAGGCTCTGATAGACTCTCCACTGACAATAAATTGTGTGTGTGTAGATCAAGGATTCCCAGCCAGGGCTACCTAGCTATGAGAGCTCCCCAGGCACTCCCTGACCTTTCCCCTTTATCCTGCCTTAATCAACTCTGCCACAAGCTATTCCCAGCTGCTTCCATTGACTTGGGGGGGGGGGGCAGGTGGTCTCGCATGGTTACTGCACCTGTTGATTCTATTGACTTATTCTATTTAATCCTCCTTGAGTCCCAATGAGAAAGGTAGACTATAAATATAAAGAAAGAAAAGAAATATAAAGAGTCATGTATTGTTCCAAATATCAAAAAATCTCCAGATTGTGTTTCAATAACTGTACTTTATTCCATTGTTTATGTTTAGAAGTATCCCATTAGAGAGACCATAGTCTGTTGGCAGGTAGAAGGGGAGGAGAAAGACTGAAGAGAAAGTAGAATAGGGGCTGTATGAAGGGCTGAACCTTGGGTTGAGATTTGTGCCTTGTACTGTTTCCTTCTCTGCATCAATCTACAAATTCCTTTTTGCATGTGATGATAGTAATTTCAGCTCAAGAAAAGGTATTGTACCCGTGAAAACGGTGGTAGGATCCTCGGGTGACAATTACTGGCTATTTCCATAATAATAGTGATAGGTGATCCTAGGGACTTCATTTTGCAGTTAAAACAGTCAACCTTGAAAGGCTTAGTGCTGAGCATTTCACTCTAGTGTTATATAAATGTTGCAACCTTTGCATATGTTTTTTCCTTTCTGATTTTACAGCTGGCCAACTGAGTTATCTGTGCCAAAGTCAGCTGCCCTTTAGTGAACTTTTTCTGTCACTGAGCCAGCTCCCCCCCGACCTTCTGATGATATTGTCAACTTAATGAGTCAGTTTAAACTTAGCAAAAGAGGTGTGCTCTCTGTATTCGGAAGATCACCAGAAGACTTTTGCGTGCCTTTCGTATCCTGTTGGAGAAACTACGTATGTGCATCGTAATACTGCTGGTGCAGAACAAATTAAACCTTTTCAGCTTTTATCAGTAGGGCACCTGCTTCAGCAGTTCTGCCTATTTAAAAAGGGTGTTCCCTGGATTAGGGAAACCTCCAGAAAGTCATTGCAGCTCTGATTACAGAAGTCCAGAGATAGAGGGTGGTTGGGCTGGCTGAACTTTCAATAGCGCTTTTTGTTCCTTTCAGGAGTGTGGTGATTTATTATTTATTCTGTAGAAGCCTGTCTCAAATTAAAACTAGAGAAGACCATAGGTACCAGGACCATGATCTGCTTTCCATTAAGAAATAGGACAAATACTCCTAAAATACGTACAGATTCAGCTAAAGTTACAGAAGGGGTTCCTCTACAATGTCAGGACAGGGTGACAATAGCATAACATTAGCTGCTCATGTTATGAGCGTAGGGGTGTACAGAGTCCTGTCTTTATTAGTTTGGAGAGGCTGGTACTTTTGATAGAAGTGTTTTCTTTCCTCTTCACCTTGGCCTGAAGTTATCCTCCTCAGCTGATCCACCCATTCTGATCCATGCTTTTAAGATCTCTAGATTGATTGCTATAAATGCTGATTATAAAGGTACATCTGGAAGCTTCCAGTGGTACAAACTAGTGCAGCAGCTCATCTTTTGACTAAGGCTGGCTGTTCTCTGCATATTATACCAGTGTTTAAACAGAGCACTCTGCTGTTTTTCCAATGTGTCAGTGTTTTTATTTACCACCTTATTATGTATTGAGGGTTTTGAGATTTGTATGTTTGGTTTTCATTTGTTTGTGACAGTACGCTGCCTGGCATGGAAAAGTGGGATCAATCCAAATAAATAGATGAATAAAGTGATTCCTTTAAAAAACTCTCAGGCTTGATCCTTCTCCAAAAATGCTAATAACAGGACAATTGTCACAGAAGGAAGAAGAGAAACATTTGCAAAACATGCTGCATGGCGATAATACATTAAGAAGCAATAATATTTATTTATTCAGAATATTTATATGCTGCTTCTGTATATCCCTATATCTGAGGCTGCCTACAATATAAAAAGATTTTAAATAATATATTAAAAACTCATAAAATACCAAAGCATCAACATATACAATAAAATTACCAGTTCAATCAACAGCAACAAAATCTATAATAAGACAGCAGAAAAATCAAACTATAAAAGTAGCATTATGGGAGCCTTCCCAAAACCCAGCAGACTAAGAGAGAGAGAGAGACAGCGAGAGAGAGAGAGACAGAGGGAAGCTGAAAGCCACTGCAGGGGGTCAACAAAGGCCTGTGAGAATTAAAAAAATAGCTTTATCTCATGCTGAAAAGAACACAGAATCTGCTCACTCCCCCCCCCCCCAACATACACCCTTGTGGAGAGAGATGGGTAGGCCTGCTGGATAGGACTTTTGTTGTGGCCCCTGTAGGTTGAAGCTCCCTCCCCAACTCAGATTCCAGAATTTTGGAGCGTCCCACTGTGCCTTGGTTCATTTCAGCAATAAACATACACTTCAGTTGCCTGTCTGGATAAGCATAGTTTCAATGATAAATTGAGCTAGTATTTCTGTTGCTTGTTTATTGGAAGCTTCTGGGATGCTTTGCTTTCTGTGTCATTTGTTCCTGAGAATATTAGGTTGGTCAAGTTGTGAATTGGGCCTTTCTCTGTTGTACTACCTTCTCTATAGAATTTCCTTCCCAGAGAATCTATCTTTGTTTTTTAGGACCTGGAAAAGATTGGGGGGGGGGGGACACTAAAATCTGACTTAGAAGACATTTCAATGATTTTTTCCTCATCAAGTGAATTTTTGCTTGCATTTTATTATTACTTCCTTTTTTGTTTATATGAAATGTTCTGCTATAAGCTTAAGGCAGCTCATGTATTATTATTATTATTATTATTATTAATAATAATAATAATAATAATAATAATAATATCTGGTATTTATTAGTCCTCTTTCCAAGGAATCTTTACTTAAGGCAGTAAGGGCTTCTTGGAAAGATAGCTAATAAAGATTATTCCTTCTTACATAAATAATAATAGACTATAGAAGAATTTGTATTATTAAGGATGTGATGCTTTGTAGAACAGTGTCAAACAGAATCATTGTTTTCAAAGGTCACGAAGAAATTATCCCTAGGAATATTTGAAAAGAATGAATAAGAAGAGATTTTTATTTACCTGGCTAAGATAAATTAAACTGTTATGCACAACCCACTCATTTTTTAAAATTCATTCTCAGTTTTTTAAAAACAAGTTCCTCATGAAATCATTCTAAATCAACCAACCAACCAATCAATCATACCTTTATTGGCATTACATATTTAAAAAAAACAGAATAAAAGAACTGGTTCATGGTAGAACAAGGTCTATGGTTGATCAAGGATTCCAAAAAGCTTTGCATAAAAAGCGAGCTACCACTGCAGCAATGAGGGACTCCATTCTAAATTAAACTAGAAGCAAAACACAATATTCATCCTGCACTATTTTAAAAGTAGTGATGGAAATCAATCCTCATTTCAGCCAGAACTTTAAAAAACAGTATAGGAAGAAAGCTGCTTTAAAATCTCATCTTCAGTCCTCTTTTTAGACATCGTACACCTCATTAGATGTATTTTTAGCCACTTCTAATGCAGACAGACACAAGGCAGAGCACCTCCCTTCCAATGGCTGGCACTCGAGATGTAGCTACTGTATCACAGTCACAGTGTGCTTGCCAGACTCCTTTACATTATTAAATTTGTGCCAGATGTCCATTGTCTGACAAGTGCAGCAGCCAGTGGCACACATTCTGAAGCCGCTGTCTTCAGCTGGTTCCATTACAAATAATAAATCAGTATCCAGTTATCCTTAAGTGTCTGTTAAAAGAAAAACAATTCTCAACTGTCCTGCTACAACATCGCTTTGAAAGAACCCTTCATGCTGGAAGTTGTTGTTTTTCCTCTTGGTTGTTTCTTCTGGAAACTTTAAAGGTATCTGAATAGAGGAGACAGGCTTTGGCACTTCTGAAGTTTTGACCTTCACATTCTGCTCATGATTAGATTGGACCAAAGAGCTGCCAGATGAATAATCAAGTTGTTACAAAATAGCCAGTCTTGCTGGAGAATTGACTCTGATTTTAGAAACTTGACTCTATGAAGTGTCTGGGGATATTTTTTTAGCTACTAGGACAAAGCCATTGGAAGATTTTTCCATTGCTACTTGTACGCCATTTAGGAATGTAGGTCTGAAATGGCAATACCAAAAACTCAGCTTTGAATAAGTACTGCACCTCCTAAGCAGAGTGACACCCTTCCAAGGCTAATGACTACGATGGATTAAGAATAGGATAATTCTGTTTAGGACTGCACTGATAGCAGATTATCACAGCACCATTTTACATTGCACTGTGGACTGAGTGGGGCTGGCAACTGAAAGAAGGAACGATTCAATCTAAGATTCAATTTGCTGGAAAAATTCAATCTAATTTTTTCTGAACACACCATTGTTGGGATTTTTAAACTTGATCACTGTAAGGAGACAAAGACTGCAGGTAGTAGTAACTGTCCACAGAAAAAAAGTTCAAAAGCACTAGTATAATACTGTCAGATTCAGATACCTTTATTGGCATAAAATTTGATAGGCATAAAACAAAATTTAAACCAGAAACAAATTCCGGGCATAGACATATGGACAACAGTAATAAAACCTTATGTCGTACATCCGATCTGCAGCAGAGATAGATTGGTTCTTCAGATAGTTGACAGAATTTTTGCAAAGTCCACTATCTGAGAAGGCTCCCTTATACTCAACAACATTTTCACCAGATGTTTCTCATCAATGCATTGATACTTCAGTTTTTCCATAAAACCCCCCAGATAATGATGGAACATCTGAAATTTGTGGCTAAAGGAATCTGGTACATTGCAACCGTGCAAACAGCTTCTCTCATTTCAGGGGGTTTGAAGGAAGCAGCCTCTTGATAGGTTTGAAGGGAAGGTATTTAGGCACGCAATGAGAAAGGCCCTTTTTAGGGAATAGTCATCTAACACTTGAAGATCTAGGGGCATTGATTTGTAAGACCAGGGGATGTCCCAGTGGCCAGGTGAACAGATCCTGTGGGTTGAATTGTCTATTATCTGAATATCCTGGTCTTCTAATCTTTTTGTGATCAGCTTCAGGACTGTGCTCTCCCATAATTGACTATATAATATTGTCTAATGAAGAGGAATGGATTGATCTCCACAGGACCCGAAATACAAAGTCTGTCAGCCCTACGTAGATTGGCTGGAAGCTCCAGATATGAAATAATCTGATCCCTAATACAATACAATACAGGTTTATTGTTGCTGAAGTTATAAAAACTAAACAAAGTAAAACATAAAAATACATATCACCCTGAGTGTCAAGTAACCAGTGTCATTTTTTCCACAATACATGACCGGAAATAAAGTAAAATCGGTAAGCAAGTTATAAAACATGACCAAAAATTACTGCTGCAAAATGAAATACATACAATATAATATAAAGGAAGTATGAATAAGCTACAGCGAGGATTCCTCAGCCATACTAGAGACAAACCTTTTCCTAATAATTATAGATGAGATGAATTTAGCGACCATTAAGGTTACAAGAGGGAATATATATATTATTTTATCTTTGTCAGAAACAAAAACAGTAGTCAGTATGGCTGCTTGTAGCTTTTGAATCCTTTTGTATCACTTTCTGGTAAGTTTTGATTTTGTCCATTCAAATGAAAATAGTATTCTGGAAGTTTCTTACAGCAGGCAACAATTGCAGGTACATTGAATGGGAACACTTGGGAACAGGGTCAGGACAGGGAACGGTCTCTATATTCAGCTGACGTGGTTGTACATATGCACACTGCGGGCAAGGCTTGGGATCACCTGCAACGTATACACATATAGATCTGTGTGCATAGAGATCTATGCACGTGCATGAAAGTTGGGGGTGCCCATAATGGTCCCAGTTCTTCCCCTCACAACCACTGAACATGAAAGCAGGATTATTATTAACTGTAAATAAGAGCAGGTGAGGGGAACTGGGAATTGTTAAACTGCTGGACCAAATCAGATTTTCTTGCAAGAGTTCTTTTCATATTAATTGGCACATGAAATTTGCAAAAGGTCATGTGCAAGTAAATTGAGAATGTCAGGTACACAGAGAACAGAAAACGTACTATTTCCTCCTACAACAGACTCAGAATGCAAGATGTACTTGGAAGATAATGCTTTGTTTCCAGGACATGCATTTAAAATGGCTTGGCTCCTTTCTGTAGAAATGCCATCATGAAATGAGTGGCATATTTTGCCCAGCCATTTTGCATAATGTCATCTTTAATGTATGAAAGGCAAAGTCACATGATAGTTCTGCAGAGTAATGTCTCCACTTCCAATGTTCATGTGGAACATAAATTTTGTTTCCAGGGGGCATGCAACTTTTTACCTGGAAGTATAGAAATAGGATACTAGAGGAAGTGATACAATCTCTGTCAGGGCACCTCTAGATCTGCTGTTAGGAAAGTCATGGACCCTGATTAACTCTCCTTTCAAGATCACAGAGGTGAACTGCATATTCAGCTTCATCACATGGTACAGTTCTGCTTCCACAATACAACTGCAGAATACTGGTTTTAATATTGTTGTTGGCTTTCATGGCATTATTATATGTTCTTTGTCATTACTGGCTGCATTGTGTGTTTCTGGTGAAATAGAACGATGGTGTTCAATTTATTAAGATATGAAAACAAGATGGGAGAAATCTCACACTTTAATTCTATCCCACAACCAATACAGTTGAAAAGTTAGCTTGTCAAAGAAAAGGGCTCAGGCCAAGACTTCTCCCAGAAGGATATGTTTTCTATGTGCAAGGAGTTTTATAGATGCCTTAAATTGACAATCTGCAGTGTTTGCATTGCTTACCCATATCAAGGTTTCTGAAATAAGAAAGTTATTTCTAAACAATAAATAATAATGAGTGTGTGTGTGTGTGTGTATAAAACTGTGTATAAAATATACTGTCATCATAGGTCGGGGATAAAAATAATTGTTTTTAAAAGACATTAAATAATCTCTTTCTGCCAGCGTTTGTCTTCAAATTCTCATTGACACTTATGTTGCCTTAAACGAAGCAAGAGAATCTTGGACCAGTTGACCTGTGTTATATAATGAAAGAGAGTTTTGGCATGCACTTTTCTAAATAGGAGCAAATATGAGATTATTGGGTTGCTATTGGGAACTGCAGCAGCAATAAATCTGATGCAGGGATCTCAGCCTAACTCATGAAATCTTATGCTTATAATAAATGTCATCATCTTTATAAAGTACCGCAGAACTCTTTGTGGTTTGCAAGCAATGGACTGTGGACAAAAGTACTGTATTTACCCAAAAAAGACTAGGATTTTTTCCCCCAGGTGTGTCATAAAGAGAAATAGGGAGTTGCCTTACAAGTTAGAAGCTTATTGGGTAGAAATGGGCAGCTGAAGCTCTTTATAGCAAAAAGTAAATACAATTCAATGTCAAGTGAATATAAACAAATCCAAATTGCTGTTTATCTCTGGAACCTGTTAACCATTCTCATTATGCTGTATGTTAATTTATTCTCACACTCTACCTATAAGTTTGAACTGATTACATTCATTCCATGACATTGTATATGAGGAAGTACATGTGCATGACTTGAATAGGATTATACACTAAGGGACTGATTCAGCTTTGGATGAAGCCGCCTCGGACCAATGTGGTTTCATCCGAAGCCGCTTCAGACCACTCAATTCAGCCAAAGTATCTGAAGTACTTCAGTGCCCATTAAATTCTAAGACACCATTGACTTTAATAGGAATTTTGGCTTTTCCACTTTTTCCGGGGCCTAGGGGGTAGAGGCTTAAGTTACATATCCTAAACTTTCAGGGTAGCTCCGGGAGGCTCCCCTCTAAATTTCAAAAAGATTGGACTAGGGGTCCAATCCTAGGGGCCCCCAAAGAGGATGCCCCCATCTCTCCATTATATCCAATGGGGAGTATCCATGGTTCCTCTATGTATTTGTGAAACGGCCTTGTGGGAGGAGCGTGTACTGGGCGTTGTGAGAGAACACCAATCAGGGTGCCAATCAGCTGGCCGCACCCTGATTGGGCTGGCCCCTACGCCCGCCTTCTAAGGGGCAACCGTGAAAGAAGTATGTGGGCACCTAACATTATATCAACAGTAAAAAAATGGAGACAGAAAGAGCAGGTCCACAGAATGGGGAGGAATTGGTTGCCATGTAATCTCCCCCTAAGAAAAGTCTCCAGTCAGATTTACCCTTCACATATCTGAAGACATGGCTCTTGAATGCTCATCTGTAACCACTATGCCACAATTCCCAAAGGTCAGTCCTCTTCCACACTCAACTAACATTCCAAACCACAGGTTCTTGACACCCATCTCTCCATACCCACACCCTCATTTGTCACACAACACACATATTCAACCTCATGCCCTTACAGACTCATGCCCTTACTCTTACCAATGCCAAGCTCTCTCTATCTTAATCATTCTCTTTTTTTTTACCTCACTCTCTCTTTGCTATTCCCCCCTTCCCCCCCCCCTGCTAGTGCTCATTGTATCTGCTACAACAGGCTTTAATTCTAGTAGAATATAATGGAGTGGATGGGCAAATCGTACAACCCTAATCTTGAATAAAACTTTGTTGGTCTTAAAGGTGCCACTGGGCTCTAAATTTGTTCTTTTGGTGACCAGTTTGTTTATAATTATAAACCTTTTCAGTTACAAGTTGTTCTTATGATAGCTTTGCATTCATTAGGTAAGTTTTGAAGTGAACAAGAAGATAGAGATCACTGAGGCAGGAATTGCATGTGAATAACAGATATATTTATTTACAGGTTAGTTTTAAGTAACAAATAGGGTTGGCAATTCTGGGTTTGGAAATACCTGAACACTTTGGGGGTCAAGCCAGGAATGGCTGGTATTTGGGACAAGGAGGGACCTCAATGGAATAGAATGCTATGGAGTCCACCCTCTAAAGCAGGGGTAGTCAACCTGTGGTACTGCAGATGTTCATGGATTACAATGGGGCCCATTCTGCACAAGAATCAATGTGGCCAATTGTTTACAGTAAGCAATTCCAGAATTCAAAATAGTGGAATTCGGCGTTATGAATACCTGCCTTTGTAGTTGAATTCAGTAGCGTTGCAATCGTTTCCCACAGGTTTCCAAAAATCGCTATCCAGGAAGCGATTTTTTCTGTGCTTTGTCCCGCCCCTGGCCGTCACTCAAACGAACAGCCAATGGGCGACCATTATCACGCTCCCGAAAAGCCCCTTTCCCTTTAAGACAGGTTTTTAAAAACACACACATGTTGCAACGAATCTGCGTTGATTCGTTGCAATGGAGAGACCCATCTAGTTGGCTGGTGGTGTATGAGCTGGCGATTCATCGTTGCCACGCTCCCCCGAGTGAAAAAAAAATCCCCCCCTTCCATGCACGGACACGATTTTTGGCCGAAAATAAAGGGAACTTGCAAACGGGGCTGTGTTGTGCTTGGTGACTTGAGGCGAGCTTTAAAGCAGCTCTGTGGAGGGACTGCAGCCGGAGAAGCCTCGCTGGGTGAATGAAGGCTCGCCAGATCGTTGCTCTCCGCTCGCTCCGAGAAAAATAATGGCGATCGCCAGAAGATCAGAGGAGAAAGCCAGGGGGAGGGACTTTGCTGAAACCGCAACAATGGTAACGCACAGCAGGGGTCATCAACCCCCGGTCTGCGGCCCTGTGGCGGGCCGCAAAGGCCATGGTACCGGGCCGCCAGCAGCCATGCCTGCCTCCCCCCACCGGCAGCAAGAAGGAAGGGAAGAAGCAGGTGCAGCCGCCGGCATGGCGGTGATGCAAACGCGCATGCGCGTTAGCGCCCCTAGTGGCGAAAACGCACACGCGCAGTGGCGAAAACACCTGGGGGCGAAAACACGCATGTGCGGCAACTGCGCATGCGCGTTTTCGTAGCACCTGGGCCATCGGCTCTTCCCTTACTCCGGAGGCGGTCCCTGACCTGAGAAAGGTTGGGGACCGCTAACGCACAGAACTTTTTCGCTACTGTTGCAGATTGGTTGCAAGAGTGTAGCGCTTTCCAGAGGTTGAATCCACTTTTTGGGATTTCCCTGGAAACACTACAACGAAGCGCTTTTTGCTGATCGGTTTCAGGAGTGTGGCAGATTGTGTACGACGTTGTGCATAACTGCATTTTAGTAGCGATTACAATTTGCCACACTCCTGCTACAATAAACCTGTGCGGAATGGTCCTGGGAATTGTAGTCCATGAACATCTGGAGAACCACAGGTTGACTACCCCTGCTCTAAATCAGACATTTTCTCTAGGGAAACTGGCCTCTGTCACCTGGAGATTAGCTGCAAAACTGGGGGACCGGCATCCCTAGGAACAAATCAAGAGCATGGATCTCCTGATGGTCAAAGAAGAAACCTGGCTGAAGCATTTAAATTTAATAGTGATTCCAAATAAAGTTTTGAATTTTCTTTAGTGCTTTCAGGTACAAATAAGCTTTCACTGATTAGGTTGGATCCTTTCACACATACAGTATTCCACCCATACCAACCTGTCATTTCCCAAGAGTCAAACTCAATAGTCTGAGGTCTGCTTCTTGCCAGAGACAGGCCTCCCAACATACTCTGTCCTCTCCCTGTAGAGCTGAACCACTCTTCCACGCTACCAGACTGAGCTATCCTTCAGCTACCTATCTGTTCTTTTGCTGAGCCAGACCTGAGCTGTCACTGCCTTCTCCCTGAGGCAGATCTGAACTCTCCCTGAGGTGGGCTTGAACTATTTCCTCCTCTGCTTCCCTCCAGCGTTCCATTCCTCCTCTGAAAGGGAATTGGATGCTGGAGCTCACAAGAGTATCAGTTCTTCCCTTCAGGGACAGGACAGCTTCACACCAACCCTATAAAGCAGAACAACAGGTCCTGCTCCAGGACTGTGAGAGCAGGTATTCAGGGAAGACTGAATTGAAGAAATAGGTGATATGATACCCTCATGTCCCCATTCTAAGGTTTGGGAGTTGTTGGGGGAGCCAACACTCACCTGATGATGGAAAGATAGACTTCAGGACAAGGCAGGGGGGAGCATCATACCCTTTAACTGGAACACTATAAAATGGGGGAAGGGATCACAGGACAATAACGTGATGATGAATATTCCTAAACATATTTAGACTGGCATAGAATACAAATTTAGAGTAAGATGACTACAGTGAATCTTGGTTGAAGTAAAAAAATTATTTAGATTTTTTAGCTTCATGCAGCATTAAAAGTGTTGCTGCTTAAGTTTTTAGCTGATTTCTGCAAATGAAACCCTGCCAATGGGAATGCTTTTCCAGTATCCTCCAACTCAGGCTAGATATTCACTAGAATAGTCATACTGTAAAGAATCACTTTGAAACCACATTACCTCATGAGAGTGAGACTATTAATTTAGAGCTTATTGTTGGAAAAGATTTAAGCATTTGCAAAAACCATCAGACTTCTTCATTATAGGCTTTCATATACAGCTAACCCAGAGATCCTAGCTTTGAGCTTTGGAGAGCATAATTCATGTTGCCCTTCATTATTAGACAGAGGAGTCCACAATGGAAGGATCTATAGCTCAATTACATCCTCTTTTCTCTCCCTATTCTCATTCCATAGTTGTAAACTACATGTCTATGGTTTCTCATTGTAATTACTAACAGCTTGATCTTATAGTTACTCACTCAGAAGTAAATTCCATTGAGTTCAACAGGGATTTATCACATATAACTAAGACCATTTCTGCAGTTGGGTTTAGCCCTGCATGCACGGTTTTAAATATCCAATAAAAGGAAACATTTTCACACAAAAAAATCTGTCTCTCCAAGAGGAAATTTGAATCTCATGCCTCCTTACCGCATGTTTTGGTAATCCCCAGATACCATGAATTTTTTATTTTCTGTGGATGTTAACATTTATTTTCTTGGTGAGAAATTCCAGTATTTGCTTCTCCCTCCACCAGCACACCGCTGGCTATTTTGTAGCATGGTTCTAGTGATGTGTCTTCACCTCGCCTACCACCCCACCCTCATCCATCATGATTCCCCCCCCCCTTTTTTAAAAGTTGGATCAGGGGAGCCTGTATGTGTACCTATGACAGGGCATACGCCATTTCTTCTTCTCCACCATCTAAATGAGTAGGTCAAGACTGCTACCACATGAACTGATCCAGCTCTATCTTGTTTATCAGTGGTTTAGAACCTGTGTGCATGAGAGTAATGTGGATGTTCTGAGCTCACCTGTTCTCCTGTTTGCTAACTGACCCAGCCTAGCCAGGGAATTGAAGTATATGTGTGGAAGAAATGGTCAGGAATGCAGATGAGGCACTTTAAATGGATTCTGAGTTCTCAAAAGTGAAGATCTTTATTCACTACAACACAGCTTTATTCTTTAGAGCAGTGGTCTGTAACCTTTTTGGGGTTGTGGACCGGTGGGGGGGAGGGCGATCCGGGCGCCGCGCATGTGCGTTTGCACTCCTGGTGAGGCCACAAATGCGCATGAGTGGCAGGTCCACGCATGCGCACATGCACAAAACTGCGCGCATGCGCATTTGTGGCCCCACCAGGCGCAAACACGCATGTGCGGACATGCCACACATGCACGTTTGCACCGCGAGTGGCCGCGCTTCCCTCCCCCCACACTCCCACAGAAAGAAGCTTGCCAGGCCTCGTGGCCTGGCGAGTTTCTCACTGGGGGGGTGGGCAGGGAAAGAGAGCCAGTACCCCCTCCTAAATTTACAATAATATGGTTGAGGCTGAGTTTCAGGGACAACTGGGGCCCCTCCTCTGCCCAACATTATACCACTCCGTTGATGGGGTTGATTGTTGATGGGGAAGGACTCGGGATTATGCTGCCATTTTATGGGTTTTATGGGGTTTACGGTATTGGGGATTTATGACTTTTATTGAAGTTTTAACTCGTTTTCGTGTAATCCGGCAAGAGTCTATGGAGTGTGGCGGGATACAAGTCAAAAAATAAATATATAATATTATTTTTCTAATATTATTTAATTTGTTATGTGCGAAGTCGTGTCCGACCCATCGCGACCCCATAGACAATGATCCTCCAGGCCTTCCTGTCCTCTACCATTCCCCAGAGTCCATTTAAGCTTGCACCTACTGCTTCAGTGACTCCATCCAGCCACCTCATTCTCTGTCGTCCCCTTCTTCTTTTGCCCTCAATCGCTCCCAGCATTAGGCTCTTCTCCAGGGAGTCCTTCCTTCTCATGAGGTGGCCAAAGTATTTGAGTTTCATCTTCAGGATCTGGCCTTCTAAAGAGCAGTCAGGGCTGATCTCCTCTAGGACTGACCGGTTTGTTCGCCTTGCAGTCCAAGGGACTCGCAAGAGTCTTCTCCAGCACCAGAGTTCAAAAGCCTCAATTCTTTGACGCTCGGCCTTCCTTATGGTCCAACTTTCGCAGCCATACATTGCAACTGGGAATACCATAGCCTTGACTAAACGCACTTTTGTTGGCGAGGTGATGTCTCTGCTTTTTAGGATGCTGTCTAGATTTGCCATAGCTTTCCTCCCCAGGAGCAAGCGTCTTTTAATTTCTTTGCTGCAGTCCCCATCTGCAGTGATCTTGGAGCCCAGGAAAATAAAATCTGTCACTATCTCCATTTCTTCCCCATCTATTTGCCAGGAATTGAGAGGGCCGGATGCCATGATCTTTGTTTTCTTGATGTTGAGTTTCAAGCCAACTTTTGCACTCTCCTCCTTCACCCGCATCAACAGGCTCTTTAGTTCCTCTTCACTTTCTGCCATTAGAGTGGTATTATCTGCATATCTGAGGTTGTTGATATTTCTCCCTGCAATCTTGATCCCAATTTGTGACTCCTCTAATCCCGCATTTCTCATGATGTGCTCCGCATACAAGTTAAATAGGCAAGGCGACAGTATACAGCCTTGCCGAACTCCTTTCTCAATTTTGAACCAGTCAGTGATTCCATGTTCAGTTCTCACTGTTGCTTCTTGACCTGCATATAAATTTCTCAAGAGACAAATAAGATGCTCTGGTATTCCCATCTCTTTAAGAACTTGCCATAATTTGTTGTGCTCCACACAATCAAAGGCTTTAGCATAGTCAATGAAGAAGAAGTATACGTTCTTCTGGTACACCCTAGCTTTCTCCATGATCCAGCGTATGTTGGCAATTTGATCTCTAGTTCCTCTGCCTCTTCGAAATCCTGCCTGTACTTCTGGAAGTTCTCGGTCCACATATTGCTGGAGCCTAGCTTGTAGGATTTTGAGCATAACTTTGCTAGCATGAGAAATGAGTGCAATGGTGCGGTAGTTTGAACATTCTTTGGCATTGCCCTTCTTTGGGATTGGAATGTAAACTGACCTTTTCCAATCATGTGGCCATTGTTGAGTTTTCCAAATTTGCTGGCATATTGAGTGTAGCACTTTTACTGCATCGTCCTTTAAGATTTTGAATAGTTCAACTGGAATGCTGTCACCACCACTAGCTTTATTGTTGCTCAGACTTCCTAAGGCACATTTGACTTCACATTCCAGGATGTCTGGCTCCAGGTCAGTAACTACCCCATTGTGGTTATCAGGGATGTTAAGCTCGCTCTTGTATAGTTGTTCTGTATAATTTTGCCACCTTTGTTTAATCTCTTCTGCTTCTGTGAGGTCCCTACCATTTTGGTCCCTTATCATACCCAACTTTGCATGAAACGTTCTCTTCATATCTCCAATTTTCTTGAAAAGATCTCTGGGCCTCCCCATTCTATTGTTTTCTTCTATTTGTTTGCACTGTTCATTTAAGAAGGCATTCTTATCTCTTCTAGCTTTTCTCTGGAATTCTGCATTCAATTGGGTGTATCTTTCTCTTTCTCCCTTGCCTTTCACTTCCCTTCTCTCCTTAGCTATTTGTAAAGCTTCCTCAGACAGCCATTTTGATTTCTTGCATTTCTTTTTCTTTGGGATGGTTTTAGTTGCTACCTCTTGTACAATATTGCGAACCTCCGTCCATAGTTCTTCAAGCACTCTATCTATCAGATCTAATTCCTTAAATCTATTTGTCACCTCTACTGTGTATTCTTCGGGGATATGATTTAGTTCATACCTGAGTGGCCTAGTGCTTTTCCCTACTTTCTTCAATTTAAGCCTAAATTTTGCAACAAGAAGCTCATGATCTGAACCACAATCAGCTCCTGGTCTTGTTTTTATTGACTGGATAGAACTTTTCCATCTTTGGCTGCAGAGCACATAGTCAATCTGATTTCTGTGTTGACCGTCTGGTGATGTCCATGTGTAGAGTCATCTCTTGGGTTGTTGGAAAAGAGTGTTTGCTATGACCATTGTATTCTCTTGACAAAATTCTACCAGCCTGTGCCCTGCTTCATTTTGTACTCCAAGGCCAAACTTGCCTGTTATCCCGGTTATCTTTTGGCTTCCTACTTTAGCATTCCAATCCCCCATGATGATAAGCACATCATTTTTTGGCGTTGCTTCTAGAAGGTGTTGTAGGGCTTCATAGAACTGATCAACTTCATCCTCTTCAGCAGCAGTGGTTGGGGCATAGACCTGGATCACTGTGATGTTGAATGGTTTGCCTTGGATTCGAACTGAGATCATTCTGTCATTTTGGGGATTGTATCCCAAGACTGCTTTTCCTACTCTCTTATTGATTATGAAGGCTACTCCATTTCTTCTGCGAGATTCTTGTCCACAGTAGTATACCTGATGGTCATCTGAATTAAATTCACCCATTCCTGTCCATTTTAGTTCACTGATTCCTAAAATGTCGATGTTCAGTCTTGTCATTTCTTGTTTGACCACGTCCAGCTTGCCTTGATTCATGGATCTGACATTCCAGGTTCCTATGGAATAAAAATCTTTACAGCATCGGACTGTCTTTTCGCCACCAGTTACTTCCACAACTGAGCGTCCTTTCGGCTTTGGCCCAGTCGCTTCATTCATTCTGGCGCTACTTGTACTAGCCGTCTGCTCATCCCCAGTAGCATATTGGACACCTTCCGACCTGAGGGGCTCATCTTCCGGCGTCATATCGTTTCGCCTATTGGAACTGTCCATAGAGTTTTCATGGCAAAGATACTGGAGTGGTTTGCCATTTCCTTCTCCAGTGGATCACCTTTTGTCAGAGCTCTCAGCTATGACCTGTCCGTCTTGGGTGGCCCTGCACGGTATAGCTCATAGCTTCACTGAACTACGCAAGCCCCCTTGCCACAACAAGGCAGCGATCCTTGAAGGGGGAATATTATTTAATAATCTTGTTTAAATACCCAAATGTATTCAAAATGCATGGAAATAGGCATTTGGGAAGCAGACTTTTAAGAATGTATCCAAGGAAGGGCATGCCAGGGTGCTACATATAGTAGTGACCTAGCTAGTCCAAGTATGCCCCATCTCAGAAGTTAAGCAGGGTTGACCTTGGTTAATATTTGGATGGGAGACCTCCAAGGAAAACTAGCGACATGATGCAGAGGCACCATCTCTAAACATCTCTTGCCTGGCTGCCAGATAATTCTACAATAATAGAATCTCCTGGCTACAATACATATCTGAATAGATTTTCTTTATGAACATTATGCTATTGCTAATGAGTTTTTTCAAACTTTGTTTAAGGTTTTATTTTATGAAAAGTTTAACTTACTGAGTTTAATTAATTAATTAAACCTTTTTGGTCTGCATTCGAGTTGCTCTATACAATAGTTGGCAAGAACAACCACAGTGCTATTAAGCTCAGAACTTGTGTGGATGGAAGGTTGCCCAGAAAAACTCTGGGCGAAGCAGAACTCTGGATTATATGATCTGTTGGTCTGATCTCACATGGCAGATCTTTTCTCATGCCTGCTGCTTTGGATCAGAGCGATGTGTTTACTTTTCTTAAGTAGGCTATCATGCACACAGAAGTCCTATCTTAAGGTTCTACTTTAATGTCAGTATCACTGAGCATTTTCATAAGATATAATGAACGTTCTGGTAAAATTAAATATACAATTTCTCTTGGTAAGCAAATATTTATATATATGATGTGGAAATTTGTGTGGGACTTCCAATTCTCATCTGTATCGGTTTCATCCTACCCTTCCTCCAAGGGACTTTGGGCAGCATGCATGGTTTCTCTTCCTCTGTTTTATCTGTACACAACCCTGTGAAGTAAGTCTTGAAGAGTATACAGGATTCACTATAGCCTTTCCATGAACAGAAGGATTTCCATCTCAAGAGCATCCTTGGTTAGTCTCTTCATGGGATCCAATGGAACATTTTTGTAGACAGAACGATTTCCATCCATGGAATACCACTTTCTCACCAGTGGCCTCCTGTTGCAGCCCCAAAGCCCCCCCCCATGAGGTTTTTGGGGCACAATTGAAGAAGTGACCCCTTTAGACCATTTATGCACTGGAGGTTTTATGCCGGGCTGCAGGCTGGAGTTTTACTTGTGGCAGGTTGCCCCACCTCTTCCTGCACCCACATGGGGGAGCATTTGGCCTGGTGCACCTCATCCACCCCCGTTCTGTGCTCCTGACAGGGGGGTGGGGCAGTGAAGGTCCCAGTGCATAAACGGTCTTACTGAAGAGCTATTGCCTATGTGATATCCTGTACCTGTAATACTGGTGATGTTATATGATATTATATCAAGACTACAATTGCAACTACTGAACAAGCAATAGAAAGTGGGATTGAATACCTGGGACCCCGTTCTGGTTGCAAAATTATTTAGGATTTAATAAATCTCAGGAAGACACAACCTTTTGCTTATTGGTTTCATTTGCTTTGGGTGTATTTCTACAAGAAACCAACAGTGTTTCTTCATTTGGGTGGCAATGAGTGGCAGGAAGTGAGAAAGTTCTGGGGACAAAAATCCTCTGTCCACAAAAATCTTACATTGGACTCTAGTGAGTGACTGAGCAAGGGTCTCCCAATGAGGTTTAAGTCTGAGTGAGGGGTTCAGCCCAGATCTCTCCATTTCTCTGCTACCCTTTATACCAAACTGGCTGGCTGGATTCAGAGAGAGCATTTAGATAGAAGATCCTTCTTTGTACTTGGTATTGACAGGGATAGATTGACTCTTTCTGCACCGGGAATCATCAGCTTTAAATGACAAGACATGGCCAAGGAGACCATGAATGTGAATGAATGCAATGACAACAAAAAGGAAGGTTACAAGAGTGCTTGCTCTTATAATTAAGTGCACTGCTGAGTTTTATTAACATGGTATGCTATGAAGAAAAAAAGTGCACGATTCATCATTCAAAGTGATCTGCATGACAAAAGTGAAGCACACCTAGAGGGGCCTTCCAAGAACAGTACTCCACACTCTGTGGCCCCAGTAAAAGACCAGCAATGGCAAGGAGCTCAGTTAATAAGTCACTACAAAAATAGGGTTCACTTTATCATTAGTGTGATTCACATTTAAAAAATTAATATTGTATACTTTATGTAATATGATGTTTAATTAATTCCATTCTAAGGGATTCACTTTGGAAATTCACGTTCAAAGAACATGTGTGCACATAAACACGCACACGCACACGCACACACACACACACACCGCCTTCAACCTGAAGAGGGTACAAGAAGTCCGGCAATTTATGGCCGGATTTACTCTACCCAGTAAAGCAAATATTTGGTCAGGGGAAAGTGGACCATGAGGAGTTGGGCTGGATACAATTTGACTTCTTTAGTCTGGTATTTTGCATTTTGGCCTGTCCATAAAAATAACTGAGAAAGTATCTGTTACAATGACCCAGGTTCTGCTCTTCAAATCTCCCTAAATTACAAGTTTTTCTTCAGAGATGATTTAGAATGGGGCGTAATGTATGGCTGTGTTACACTCTACCACTCTCTGAATTTGCTGCAACTTGTTATTACTATACTAAACTGCAGTGGTCTGTTCAAAGGCTTGTCTATAAATAAAGAGCCTCCTGGTTGAGCCGATGACAATCCCCACCAGGAGCTCTGGCTTGATTGTTTCTCTGCTCTGGGATGCTGTGTCAGGAATGATTCTGAGCAGCTTCAGAAAGAGAAGACTATAAAGACTTTGACGACTGCAAGAGTCGTGAAAGTCCCCAAAAGGTGGTCCTGAGCAATGTTATGGCACAACTGGCTTTTCTCCTGTTGAACTTCATTGTGCGTGTTAACACTGTTGATTCTTCTTGCATGCTAGCCATTTGAAGAGGAGAAAAGAACAGGGGCAACAGTTATATTACATCACCTGAAGAGGGGTTAGAACAGGGGTAGCCAAATGATGGTGCTCCAGATGTCCATGGACTACAATTTCCATGAGCCACTGCCAGAACATGTTGGCAGGGTCTCATGGAGACCTACATTTTGGGCACTCCTGGTTTAGAAAAATCGTACCCTGGTTTAGAAAAACCCTACCCTGTTTAAGTTGTACTTTATGGAAGATACAGTTATTCTGTCAACCAAGGGTTTCTAGTAACCCCAGTTGGAGGGCGATTTAATTTTAACACACACACACACATTTATATAATTAAAAATTAACTAACTCAGGGAAGAGTCAGGAGGATAAAGTGGGTTTTTGTTGATCTGCAACGACATTCATTTCTCACACATTGGAAAAGGAATAGGTAGGAAGACCTGAATCTGCTGCACTCCCCACATTCACTCCTCCCACTTTCACTCCTCCCACTTCTCCTCTCTCAGAGTTTCTTCTTAGAGCGCCACCGGCAAAAGTGTCTGGAGGAAGGCTGTTGCAAGCCAAGTGATTCAGATATTCAAGTAGGAGAAGACTGTTCAATAACACAAAGCAGCCATTTTCTCCTGGGAAGCTGAACTCTGTAGTTTGGAGATGAGCTGTAATTTGAGGGGATCCCCAGGTCACATCTAGAGACTGGCATCCCTAGCTGAGAGCTACAACATCTGGATCCAATGAACAGCCTGCACAAGGATTCCTTTCTTCCCTGGTTCCCCCTTGCAGTCACTATTTTGTGTAAATAGGACAGCAAGTATATTTTTCAAAAAATATATACTGTAGTTAGAAGATATTTATTTATTTATTTATTTATTCGATTTGTATCCTGCCACTCCCCAATGGGCTCGTGGCGGGTAACATGGTCTTAAAACCCCATTAAAACACCCCCATTAAAAGACTTAAAATACATGCTGCCCTTATCACACAAAACGATAACTGCATGTATCAAGAGGATTTCAGGCAGTCTATGCTACCATTACATCTGGCTGGAACATTAAACATTTTAACACATGAACATATACACCCGCATGATTTTAAGGGATTATTTCCACAATCTCCTCAACTGAATCTGTAGGGAGCTTTTATTCCAAACCCTGGTCGATTCAACCCTGCCATCTACACTGAATGCGATTTCCATTCTGATTTTGGCCAATTTATATTTCCCCTCTCCAACAAGCACGATTGATCTGGAGTGACGCTACCTTTTCCTCGTGATATCCTGGAGTGGATATAACCCTCAATATTTGAAAAATCAGCAACATGCAGCTCTCTGCTTCCACCATACTAACTTGCTGCCTTGAGCCTCTGAAGATGTAGAGAAGTCCTGATTGGCCAGGGTGTCAGTTCAAAGGCTTCCTTGTTCCCAGGTTGCAAGGCTTCCCTTAAAGGGGAAGCCCAAACTTCTCTCAACAGAGATTTGCCTCTGGGATTTTCACAGTCAGAGTAGTTCAGCAGTGGAATAGGCTGCCTAAGGAGGTGGTGAGCTCCCCCTCACTGGCAGTCTTCAAGCAAAGGTTAGATACACACTTTTCGTGGATGCTTTAGGCTGATTCTGCATTGAGCAGGGGGTTGGACTAGATGGCCTGTATGGCCCCTTCCAACTCTATGATTCTATGATTCTATTTATTCCCCCTCCTCTGCTGTCTCCCATCCTCTCCCCCCCTGCCCCCCCCGTTCAAGAAATGAAAGAAGCTCCTGCTGCGCTTGGCTTCCCCATTATGAGCTTCCCTAATCATGTGCAGAACATTTTTCTGTTTCAATGGGGGGGGGGATAAAGGAAGACCCGAGTTCAAATTCATCTGAATTCAGCAGGATCCACAACGGAATAAACAAAGTAAGTGCAGAATCAGCCCAGGTTTTGAAATTCAGAATTACCTGGCTCTATTTCCATTGTGGATTGGGATCCTCCACTGAGGACTGACTCTGAGAGTATCCATGTGAGTCATGTCTCACTTTGCTGAAAAATGACTCTTCCACAGTTAGCTGAAAATATAATGGATGCTAGGGTTGTACATACATGGCACAGTGCTGCATTACTATTAAAATTCTACAATGTACCATCCACACTAAGGTGACCAGATTTTAACATTAGTAAAGTGGGACACTATTGATCAGGGGGGTTCTTGATTAAAAATCTGGTCTATATGGAGCAACAAAAGTTTCATAGAATGCATAGAATGCAAAAATAGTATTGTAATATATATATTTTAATTTCAACATAAGTACAATTTGCCAGGTACCCCCAGATGTCCCTCCAAAAGTGTGACAATCTGGTCACCTTAATCCACACACAATAATGACACCTGGTTAGAGTAATTTTTATTCAAAGAATCTATTTTTAAACAGTTTGGGATATTTCTTGTTAAGGTGTTTATGTTTACCCTGGGAAAATTGGAAGTTGTCCCTCAGCTGGCCATCCTGGCTCATTTTTTGCTTGAGAAGCAGTCTGCTTAGCATAGTGGCCCATCCAGAACTGGTTTTATTTAACAGTGAATTTCTTTAATGGGTTTCCTTGAAAGGAGTCTCAATTTAAACTCCCGGATGTAGTTTGACTTTCTTTTACTCTATTGGCCAGTAAATTGCCCAAATAATCCTTTTTTGACTTTGGTTTGTGTGTATTTTTATTTCTTCCCTCTGGAACTGGGTGAGGCCATGTAAAGCTAAAACTCATCCAGAAAACTCTGTTCTTGAAAGAATTGTGTCATGATGAACACAAACACGTTTGAGACCTTTTAGGCTTCACCCTTGCAGTTGGATAAGGTCTCCCTTACCTTTTCTGTGTAGGAAATTCACTTCAAGCCAACGGGGCTAATCACCACTTCCAGATGACGTTGGCACTGGCCCAGGCCAGCCACAGGATTGGTCCGACTAAGGCCTTTGGTTGCCCCATGGCAAGGGAACAGGCATTCTGCTGTGTTTCCTTCCTTGCCACGGGAGCCATTGGGGCCTATGTCAGGCTAGGCCTGACTGGCAGGGAAGAGTCAGGTCATCCAGGCCTGTCTCCTCCCCCAACTATGGTGTCGTGGAAGGGACAAAAAATGCTCCAGTCGGCTCCATGGTGATGCGGAGCCACCTGAGGCAATTGTTTTGTTCAAGAAGGTGGGATTATGTTGTAATGGAGTCCCACCTTTTTGAACAGAAAAAAAGCCCTGTGCTGCCACAGAGTATGGCTGAACCTCTCTACCCTGGCTGCCTCATAGAAGGCACAAATTTGGGATGGACCTGTTTGGTGGGGAAAATAGGAAGAGGCGGAGCACCATCCCACTGGTATAGAAAGGGTGTCAGAGTAAAAAACAAAAACAGATTGAAACTATGCGTGTGTATTAAAGGGTTAAAAACATGGGTGGGAGGAGAGGTCCAAGTTATCTGGGAAAAGTAGACCTGAAAGGCCATTTATGTTCCCTGGAGATACTCTGGCTTTGTGTTCAACCTATCTAAACTGGTTGCCTGGTATAGCTGCATTGGCTGTAATTGCTATAGTTTGTAATTGCGGAATTGTGCACTACATATACACCCTCTTATTGTGGTGTAGAGGCAGAGCACTTCCAGTAATTCTGGGTCAGCTGCTGCTTCAAGTTGCTTGGTGGAGTGGTGGTGCCTGTCTTGAAGTTACTTCTTCAGTGTTCCCCAAATAGTATAAAACCAGAGCAGATGTGCCAAAATTATGACATGAAGACATGATGCCCTGTTACAAGCTCTCCAGGCTTCTGCAGACAATTCCTATGCCGCATTTTAAAGACCGTCATGTGTCTGAAGGAATAAACCTCAAATGCTAGGCTGTTATTGTAGAGAGTTTATATATACAGGGCAAATTTTAACCGAAATCTGGTACTCTCACTGAGCTCAACCATAACCATATAAATCCAGCTTTGGGGTGATTTTTAAATACCTTTTAGGTTCCATACAGGTTTGGGGACTCTTACCATCAAAGCAGCCTGCAGGACAGCTGTGCTCTGCAAACTAGAGTGTGCCTGATAGAGGAAAAGGGAGAAAATGCTTGCAGTTCATGGGAAATGTTTCTCCATGTTGCTACCATCAGCCAGGCTCTGTAGGTATTAAGTTGCTGCAGATTCCTTTTATTGCTATCAGAGCTAGTGTGGTGTATGTAGAAATTAGAGTGTTAGACTAGGAGCTGGGAGGCCTTTATTGGAATCCCCATTGGCCATAAAGTTTACTGAGTGACCTCGGGCGGTAACCTATCTCTAAGTGAGCTGGCTGTAAAGATAAAACGGAGGAAAGGAGAGTTACCTTGTAAGATATTTGGGGTCCCCAGTGGAGTAAATGCCATAAATAAATAACTATGGCATAAATCTCATTGAGCTGATAAAGTGGAATCTGAATTGCAGGGCTTATAGTTTGCATCACTGAATACTTTGGAGAAAAATTCCTAAAAAGAAAGCAGCATGCCAAGCAAGGCTAGATTAAAACTTTTCTCCATGATGCTATTCCTGCATCCAAATCATGTATGAACAACACAGGGCCCAGGGCAGATCCCTGAGGCACTCCACTTGTCACTCCTCTCCAAAAGGATGAAAAACCATTAACAAGGACAGCACCCTTTGTGTGCAATATTTCAACCAGTTATCAATACAACTAACAGCAGTAAGATCTTTAACACATTCTACTAACTTGTCAACTAGAATATCATGTGGAACCTTAACAAAAGCTTTACTGAAAACAAGGTAAACTATGTCCACACCATTCCCCTGATCCAGTGAGGTAGTCACTTTCTCTAAAAAAGAGATAAGGTTAGTCTGACATGACTTGTTTTTGAGAAGGCCATGCTGACTCTTAGTAATCATAGCCATCTGCTCTAGCCGCTGAAGGACTGGCTGTTTGATTATTTGTTTTAAAATTTTGCCAGCAATAGACGTCAAGCTGACAGGTTGGTAGTTACCCAGATCCTCATTTTCCCCCTTCTTGGAGATGGGAACAGCATTTGCCAACCTCCAACCTTCTGGCACTTCACCTGTTTTCCAAGACCTGTCAAAAATAATGGACAGGGGTTCAGAAATTATACCCACAAGTTCTTTTGGTATCCTTTGATGCAATTAGTCTGGAGAATTATGAAACAAAGATTCTTTGGGACTTCTGATTACAAATAGGTAAACACTTGGAGCATAACACCCTGATATCAAAAATGTGGGGGAAATGAGCAATAAGTTTTGAATTATTGACATTGCAATCCCAGGGGACAGAAGAATATAAAATAAGGGAGATCATATGAAAATACTGAGATCTGTTAACAGAGTTAAAACATCTCTGGGATGAAAAGGTTACCATTGTGACAGTTGTCTTTGGAGTCCTTGGAGAAGTGCCTAGAAGTCTGGACATTCTGGACATTGAGCAAATAACATCAGCTCAGCTCCAGAAGACCATGCAGATAGAACAGCAAGAATCCTGTGACAATACCTCTGCAATGGCCAAGAACTTGGTTAGATATTGAATTGCAGAATATCTTCTAGCAGTCAAATATCTGACTGTGACAATTCATCATTATTATGACCACCATTATCATGATCATTTCAAGCAATCTGATAATAAATACATTAAACATTAATTACAATAGTCAATATAATCATCATCCACAATATTTAACAGTACCAGTAAATCTTTGTGTCATACTGAAGACTACTGGGCACATCTGGGGTAGTAGTTCCACAACTGAGGTGCCTCTACAGAGTATGCCCTCTCATAGGTAGCCACCCAATCTGACAGTGACCACCAAATGCTGGGCCATATATATATAGGTCTTAATGTTCAGGTGGTTTTATGTGGGAGTAAGCTATCATTTAAACATCTTGGTGCAATTTAGAGGTCGCCAAAGTGAGAGGAGAATGGTGAGGTCTAGGTTCTCTAGGAAAGTACAGTTCACCAGTCAACCAAAGCTGAAAAATGGCATCTCTAGCCAATGCTGCTACCTGGAACCCAAGAATCAGAAAATTAATTAGGATCACACCCAAGATACAAATCTCATTTTCCCAGGAAGGAATACCTTCTTTTACTGGCTGTAGAATGTGGACCTTAGAGATGACTTTGAAGTTCTCATTCCTACATTTTGTCTAAAGCTTCCCATTTCTGTTTCAGTTCTCCTTTGCAGCTCAAGCTTGGTGCAGTGGTTAAGATCAGTAGCCTCTAATCTGGAGAACTGTTTTGGATTTCCCACTCCTCCGCATGCAGCCAGCTAGATGACCCCGGGCCAGTCACAGTTCTCTCAGAGCTCTCTCAGCCTCATCTGTCTGTCTCACAGAACGTCTATTGTAGGGAAAGGAAGGGTAGGCAGTTGTAAGCTGCTTTGGGATTCCTTCAGGTAGTAAAACGTGGGGTACAAAAAACAGCTTTTCTTCATCTTCTCAAATGACTATAGTTAAATGTAAACATAAGCTAAATGAGGAACATTCACTGTCACTGCAGAAGTAAGATGTTTCAGTCACTAAAACTTCTGATTTTCTAATTACCCAAGTAACCAGAAGCTTTCCCACAAAGCAATGGACAAGTCAGTCCATGCTACTGTTAATTTCGGAAACTGGTCCTTCTCCGGAACAATTATAAGCAAATGCTTCTACAGCAGTTGTAATGTTTTATGCAAGGTTAAATAAAATATATTATACCATCAGTTTCCAGCAAAGCTATATGGAAACTATATTAACTCTGTCTGACAAAAAGTGGATATATACATTGGGAATATATCACAATCCCCCCCCCCATGTGTTCAAGCCAGGGAAGGTAGAAGGTATTTAGGTAGAAAGCAAACTTCACTTTAAAGCCTTTTTCCTGCGTAAAAGTAGGCCTTAAAATTGTGTTTTCTATTTTATAGTATAAACAAGACTTTTTGGGGACTCTGTTACAGCCAACTAAATGTAGTAACACTGCTTGCTGGACTCATGAGGACTGCAAAGTTTTTATTTATATAGGATTTCAAACTAAAGGCTGTAGGTCAATTTCTGCTCTGCTGTTATAGCGAAGGTCCCTGCAGTTTTAACAGTAGCTGCCATCTAGTAGCTGCACATTACTTGACCCTCAGAACTAAACATGGCCTTTATTTCAGTTCTGATAGTATCTTTTTGCCAACCGACAATGATTGCTGTTGGCAATTTTTCTCTCTCTGCATCAGGTTATCTAAAAATACAAAATATATCCCAATAGGTAATGGACAACAGTAAGCTAGATAAATATTTTTCACTTACATAGCCAGTACCTCTAACAGTTTAGCAACTCCAGGAAATTGTTTCGAATCCCCAAAGCCAGCTAAAACCCTACCCTTACATATCTATCTGTCTGTCTGTCTGTCTGTCTGTCTGTCTGTCTGTCTGTCTGTCTGTCGAATCATAGAGTTGGAAGGGGTCATACAGGCCATCTAGTCCAACGCAGGATCAGCCCAAAGCATCCTAAAGCATCCAAGAAAAGTGTGTATCCAACCTTTGTTTGAAGACTGCCAGTGAGGGGGAGCTCACCACCTCTTTAGGCAGCCTATTCCACTGCTGAACTACTCTGACTGTGAATTCCCCCCCCCCTGATATCTAGCCTATATCGTTGTACTTGTAGTTTAAACCCATTACTGCGTGTTCTTTCCTATGCAGCCAATGGGAACAGCATTCTGCCCTCCTCCAAATGACAACCTTTCAAATACTTAAAGAGGGCTATCATGTCCCCTCTCAACCCCCTTTTCTCCAGGCTGAAGTCCCTCAACCTATCTTCATGGGGCTTGGTCCCTTGGCCCCAGATCATCCTCGTCACTCTCCTCTGTACCCTTTCAATTTTATCTACGTCCTTCTTGAAGTGAGGCCTCCAGAACTGCACACAGTACTCCATGTGTGGTCTGACCAGTGCCATATACAATGGGACTATGACATCTTGTGATTTTGATGAGATGCCCCTGTTGATACAGCCCAAAATGGAATTTGCCTTTTTTACTGCTGCATTACACTGCCTGCTCATGTTTAGTTTACAATCCACAAGTACCCCAAGGTCTCGTTCACACACAGTGTTACCTAGAAGCGTATCCCCCATTCAGTAGGCATGCTTTTTATTTTTCTGACCCAGATGCAGAACTTTACACTTATCTTTATTAAATTGCATCTTGTTCTCATTTGCCCATTTTTCCATTGTGTTCAGATCTCGTTGAACTCTGTCTCTATCTTCTGGAGTATTTGCCAGTCCTCCCAATTTGGTGTCATCTGCAAACTTGATGAGTAGTTCTTCCACCCCCTCATCTAGATCATTAATAAATATGTTAAAAAGTACTGGGCTGAGCACCGAGCCCTGAGGTACCCCGCTACTCACCTCCCTTCAGTCTGATGAAACACCGCTGACAACAACTCTTTGAGTGCAGTTCTCTAACCAATTCCCTATCCACCTAACTATCTGAAAATCCAGATTGCAGTCCTTCAATTTATCCATCAGAACATCATGGGGAACCTTATCAAAAGCTTTACTAAAATCCAAGTAAATGACATCAACCGAATTTCCACGATCCAGCAAACCTGTTACTTGGTCAAAAAAGGAAACCAGGTTGGTCTGGCAGGACCTGTTGGAGACAAATCCATACTGATTTCCTTGGATCACCAAATTGTTTGCAAATCACTCCCTTTAATATATGCTCCATTATCTTACCCAAAACAGAGGTCAGACTCACTGGTCTGTAGTTTCCCGGGTCATCCTTCCTCCCTTTTTTGAAGATCGGAATAACGTTTGCTCTCTTCCAGTCCTCCGGGAAAATGTTGAATTCAGTTCACGTTCCCTGTCACCACAGCCTCAGTTGTAATTCCTGGATTGGACCAGTTGTCATTCCTGGATTAAAGCCTGTGTAGAGCGAGTTACAATTATCTTGTCTAGAGAGAGCCATCACATGGATCATCGTGGCCAGTTGCTTGGGGTCCAGATAGGGCACTAAGCAGCTTAGCTTGGCAAAGCTGGAAAAATGTTAACTTTGCTACTTTTGTATTTTGAGCCTCTGTAGACAAGGAGTCAAAAATCATGCCCAGATTCCCGGCCATATTTGCAGTTGCCAGTTGCACTCTGGTTGATTGTCCATCAGAGAAAGAGCTGGATGTCATCTGCATATTGGTAGAACCCAAGCCTATAACTCCTGGGCGGAAAGGCACATAAAGATGTTAAATAATGTTGGGAAGAGAACTGCTCCCTCCAGAATTCTGCATTGGAGTTGGCAGGGATGTGATTAATTCTCCCCGATATCCTCAAACGCAGAGAAAGGAACTTACTCACTAATGGACTTTCTCCCATATCCCCATGGAGATGTCTTGGCTGAGGGCCAAAAGATGCTCATATGGATGAGAAATTTGTAATCACCATTTTAAAACAGAGCTTGTTCAGATAAAAACAAGCAAGAATGAACAATTTTTATATACTCTATAAGAAAATATTTCAGTACAAGTACCTTTATATGGTGTTTGAAAGTGATAATTGGTTAAGCAAGAATGTGCACACTTATCAAGTGGGACAGCTACCTATTATTAGGTATGGGAAGCTGAATTTATTAGGAACTTCTTTGCAGGGGCTCCTTGTTTGTGCCTTGCTCGTCTTTCGGTAGGATATTTTATGGATTCATGTAATCGTTCTCCTTTAATTATCAGTGTAGTAGTAATGGATGTTATAATTTTCAGTTGAGTCAGTCAATGTTAAGTATGCAAACAGCTGAACTGTAATAAAGAATTGAAATAGAAGCAAAGATTCTCTAGTAGTATCATTTGTGGACCATATCCACAATGAGCCAAAAACACTCTTGAGATGTACCTCCCCAGGCATTAAATTAACCAACAGGAAGGAGGAAAGCAAACTAGATGTCTAAATCAGGCCAGACCAGAGGCATCCAGAACAAGTTTGGTTTGTTTAGAGTGCCATTCATTTTTACAAAGGTACCACTATTACACTGCATTAAAATCCCCCTATAAACAGAAAGAAGTTCACCTGATGCTTAAATGGTCAAAAATACATTGACAAATGTATGTACTTGGAAGGTAATTTCATCACTGGGGCAAATTCTGTAATCCAGCTGCTAGCTACCCACCTAAATGCCAGTGATAGAGGCACACGGAGAAAGACCACATATGAATATGTTTAATAATGGGCAGGTTTGTAGAGGAGACAGTAGTCTGGCCCCAGACTGCTGAGAGCTGAAAAGCAAAAATAAACATAAGACAAACCCAGAACTTTGCATTATGTTCAGAAACACTGGAGGCTTTAAAGTACTGGAGGCAGCCGACCATCAGGGTGTATTATTTGGATAACAAATGCAGTTACTAACTTTTGAATGCACAGATGTCTTTCAAGAGCAGAGTGGCGAATTCCATTGGTTTCAGTGGAACCAAGCAGTTAAAAACTGCCCTCTCTATCTGGAAATCAGACAGGAGAGAAAACTTAGTCATGCCAATGGAAAATTGGCCCTTTGGCCATCTTTGTCATAATCCCTCTTTATCTGTCCCAAATCAGGCAAACAAAGTTATTACAAACAGAAACCCTGGATGGAAACCAGTCTGAAATGGACAGAGGTAAGGGCTGTTGTCCTGGAATGTCTGAAGCTGGCCCTGCACCACTGGCCTCAGCACTTTGCCTCCAGGGGGGAGATAAGTTATCAAATGAGAATGAGAGGAATTATTAGGATCCAGGGATGGCCTCCAGCTCAAAATGCAGTTTAGTGTCTTTGTGACAAATTATGGCCCTAAATATAGCTGCATATTGTTTGTAAGCTTACTTTTTCAGTACTTTCTTAATGTTTATATATCAGTTGCTTTCTGCAAGATTCTTTATTTTCACCACATTCTCATTAGGCAAACTAAATGAAGGCAGAGATTGACTCAAAATCACCATAGTAGGTAGGGATGTGCAGCTCAGAAAAGAATTAGTTTTTATACTCTACTTTTCACTACTTGAAGGAATCTCAAAGCAGCTTACAATTGCCTACCATTTCTCTCCCCAGACCAGGCATCTTGTGAGACTGAGAGAGCTCCGAAAGAACGGTGACTAGCCCAAGATCACCCAGCTGGCTGTACATGGAAGAGTGGATAATCAAACCCAGTTCTCCAGATTAGAGACCACTCCTCTTAACCACTATGCCATCCTGGCTCTCTGGGTATTTCATATTTTAACATGTTGTAAACTGCCCTGAGCTTGCTTGCAGAGAGGGGGAGTCTATAAATTTTAATAATTATGATAATGACAACAACAATAATATCAGGAGGATGAAAAATATTGATACCCCTCATTTCCATGGTTGGTATTTGGATCCATTAATGCCTATGGGTATTCTTTATGGGGGGCTGGATGGGCTATTTTTACAGCTACTGACAACAAACTTTAAGTGGAGCTGATGGTACTGATGATTTAAATAACACCCAAATCTAAATGGAATTGGACCAGTTTTATGGGCCCTGAATTAGGTGCTCCCAGCTATTCTACAGCAATTCATATAGAGAAAAAAGTTTGAATAACGTAAAACCTAGTGACCCATGTCAATGTATAACCCAAGAATCACCCACATACACCAAAGTAGGAATGTTGTTGCAAGTTTAACAAATATAAAAATTAAAGAATAAAGACAATGTAAAATTCAAGAGTCCATAGCAATGTCAAACCTGAACATTCACTTAAAAAGAAGCAAACCAGACAGGAGGCAACTCAAGCAAACAGAATTGGAAAAAGCATTAAAGCTGATAATAAGACCAAGAAGGTACTGGCGGAAGGAAGGAAGGAAGGAAGGAAGGAAGGAAGGAAGGAAGGAAGGAAGGAAGGAAGGAAGGAAGGAAGGAAGATGATTGATTGATCGATCAATTGATCAATCGATCTTGGGAACCTTCAAATGCTGGCTCCTAATACTCCTGTTTAATCCAGATTATTTCCCGGATTTTTCAGGACCCATTTACCAGTAGGCCAGAAAATCCTGAATACCATCCAGAGACACAAATATATCAGAAAAAATAACTTACTGGTATATATCAGGGGTAGTCAAACTGCGGCCCTCCAGATGTCCCTGGACTACAACTCCCAGAAGCCCCTGCCAGCAAATGCTGGCAGGGGCTTCTGGGAATTGTAGTCCAGGGACATCTGGAGGGCCGCAGTTTGACTACCCCTGGGTATATATATTTGCCTTGGATATATGCAAATGCACATCCTTAATGGTGGGTTCATGGCTGAAAGGAGGTCTCAGTTTTGGTTTCACTAGGGCAGAGTCTGCACTTACTTTCTTTATTCCATTGTCAATCCTGTTGAATTCAGATCGCTTTGAACTCGATTCTTCCTCCCCCCCCCCCCATTGAAACAAGAAAGTCTTCTGCACGTGGTTAGGGAGGCTCAGAAGGTGGGGGGGAGCCTCTTTCTTTTCTGCAAGGGGAGGGGGAGAGGATCGAAAAAGGCAGAGGAGGGAGGAAAAATCCAGGACCGACAGAAGTTGAGAGAAATTAGGGGCTTCTCCTTTAAGGCAAGCGTGTCACATGACCAGGTGTAGCCTATCAGAGGTTCTCTACCACGGAACTTTATTTCCCAATCCGGAGCTTTCTTTCCCAAGCTGGATATTCAGGCTTAAAAGCAGTCTGAGATATCGCACAATAAAGGTAGGGTCACTCCGGATCAATCCTTCTTGCTGCAGAAGGAAAATTAAAATCGCCCGAAATCCAAACGGAAATCGCATTCTGTGTAGAGGGCAGGGACTGAATCGATTGGGGTTGGAATAAAAGCTCCGTGCAGTTTGCACCCAGTTTTAGTCCAAGATTGTAATTCCTAGTTTTCAACACAACATTTCTTATGGATTGTTATTATGCTGCTTGAATGTTGGAACAAGTCCTCTTAATTCAAAAATGTTTCTATAACTAACCTTAAAGCTTTGTGCTTGTCCTGATCCAGTTCCTCCTTACCCGTTTAGGCAAGACTTCCCCCTTCTAGAGCCAATAGGGTTTAAAAGCGGTAGACTTTAATATGGAGAACTGGGTTTGATTCTCCACTTTCTCATATGCAGTCAGTTGGGGTGACCTTGAGCTAGTCACAGATCTCTTAGAGCTGTTCTCACAGAACAATTCTCTTAGAGTTCTCTCAGCCCCACCTGCCTCTCAGGGTGTCTGTTGTGGGGAGAAAAAAGGAAAGGTGTTTGCAAGTTACTGTGCGACTCCTTCGGGTAGTGAAAAGTGGGTCATAAAAACCAGCCCTCTCTTATTTCACCTTACTTAATGTAGGGAGTAGTTTTATACACCTAAAATACACAGGAATGGCTCTCTGTTGGAGTGAAAGGGGAGTGGCCACAAGGGACCAGCATCTGGGGATGTCTGTTTCCTCTCACATGAGTGATAGCAGAGCATTTGTGTTTGCTTTTAAAGTCCTCAACTAACTAAACTCATTGGGCAGGATTTCTGCAATTCCCTTTTCACCATTGTGTATCATATTTTCCCCTACACTACCCCAATTGAACCAAAAGCAATGTAATTGCTCAAAATATTTGAGTGCAGAAATCTAGTTCAAACTTCATTTAATGTCACTGTTATCCCCCAAACAGATATGTTTTCATTTAAAAACTGCCACCTGCTGTGCTATCAGACTCTTTAACAAAATATGATTTCTTTGCCCAAAAAGGAAAATCTCAGAAGCAATAACATTGCAAATTCTTCCAATCTAAAATGAGAGAATGCAGCCAGGCTGGCAGAATTCTGTCAGTTTGCAAAAAGAATAGATTAAATATTATTCATGCCAGATTTCAACATTTGTTTTTTTTATGGTAGAATCATAGAATCATGGAGTTGGAACAGGCCACACAGACCATCTAGTCCAACCCCCTGCTCAACACAGGATCAGCCCAAAGCATCCTAAAGCAACCATGATTAGCTTCTGAGATCTGACAAGATTGGGCTAGCCTGGGCTATCTAAGCCAGGGTTTGTCTGTTTATCTTTTCCAGATTCAAACAGTGCAGTATAGTATAGTACAATTGTCAATATCTCACACACATGTATCCTTACACAGGGTTATGTGGGTTGGATACTATGGTAACAGAGTTGGGGGGAACCTCTCAGGATAATTTTTTTTAAGCCTTATCTACTTAACAGGAAGTGCATGACCACCTGATCTCCAAGCCACAGCCTGGTGATCATGAGTTATAAGCGAATAAAAACATTTACTCCAGAAAATGTAGAAGAAGAGTTGGTTCTTATATGCCGCTTTTCTCTACCCAAAGGAAACCCAAAGTGGATTACAATCCTCTTCTCTTTCCTGTCCCCACAACAGACACCCCGTGAAGTAGGTGAGGCTGAGAGAACCCTGATATTACTGCTCAGTCAGAACAGCTTTATGAGTGCTGTGGGGAGTCCAAAGTTACCTAGCTGGCTGCATGTGGGGGAGTGCAGAATCAAACCTGGCTCACCAGATTAGAAGTCCGCATTCCTAACACTACACCAAGATGGCTCTGTATCATAGTGAATAAAAATACTCCAGTCTAAGTAGGGTATGGATTGTAACCAAAGTCCAGGGTAATTCCAATGATAATGCACTCTAAGCATTAGTAGACAAAACAAATATTTTCTGAATACCTATAACTGATTTCCCCCCTTGCTGTGTTATTTGTCACCTATGTGGTTTTGGTGCTGAAATCTTCCTAAATCCTGCTTTCTTTCTCTTTCCAGCCATCTGGTCACCCCACATTTAGAGCTCTGTACTTGGCACATCCAGCAGAGTCATAGTATGAAATTTATGGTGTTTATGTTTAATATTTCAGAAATTAATCCCAATTATATTACAAGGTAATAAAAGTCCTCATAACGCCCCCCCCCCCAAAATGATTGATTTTCTACAAATGTCCACATGAAATGTGGTGTAAAGGAAAGACTGGGTCATTCCATATCTGACAAATCATTAGGCTTAATGAATGGAAATTATGACTGAACTGCAATTTTATGAACACATCAAGACTGTCATATCCATTGGCCAGTTCTGCTTGCTGGGAGTGCAAAAGAATGTCTCAGATTCAGGCTTTGCCTTGTGGCAAAGCAAGAGCTCAATGCATATGAGAAGCGATTAGTACTACAGCATGGATCTGTGGCAAGATTACTTTTGTGGTTGGAATCTACTGCTCCTCTGCAAATTCAAACTTTAAATTGATTCTGCGTTTACTGAGCTTGTGAGGGCAAAACTCTGATAGCGATTAGCTGGTATGGTCGTCATAGAATGTTCAGTTGGTCAGGTAACTGAGTGGTGAGCAGTCCAGCTTCCCTGAGGAAAAGAAAGTGGTCTGTGTTCATGGAATGAGAGCTTCACGTTGAAGTAGGCTGAGCACTAGCAGGAAGTCCCAGGACACAGGGAACGTAGGGGAGAGGGAACTCAGAGGCGAAAAGGCTGAAGGGATAGTGCAGACAACCAAGTGAAAAGAATATAAGGAAATCATGAGCATTTCTTGTTTTACAAGAGGCCCTAGAGGCAGGCAACTGAAACAAAATGGGTCTAATCAGAGAGGGGGCTTATGAACAGGAGGACAGGATGTGATGGCAGAGGGAAGAATACTAGGTGTCTTGAAAAGAGATAATGCCTAAAGAATCACAGAATCATAGAGTTGGAAGGGGCCATACAGGCCATCTAGTCCAACCCCCTGCTCAACGCAGGATCAGCCCAAAGTAAGTCCACTGACAGTCATTTGATAGGTGCAGGGGGGCAAGGCTTGATATGATATGATAAAATCAGGCTATGCCATGCCTCCTTACCTCCATGCATTTGGCTTAGACTAGTATGAATACCCCTCAGAATACAATGTGTATAGGATCTCTCTCTCTCTCTCTCTCTCTCTCTCTCTCATATATGTGTTTGGTAGATGGATTGCCGCCTTACACTACAGCAAGAATGTATCACTTTATTCAGGAGGAAGAAGAATTAAGTTCACTACCATTCAACATTTTCTCCTTTCAGTCCTAAGGACACTTTCTGAGGACTTAGCCCCCTTGATTAACATGGTGTTATCTCCAAAGATGCCTGCTTAGTATTGTTTCCTCTGTGTAGAACTCCAGAATGAAAAAAGCTTCAGTGCAGCTCATTCTGGCTAGCATTCAATGGAAGAGGAAGACAGAACTGGTTGACAGATTGCACCCAAAGCAGCTGTTCGAGCCCGAAGCGGCCAGTGCCAGGGCATGGGGGGGAGGGGTGGTGTTGGTGCCTTCGCGCCAGTCGGTGCGTGCAGCACAGAGCTCTGTACCTGCATGTGGGTGCCAGGTTGCACACCGCCACCAGCGCCACCCCTCCCCCCTGTACCGCGCGCTTGCTGCTTCTGGCTTGGACAGCCACTTCAGTGGCCGAAGCGCACAACCCAAACACTCAGAGTCTGAATCCACTCTGTTCTTTCTAAGCTTCAAATGCATTCTTGGGTGAAAAAATATCACGAATAACAAAATCAGAAGATTTCTAGGGTTTTTGTGCCCCAAGCGCTTGTTTTTGTTTACATAAAGGAACCTGTAAATAGCAAGTGGCTGTGCTTTGATGATCCAGTTTATTTATTTCACAGTAACAAATCTCTTGAGAGGAAAAAGTTCTGGAGAAACCTTTATGCATATTTTGCCCCCTCCAAACAAGTACCACTTTACCTTATAATAATAATAATACATTTGAATTTATTGCCCGCCAGATCGTGGCAGGTTACAAAATAAAATAGAAAAAATACAATCCCCTAAAAACCCCAAAAACACAGCAGTTAAAAATACAATCCAACAAAACATGACGCTGGACCAACCCACCTACTCTCATTGGGGGCCAGGGGAAACAGCTGGCCACCACTGATGGAACATTATTATTATTATTATTATTATTATTATTATTATTATTATTATTATTATTATTATTATTATTATTATTATTATTATTTGGATTTCTATCCCACCACTTCCAATGGCTCGTGGTGGTTTATTCCACATGGTGGAATACCTTTCCTCCTTACTCTACCTTTGCGGGGGCCCACAGATCTTCTCTTCGCCCTGACCTCAAACATAAACCTGGTGGAAGAGCTCCATTTTGCAGGCCCTGCAAAAATCCGGAAGCTCCTTGAGGCTGTCTTCAGGGTTTTAAGGCTCAGCTTTGCTTCCACTTGATGTTGAATACATCATTTCCAAACTTAGATGCATTCAGAAGAATAGGGAAGGAAATAACTCATGATACCCTCTGCACAGCTGGAAGACTTGTCAGATTACTAAAATGGTCACAGGCTTTGCCGTGACTTTCTTCTCCCTTCCTGACAACAGAACAACATCAAACAGTGAATCATTCATGACAAAAGTCCTTTGGTTCCAGGGCACAGTGATGCATTTTCATACATTAATGTATAGAGTAATTATGGAGTTATGTAGCATCACTTACTAAAGTTGTTGCTCACCAAGGCTAGTTCTTGTTAGTATCCAGGGGCAGGCGGTAGAAAGAATGGGCAGAACTATCTAAGATGATGGATCATAAAATTCCACTAGAATTACTGAAAGAGAATAATGACTTTTCATAAAAGTCAGCATCACACAGATTCAAATCTGGTTTACTCATCACTAACAGTATAGTCCTGTGCAGAGCTACTCCATTCTGAACCCACTAAAATAAATGGAATAAGCAGCAGTAATTTTGTATGGGATTTGTTACATATGGCAGGACCCCTGCCTCACATGCTGGCACACTGTTTTTCCACAACTAGTAGTACCACTCAGTAGTCTAGGCTTGTGCCAAAGCAAGACCCTGTAAAAACCTGACAAGTCACTGCTAGGGAATAACTCCATCTTGGCCACCCCAATTCAGCTTGTCCTACACTATAGGTTGGGAATCACAGGTACTGCTTGACTCAGGAATTGCTTTCCTCCTTCTCCTCTACCCCATGGTATTGCTGATTCAATGGCCTGGCTAAAATCTGTTGGCTCAGGGGCTCATAGGCAAACCTCTTTTTCTCTCACATATGACTCATGCATGGCCCCCCTCTGCCAGCGGAAATCTCTCCCCCAAACTCAGTAACTAGACCTATTGAGACATGATGGCTCCCTTTCTTAGACCCATTAACTCCTTTGTCTAAGCCCATCAACGCCCATCTCCAGACCTGGCCAGGGCATTGCTCAACATCCTGCTCCATGGAAAATTCCATCATGTGCTCACATGGGTTACATCATATAGCCCCTCCCCAAAAAACATATATAAGCAGTGGCTTCCCAAAGCCACCTTGTGCTTTGTGATTTGGATCAATTAGAAACACCCTTCACGCTGGTTCGTGTTGCAGATCTCTGCCTCTCTACTCTTCTAGATCAGTAATTGTATTGAAACCTCTTTTCCCACTCTATTTCTCACTATCCAACTGATTGCTAGTGTGCTAGATATATTTTTGCCTATTTTGTTATTTTCCTTCCAATAAGGATTGTTATTATTTTCACTATATCTGCCTTGAGTTCTTAAGGGAGTAATCACCTCGTAAACATTGGCAAATGATCCATTTTGCTAAGCAAATTCCCTACAGCTGAATATACACGTCACAGGACATGTATGTAAGTGCATTTCTGGTAACAAATTTCACTGCAAATCTATTGAAGTCATTGTGTAACATTGCTTAGGACTACAGTGTAAGAGAGAAATCCTAAGTAAGTCTACTACTCAGAGTCCTACTGATCTCTACTTAACAGGGCTTATTTCTAGGAAAATGTCCTTAGAATTGCAATGTAAATCTTCCAATATTCACTAACATTGCAATCCTATGAATAGTTACTGTAGTCCAGGGGTAGCCAAACTGCGTCTCTCCAGATGTCCATGGACTACAATTCCCATGAGCCCCTGCTGGCAGGGGCTCATGGGAATTGTAGTCCATGGACATCTGGAGGGCTGCAGTTTGACTACCCCTGCTTTAGTCTGTCCATTCAATAGACTTAGAATATAATCCTATACAGAACTGTAAGGGCAGAAGTGTAAAACGTAATTTTTGCAAATAAATAAGATAGACAGAGGTATATGTGTGGAAATGTGCAGCTGAGGCTTTTACCAAAAGCAGTGCAAAATGGCTGCACATTGGTTGATCACTCTTACTGGTGGCAGCACCTCTGGAACTGTGTGAGTGTCAGGCAGAAGGTTATGAAAGGTTGGGGGGGAGGAAAGAAGTAGAAAGACGTGATGGGGTAGGGAGAAGGTGACTGTCCTGGGCACCTATCCTCACTGTTGTAGCCAGATTCATGTTTAGAATCCATGACTGGGTTTGAGAGGAGGGCAGGGCAGGCGGCCAGTCACTTTGGGCTGGGATAACAAAGAACAATGTGAGGAGAGGGCACACATACACAAAACACTTAAAGCTTTCCCCAACAATTTAAGTTTAGCAAAAAAAAGTCATTACACTCATCCTCTTTCTTAAAAGAAAAAAAAAAAGAACAGAAATTGACATGATAGAAAATGTAAAAAATAGTGGCTCTTGTAGACCAATAGGAGGAGGATGGTGGAAAGTGCATGTTGGGAGGAACAACCCCTATGTATATGGTGGAGGAGTAGCCTCAAGGGGGCAAAAAAAGGGCAGAGGAGGAGATAAATCTGAGGCAATCATTATGCTTCTGGAATATTTTCACCTTGGGAGCGAAGCAACGGTAGCAAGACCATTCTCAAAAAATGCAAAGAAACACTGATCAGAAGTGTTTGTACTCAAGGGAGGAAAATCCATGCAAGATGAAAAACAGAAGACGAGCTGTTTTCTGTACCCTGCTTTTCACTCCCTGATGAAGTGGGGCTGAGAGAGCTCTGAAAACATATGGAGGAGTGGGAAATCAAAGCTGGTTTTTCAGATTATAGGCCACCATTGTTGACCCCTGTAGCACACTAGCTCTCCCCACATGTGTGGGGTGAAGTTCAGAAGGAAAGGAAAACACAATGGGAATGCATGGTGAAAGTGAAGGAAAACACCAGTGCATAAGAGGCCAATGTCACAAAACCAACAAATCCTGAAATTCAAACCTACATGAAATTAACAGTTACATATAAAAACCTTTTAAATCACTCTCCTGATGTTTGAATCATGAGCAAGATCTAGAAATGTAAAGTTTTAAACCGTTTCCAAGATCTTGAAAAAGGTCCATGGTCTTGCTTGTGTGTTACCGAAGTTGTAAATGGCATTGAGATCGTTTCCCTCTCACGGAGTGTTTGTGAACAGATGTTCAAAATTAGCAGAAAGAGAGAGAGAGAGAGAGAAAAAAAAATAGCACTGTAACACGTTAATGAAATAACAACAACAATGATGAATGTGCAGGGAAAAGTATGATTGAGGATGGGTTAAAACTGGGAAGTGCTATCAAAACATAAACCAGAAGTTGTATAGTTCCTGTATTTTTATAAACAAGAAAACAGAAACTAGCAAGCATATTTCTTTAGAACAGTGGCTCTCAACCTTTCTAATGCAGCGACCCTTTTATACAGTTCCTTATGCTGTGGTGAACCCCAACCATAATATTATGCAAGTGTTCTTTCACAGAAATTAAACAGAAACTGACCAATGGTGTGAAGATCCATTGTTCATGATTGTATATAAATGGGTTTCCCCCCCCCCAGGTTTCTCTGTTCAGTTCTGCCTCTTTTCTGCTGCTCCTGACAGATAAATGCTCTATCTTGATCTATCTCACAAGGCTATTGTATGGATGGCGCCCCTCCCCCGCAGCCAAGCTGCTTGTCCTGCCGCAACCCCTGTGAAAGGGTCGTTCAACCCCCAAAGAGGTCCCAACCCCCAGGTTGAGAACCACTGCTTTAGAATGAGGTAGAAAGGTAACTGTGGAATCCTTATATATCACTTAAGAAGGTACACGTACAATTTTGTGAGTGCATACTGAAAAAAATATAGCATGAATGGAATCAATAGGTGTTTGCAAATTTCTTACAAATAAACTTACCAAGAGTACAAGACAGGATAAAATTACCATTTGTGCATCCACTCACTGCCAAACCAGTTGCTGTGTAATGGAGGAAATCAAATGTATTGCCAGATTTCACAGTAACTTTATTTCAATATTTTATTTTTAATGGATTGGGTCCTAAAAAGCATTAGAGGAAGATGATCACAGAGACAGATCTTTCCCACCCATCCCCCGCTTTACTCAAAAGTCCCCTGAGATTTCCATATAATAACACAACAACTTCATTTTTATAACCTGTCCTCATATGGCTCAGGATGGGTGACAACAAAAAACAAAAATATACAAAATCATAAACTTTACATATTTAAATTAGTTAATTTAGGTTACATTCTTAGAAACTGCTTCCTAAAACCATTTGGGGGAGCTAAATTATATTGGGTGGATTGATGTCCTGTGGGTGGGATTTTTAAGCAGTTGTGAGGCCTAAGTGGACAAAAAGTCATCCAGCCCAGGAGGCTGCATTGAGGAAGAGGAGTCAAATCAAGGGCTCTTCTGTTGACACAACTTCTTACATTAAAGGATGAGGAAGAAGATTTTAAAAGTCTGTCCTTGTGGCTTCCTCCTCAGAAAACTCCTCTGGCTTGAACTGCTCATGCATCAGTCTATTAGCTCCTGGCCACCCAGCTAGGTTGGCTGTGCTTATTCCAAGCTTATCCCTTAACAGGACCCCTAACCCCAGGGACTCAGTACATAAACTGGCCCCTTGACAAAAGACTCCTTCTCATGCCACCCTAAACCGCCTCATAACAAGGGCCCGTTCCCACCAACCCTCTGAACCACTATAATAATGCAGCTCGAATATCATGTAACCACAAATCATATCCCCACTCTGAAAGATGTACACCATCATTCCGGAAAATAGGGCACATATGAAAAGTGATGATGTCAGTGTGTTGAATCACCTGACCTAACTTCAGCATCAGCTTGCTTGCCACCTTGTTCACCTTCTGCTTCGCCCCATTTACTCAACCCGGGGGAACTATCTGATGCCAAGGAGCAAAGAAGCAAATGGCCATGGTAAAGGGGTATTTTTTGGAGTGGTGGGGGCAGACAGAGTAAGAAAAGGTACCAGTTACTACAAGTATGCGGGGAGAGCAGTCATTGCCAATGTACCTTCTTATCATGATACAGAGATATATCACTATCAGGCAGGGTCGCTAGTTCCATCTTGGGAAACACCTGGAGAATTGGGGGTGGAGCCTTAGGAGGGCCGGGCTTGGGGAGGACTATAAGGCCCCCTGTGGGATATAAGGCCACCTTCCAAAGTGGCCTTATCTCCAGGTGAGCTGATCTCTGTCGCCTGGGGTTCAGTAGTAATCCCAGGAGATCTCCAGCTATTACCTGGAGGTTGGTAACTCTACTATTAGGATTTTTTTTTTTTTGGAAAAATAATTCTTGAAAATATTCGGTGTGCCAACATAAGGGATACATTTTTTTTCATTATCGAGGCGCGGGGAAGAGCACAAGGCAGTGTTGTCTCCTGGTCATGGCCCAGTCAACAGAAAGTGGGAGGAACCAACAAAAGCACAGGAAATGTTTCCCGTATGAACAAACATGACTCAGATTCAATGGCTAAGAAAAGATTGGGGAAAAGAAGTCCCAAAAGAGCCAGGGAGGGGAAAGGACCCTGGGGAAAATGCAAGGTGAAAAGGAATGGCTCTAGAGGAAAACCAGAAGTAGTCAGGGGCCAGCACTGACGCAAGAACATGAGTGAGAAACCCCAAGGGGAAAATCTGCTGCTCTACTACAATGTGATCCTATGCAGAGTTATACCCTGCCCAAGCCCATTGATGTCAATGGGTTTAGTCACGTGTCATTCAGTTTAGGATTGCGCTATGAGGCATCTTGGTTAGGTGTGTCTGTTAGCAGCAACAGAGTTCCAAGAATTTGTTCGTTAGCGTTGCTTTTCATACTTTCAGGAGCAAGCCACATCAGTTCCCTTGAACTGAGACATCCTACCTTATTGCAAGAGCTTGGAGCACACATCAGCATTTTAACTGCGCAAAATTAAAAATCTGACATGCATGTTTTAAATTGAGAGCTAGGATAATTATTTATTTATACATCTGTTGTCTGCCAGTGAAGCATCTACTTTGCACATCTGATGAAGTGGTCTTTCAGCCTCCAAATGCTTATGTCTGCGGTGCATAATAAACCTTCTCATGATTGCGGCAACAGATTACCCAGTTGTCCTCTGACACTAATGCCGTAAGCCACTTGGGGGAGGTCCTTGTAGCTACAGGTTGTGATCTCTTGTAAAGCATCATGTGCATGCATAAATCATGGTAATAACAACAATAGGCACCATATAACTGTGGTACTTTTTGTATAGATGAGAGAAAGCAGACCTAATTCTCATAATCCCGCTGCCTCCCAGAACTTGGGGGTCAAAGGAGGAGAATTTATATAACAAAGTTAGTAGAAAGGATAGAATAACTTGGCTGCAATGAATGGGAAAGCTTTCTGTCTAATGATATTTGAACATTTAGATGCTGCAATTGTTTGTTTTGGAAGGCACAAGCGATTCCGTTGGATTTAAAAAAAATGCTATTTTAAAGACTGAAATCTTTGTGTGGCATAAGAAATCTTTCCTTACCTTTTAACATTATGATATCAGTTGCTCTTTCAATGACGTTTTCTATTACTTGAGTTTGACCTAAACTCTAAATAGCTCTATTATTTCCAATGATCTCGTTCTTATTCGGTTTTACAGGTCAGCAGCAAACTAATCAGTCAGCTTCCTGCTAATTAATCCTATTTAGCTAAAGAACTGTTAGCCTGCATTATCTTATCTCTGTTAAAGGGAAGTTTTTATAGGGACTTGGCAGCAGATTACTGCAGTGAATGACAACTCCCCCACTCCCCAAGATACGCAGGGAGCTGGCTGGAGGGAGAGGAGAGAAGTTCAAAGCGTCATCTGATCCATCTGAGCTTTCCTTAATATGCTCGGGTATTGTAAGTACAGCCAGATGGCTTTATAGGTACAATGCATCACACTGTTCTTACTGTTTAATGGTGTTGTAGCTGCACATACTTGTCCCAAGAGACCATTTCAAATGATGTAAGTCTGCATATCCAGGCATGCATGGTGATATGACTGCAAGTGGAAACAAAAAGAATTTGGGGTCTCTGGTATTTGCTTCCAGAAAGAGAATATTTTTCTAGTAGGAAAGGAAAGCTTCCAGCACTACAGTCTGCACAGATCTCAGCTAGATTCAGCTGAATCTTTGTGCACTTCTGAAAAAGGGTTAATGGAACTGGAAAGTCACAATAAAAGTTATTTTCCTTGGTGTGTGAAACTGGTATATATAAAGAAACAGGCATTTCAAAGGACGGTTACATATGTTTGTGAGAAGGGAAGTCCTGGGATATAAGTACACGTAGCACTGTTGCTTCTTTGCATAGTAGGCTGCAAATTACAAGGATGCTCTTTTCCTCTGTGATCTTCCCATAAAACTACTATTGAGACCCTCCAGAACACTGTATCCTTGTGCTACAGGGGACTGGGACAAGAAGGGGGGATTAGCTACAGAGTTGTGCTGCGGGGAATTTTGTTTTTGGTGGGACATTTCTGTTGATTGTCTGTTATTTATTAATTATAATAAAAATAATTTTTAAAAAAGAAAAAAAGAAGGGGGGATTAGGCAGATACATGCACCTGTGCTCTCATGCAAGCTCGTGATTAGGTCATGGAGCTTGCTCTCCTTGTGCAACAGTTGAAAGGGGGATGGTTTGGCCCTATTTCCTCTCCTGCCTGCCTCTTCTCCAGAAATGTCACATGGCACATTGTTCTGGAGAGTCCCTGTGACAGCGGCATTGGGGAGGGGGTGCTAGGGGTTATTGTGGGGAAGGGGAAAAGAGCAAGAACCCCTTCCAAGAAATGTGTTACATTACCTTGGATTTAACCCCTAAAACATGTATTGGCTTAGTGAAATTAGTGGGAGTGCAAGTCCTGAGCCTTGTGGTTTTTGGAAATCAGGGATAGGATTGCTGTGGAATGTTATGGGGATAGTAAGAAAAGTCATGGGAAATCTTTTATGATGTCTGCAGTTTAGCATATGAAGCCAGGTTCCGTTGATGAGTACTGTGTACTGTGATTTGCATTGACTCTCCAGATTTTCATATGTAAGTCTTTCCCAGACGGGGAGGGGGGGGGGCTGTAATTTAGGATCTTCTGCACACAGAGCATGTGTGCTCCTATACATTGATGGAGACTCTAAGCAAGTGGGGGAGATGAGGGTCAGCGTCAGGGGCTGACGTCATAGGGGACTTGCCAACGGTCATGTCCTAGCAACCCCTTGAGCTCCATAGCTCTGCAGCTTGGGTTCTCTGCAGTGCTCAATGACAGTAGTGGGAAGAATTAGTTAGTCCTTGCCTCCGTTCCCCTCTTCCTCTGGGTGGCTGGGAAGTTTCAGTCCAGAAGGACAGGGCAATTGAACAGGCAGGGTCAAGGAGAATGTTGTTGGATGTGTAACATTCATATTAATTAGGCTGGCAATTATTGAATGATTTGCCATGAATCGGCATAAATAAAAGCTATTATCCAAATGAAAGAGATAGCAATCAATTAGTCATTAATCAAATAGCAAGTGGGAAATAAATGGCATAATCAGACAATTGGAGAAGAAATATTACAAGCAGGAAACAAAATAATACTCTCTCACTATGTTTCATTGCATGCTTTGGGAAAACAAGAGTCCTCTCTGCTAAAATGGGGCAGTACCTAAACACCACAAATTAAAATTAACAACTATGTATTAGGATTATCTGTCACTGCATTTCCCCTGCTTTTAAAGAGTATGACATATTTCTCCCTTATTAATGGAAATACATGAATGATGTACTACATCTGGAACTCAAACCTAAGAAAGTTACTCAGAAGACAATTCTACTTTATTCAGTGAAGCTTAATCCCAGGAAAATGTTTTTAGGATTGCAGCCTTAGAGAGCCCATGGAGACTGTCTTTTTTAAAAAACCTAGCTTTTAAAAGAAGACAAAAAAAAATCATCCCTCACCCACTTAAAGTATTTTAAAATACTGGCTAATATCATTTTAAAGACTGAATTAGGAAATCTTGCCAGGATGAAGGCAAACATTATATAAAACAGTAATTATAGTGGATTCTTTACCTGTAGTGTGAGCCAGACTTCCTGTTGGGAAGTCATGAGAACAGCAAGAAATCAAAAGCTTGTGTCTCTTGTATCTCCTGCCTACTTTTTAGGCATGCTATTTGTGTATTGAAAAAAATAAAATAAATTGTGCATTATGTTGAATTGCTTTAAACAAGCAAAGAGGGTTATGGATGGAGTATGGGGAAAAGGTAATATGTTGAGATCCTGGTTCCAGCCTTTTGGTGCCCTCCACAGAATCAGTTCCCAGGTCCAACAAATTGACAGATTTTGTAAGACATCCTGAGGTATACTCACATTTATAGAGTGACAAAATTTCCTTTTTTAACTACTATGGAATGGATTCTGTTCAATTATGTTTCCCTATTTAAGGGAGCAATCCTGAGCAGGTTTACTTGGATATAAGTTCCATATTATTCAGTGGAGCTTACACCCAAGTAAGTCTCATTAGGGTTGCAGTCTGAGTCATTGCAAACCTGGGGCAAAAGTTTATTCAGGATGTGGAAGGACCCCACCACCAGCTTGGCATGTTCATTGTTCCACCATGTGCCCTAGTAGTACATCTCCACCTCGTCTCTTGTTGTTTTAATTCAGTAACTGGGGGGGGGGGAGATTTTTGCATCACGTTTGGAAATTGTTTGCACTGTAGTTACGTAATACATGACAATGAATGCACTGATGGTAGCGGCAGCGGCAATTGTGCTGCTGATGATAGGAAAGTTCTACTGATGACTGACAAGTCTGCCGTAAGAGCGTCAGAATGTCTGTCTTGTGTCACATCCCTGTTCCTGCTTCGAGGATATTTTGGCTTCTCATAGCAACTGGCCAGGCGCCATGGGAAAGCTGCAAAGCAGGGCAGGATGATGACAATAGCCACCCACCCCTGGATCTGGCAATCAGAGATAAGCTGACTCTAAATAGAGAGGCTGTGGTTTGGGCTATCACAGCTTAAATGGCCTGGAAGAGACTTGTTTTCTTAAACCTGATGCCTGTCAAATGCATGCGACAATCCAGGGTCATGATACTTTGAGATACTTGGCGTGTTCTGAAGAAAGCTGCTTGTGTGCCACTGAAAGCAAGTAAAGAAATGAAATTCTGCACTCAGATACCACTGAGTTGGTGGCATGATGTCCCAGGGTAGAAAACAAGGCAAAGCAACTCTCCCCCCTAAAATTATTGACCAAAAATGCTAGTGTTTCATGTTGCACTTAAAAGAATCGCTCTGAAATGCTCCAATTTTATCTCCTCCCCAATTGTGGATGTAGCTAGCTAGTTCAAATCATGTTGGGAACTTTAAAAAATAGCTTCCGATTGAATTAAGAGGCTTAATGCCTCCCCCCCCCCCCGACTTTCCAGGTCAGGTCTCTGATAGGGCAGTTGTTCCTTTAAGAGTGCAATAAAGGGGAGGATCTCATCACATGCAGCCCTGAGATCCAGATTGGTGCAGTGTTAAAGAGTGGCAGCCAGGTTTGATTTGCCACTATTCCACATGCAGCCAGCTGGGAGACTTTGGGCCAATCACAGTTTCTCTCAGCTTCACTTACCTTGCAGGGCCGTCTGTTGAGGGCAGAGGAAGGGTAGGTGATTGAAAGCTGCTTTGAGAATCCTTCAGGTAGTAAAAAGGGGGGGAGGGTACAAAGAAACAGCTCTTCTCCTTTCCCATTATACAGCTGCAGCAATGAGGAAAGTAATTTGAGCAGCCTATGAAACCCGTAGACGTACATCAGTCCTCCTAAACCTTTCATTTACTCCCTGTCCTTTGAGTTTATGAGCCTGCTTTCCTATTTCTTATTGTCCTTCCTCTTCCAAAACCCTTCCCTCCTCAGACTCAACCCCCAAATCCTTAGGAATTTCAGAATCCAGCATTGGTAACCCCGCAGACTTGAGATGCATCGATAATAAGTAATATGTTTGAAGATTTCTTTTCAGGATGCAACAATTAAGAAAGCTTCACAGTGTCAGAAAAGGCCTGTTGGCCCAGTAGAGTGATCCTGTACTGTCTCACTGGCACTAGGCCAGAAGCATAACAGATTCTGAATAGTGTACTGTGTGGATTCAGGAGTACAATCTGGGTCTAAGTAGAAGTATGTCGGCACAACTGGGAGTCTGCCATGGTATCGAATATTTGACATCTGCTTGGAGTACAGAAAGCTTAAAGGAACAGGCTCCTGCACAGTATACGTTCTCTAAGGCTACATTATTCTTTTGTGCACTCTGCAGCATCTAAGTAATGCCGTAGGTCCCTTCACCTAGTTTAAACTCTTCTTTTGGTTGAGTACAGGTGTTCTTCGTTTGGCAAACCAGCAATAATCTCATGGCTGATCCAGTAGGATGAACAGGTTTAAAGATTCTGGGTGAGCTTGGACACTATGGCAGGATGCAATGGATAGCTGATCTCGGGGACACATATCCTTTTGGAACAGGGCCATGACCTCTTAAAGCCACTCACTGTGAGATTAAACTTGATTAGACTTGAAGCAGCTAAATCATTTCCAGCCCATTTCGACCTGTTGCATTCATTAGGGCTTCACTACTGAATAAAGGCCCAATTCTAATTTTCTTGTCTTCTTTAAACAAAGGGATATTTGTTGAACTTACAATTTTTGATAGTTAGTGGTGCTATATGTTATATGCAGAAGCTGCCATTAGCCAGGCCAGTCCACTCCCCACCCACATCTCCTTTTCACACATGATGGAGTACTCAGGTTAACAATCAGGCATGAGCTGCTGGTTCTTTTCATTTCCTGTGCACAAAGTGGTTTCAGATGGAAACTGGAAAAGATGTTCGAGGATTCCTTTAGCCATTTCCCCAACATTCAGGGGTCCCAATGGTGCCATTTATCCCCTTGAAGAAGCTCACATATAAATTCATGGTCTTTCCAAATAGCACCCCAGGACTATTTAAGGAACTGAGAAGAACCTGCAACACACATCTAACTGTAACACTCAATACATGGCGGGGACCCTCAGCCCAAGGTTTGTTCCCCGTAAAGAGGCCACATGGAGGGGCATCTTTGCCATCTCCCTTTTCAACCGTGGAGCAACAGTTTCATGAGTAAAAGAGAGGCAGGGGTTTCATATGGCTTCGCTACAGCTAGTATTGCTGCTGCCTCACCTCCCTGACAGTGTGGTATTTGATGGTTATTTCAGGGCAAAGTAGAAAATGTTGGACTCCTTGTCTAATTCTGAGCTTTCTTTCGGGGTGGGTGGGGGTGGCAGGGGCTGGCTTGGAAAGGTTTGGTTCAGTGAGGCTGGCTGGGCCATGTCTAGCAGCAGTAGAAGTAGGAATTGCGTGGGTTCTTCTAGCCAAAAGTGTAAGGTAGATTGGCAAGCACCCTGAGGCATTCCAAGAACAAGGGGAGTTGACCCAATAAGACCTGTCATAGCTTATTGACTAGTAGGAATGGGTGAGGTCCTGGGGCTGGGCTACCCCACTCTAATGCTGACCAGTTTGGGACAATGATCATGAGGTTAGACTAGGGCTGTCAACCTCCAAGTAACACCTGGAAATCTCCTGCTATTACAATTGATCTCCAGACAACCAAGATCAGTTCCCCTGGAGAAAATGGCTGCTTTGGAAGGTAGATCCTATGGCATAATACCCTGCTGAGCTCCCTCCTCTCCCCTAACCCTCCCCTTCCCAGGCTCCACCCCAACCCCAATCTCACAGGTTCCACCTCCCCCCTCCCCAACTCTGAGCTGGCAACCCCAGGCTAGGCCCCTCTCAGTACAAACTTTGGAGTGCGCATAGCATTTTGATCCTACAACATCTGTAGCATTTTGATGTTACCGTATGTGAGACATTAACAGAGAAGTCTTCACCTGATGGTAGAAGACAACAATAGAGAAACGGACAAAAAGTACCAGTGCCATGACAGGAAAAGCTCTTCGTAGGGTTGCCCCCCTTGTAGGCTTAGATGGGGCAGGGGCAACCGCTGGTCATTATGATGGCAACAAGTCACATAGGGCTTTAAAGCCTGGAAGCAAATTTATGGAATAAGACAGAAGTGATATGTTCCCTACAAGCATTCCCTCCCAGGGGAGGGGGAGAAATCATGTTTCCCCAGGATTCTCAAACCACATGGCAAACAAGGATTGCATTCAGATTTGTACCTTGATTTTTGTGTGAAAAGTTTATTATTCCACAGGACTTTAGAGAGGCCATTGCAGTATTTTTCATGGTTGTGAAAACATTCTGAGAGAACAAGTCTTATTTTCCTGCAGGAGATTTGCTGGCTTTTACATTTGTTTTTTACTGCTTTACTTAACATGGATAGTGTAATCGGACACAGATGCTGGAACAATACTTAACGGAACAGCATTCACTCAGCATGTGCTAGTTAGCAGCAAGCAAAACACAATTTCTTTTAGCAACTAAGTGCAATAAAATAGAATATTAATGTTTATCATCTGGAATGTATTGAAGACAATTGCATGTGTGTGAAAAGGAAACAAAAGCTGATTTGGAGCACAAGGAAAAAGTTCTGAAATACAAAATTATTAAAGTGATGGCCATCTACCACGTGTTTGCTTCAGAGTACCAGTCTGAACTTAAGTGACAAAGCAAGACCTTTTGGCGCTTGAATCAAATTCTGGCATCGTCAGTCCTTCTGGTTATGGAGAAAAGGGCCTGGGAGAGGATAGTGCCTCTCAGTGAAGGGAAATCAAGTCATAAACACTAAACAGTAAACTAGCAGGTTCCTGTTTTGTGGATGACAAATGCAGTAAGACTATGTACTCAATGGACTTTTCTGCCATCCAGAAAAATAAAACTTTGTAAATTAGCCAAAAGTGGGGGGAAAGAAGGGGGGCAGGACTAGTTTGATGATTTCTGAATTGTTCTGGAATGGTTGGGCTACTTAGAGGAGCTAAGTACAGTTAAAGGAAAAGGGGAGGAGGAAGCGTCAGAGAATCCTGGAGGGACAATTTTGACGGGATAGAATGTCTGTATAGCTCCCCATAATTCATCAATGGTCTCAAGCTTGTGACCCTCAAATCTGTTCATCTCAAAAATAAACATGCTTTGTCCATGCTTTGGACCCTCAAATCTTCTCCTTGTTCATCTGTGGAAGTGTATGACAATTGTCAGATACAATCAAAGGCTTCAAGGACTGGATAGCTATTGGATTAATCCCCCTTTTCACAATTTTCATATAGGCGTACCCGCTAGTTAAAGAGAGTAGGAAGGAGCTGATGCCAAGGCAAATGTCAACGGGGTTTAAAGAGAGATATCTTTAATCACTTCCTGCTCTTAATTCTTGCCCATGACTCTCACAAATTGAACTGTGACAGAACCTCTGAGATCCAAATCATAGTTGGTGCACAGGACCTGTCTGATGAACAGAAATTTCTTCAAAATATATATATTCCCAAATGAATCTGAAGGAAAGAAAGCTATCCAGTCTGAGGAAAACTGTGATCCAATTTTCATGAGGGAAGTTTTATTCAGCCAGAGATAACCATCAAATTACACAATAAGTATTGCGCTCTTCTTAGCATGAGAAAGACTGAATTGTTATTATTAATCTTGGGAAGAAACATCAGCTTCCAGGCCATGAAACACCCCATGCCTTCTCTTCCAGACCCCCCACTGCTGTGGGTTGCAGGCAGTTCCCGAGTTTCCTCCCCTCTTCTGCTCTTGTTATTGCTTTAACCCTCTCCCATAGACAGTTTTACTGGAAACAATTCATATTAATTGTTTTTTGTTTACATTTCTTAGTAACAAAAATAAGATCATTGTTATTATTATCTATTGGTCCCTTTTTGTATTACATGTAAATCTCTTAGGTTTTGTGATTAAAGTTTGTGAAAATTAACGTGCCAACACGATTTGTCCCTCCTGCCCCTCCGCCCCCCCCCAAAAAAAAATTCCTCACTTCAGCTGATCTTTATGCATAAGATTTTGGAAACAAAACCTAAAAACCTCTTTTTTTGTAGAATGAAAGTTATGACACCTTGGAGAGCCAGCTTGGTATAGTGGCTAGGAGTGTAGACTTCTAATCTGGTGAGTCAGGATCGATTCCATGCTCCCCCACGTGCAGCCAGCTAGGTGACCTTGGGCTCATAGAATCATAGAGTTGGAAGGGACCTCCTAGGTCATTTAGTCCAACCCTCTGCACTATGCAGGACACTCACATCCCTATCACTCATACACTGTAACCTGCCACACCTTTGAGTCTTCACAGAATCAGCCTCTCTGTCAGATGGCTATCTAGCCTCTGTTTAAAAATTTCCAAAGATGCACAACCCACTACCTCCCGAGGAAGCCTGTTCCACTGAGAAACCGCTCAAACTGTCAGGAACTTCTTGCGGATGTTTAGACAGAATTTCCTTTGAACTAATTTCATCCCATTGGTTCTGGTCCGACCCTCTGGGGCAAGAAAGGACAACTCTGCTCCATCCTCAATATGGCACCCTCTTAAATACTTGGCTATCAAATCCCCTCTCAGTCACCTCCTGTCCAGGCTAAACAGACCAAGCTCCCCCAACCTTTCCTCATACATCTTGGTGTCCAAACTCCTCACCATCTTTGTTGCCCTCCTCTGGACATGCTCCAATTTGTCTACATCCCTCTTTAACTGGGGTGCCCAAAACTGAACACAGTACTCCTAGTGAGGCCGAACCAGAGCAGAGTAAAGCGGTACCATCACCTCCCATTATCTGGACACGATACTCCATTTGATACAGCCCAAAATCCCATTTGCCTTTTTAGCCACCAAGTCACACTGTTGACTCATGTTCGATGTGTGGTCTACTAAGACTCCTAGATCCTTTTTGCACATGCTACTGCCAAGTCAAGTCTCCCCCGTCCTATATTGGTGTAGATGCCTACCTAAATGCAGAACTTTACATTTGTTCCTACTGAATTTCATTTTATTCAGTTTAGACCAGTTCTCGAGTCTATCAAGATCATCCTGTATTCTCATTCTGTCCTCTATTATGTTTGCTACCCCTCCCAGTTTAGTATCATCTGGAAATTTAATAAGTAACCCATCTAATCCCGTATCCAAGTCATTTATAAATATGTTGAACAACACATGACCCAGGACAAATCTCTGGGGCACTCTACTTGTCATTCTTCTCCAAGAGGATGCTGAACCATTTACAAGTACCTTTTGGGTATGATCTGTTAACCAGTTACAGATCCACCTGACAGAATTAGAATCCATACCGCATTTTACCAGCTTGTCAACAAGAATATCATGTGGAACCTTATCAGAAGCTTTACTGAAATTCCATCTGCTCAAGCACCAAGTGTTTGATGATTTGTTCCAAAATTTTGCCAGCTACTGATGTCAAGCTCACTGGTTGATAGTTACCCAGATCCTCCTTTTCCCCTTTCTTGAAGATGAGGACATTTGCCCACCTCCAATCATCTGGCACGCCACCTGTTCTCTAAGAAGTGTCATAAAGAATGGACAGAGGTTCAGAGATTACATCTGCAAGTTCTTTTAGCACCCTTGGATGCAACTCATCTGGCCCAGAAGACTTTGTTTCATTTAAAGAAACTAGGTGTTTATGGACTGCCCCCCACAGTGATCCTAGGCCACCATTCCCATCCCCCTGTTTTGTTATGTTTTTGCCACATTGAGCACCATTTTCCTCACAAGAGAAGACTGGGGAGAAATAGGATTTAAGCAGTTCAGCCCTCTCTTCATTATCTGTTATAATTTCACTTTCTTGTCCTCACAGTGGTCCTATGGTGTTCCTATTATTTTTCTTACTTGAAACAGATCTAAGGAACCCTTTCTTGCTAAAGCTGTTCTGACCAAGCAGTAATATCAGGGCTCTCTCAGCCTCATATACCTCACAGGGTGTCTGTTGTAGGAAGAAGAAGAGGAAGAAGAAGAAGAAGAAGAGTTGGTTCTTATATGCTGCTTTTCCCTACCCGAAGGAGGCTCAAAGCGGCTTACAGTCGCCTTCCCATTCCTCTCCCCACAACAGACACCCTGTGGGGTGGGTGAGGCTGAGAGAGCGCTGATATCACTGCCCGGTCAGAACAGTTTTATCAGTGCCGTGGCGAGCCCAAGGTCACCCAGCTGGTTGCAGAAGAAAGGGAAAATGACTGTAAGCCACTTTGAGATTCCTTTGGGTAGAAAAAAGTGGCATATAAGAACCAACTTTTCTTCTTCTAGAAAAAATGTGTAATGGCCAAAGGCTATTTACAAATAAATGATACTACTACCACTACTTTGGAAAATTTATAGTGGAATTTGTAAATGTTGTGCAGCATTAAAACAAATGCCATAATTATATATAGAACAAGTGAAGTATTGTTCCTATGAAATTGTCAGAAGGAAGTAAAAAAGGAACAACACAACTCAATAGTATTTTTTAATTTCTATTTCCCCGTGTAGCTCTCACTCCTTTCCATTGAGCCAATGAACATACCATTTTGAATAAGTCTTTTGTTTGTAAGTAAGCAAAACTGGCTCTTCTAGGATAAACTGTGACCATTTTTACTAATGAGAGACAAGGAAGTACTTTCAAAATGTAACGGACGTCACGGAAAACTATCTGTGGACACCTACAAAACACAGAGACATAACTGGGTTTGAAACCCATTTCCAAATGTCACTTGAGCACAGTACGGGAAAAACAAAAGGGGAGATATTTCCCACACATAGAAGCAAGCAGTATTCTGAACATATGCCTCCCAATTATATGCATGACTACTTGGGGGGGGGGCTGGCTGGTCGTGTCCAGTGGAACTTGTTCCCGGGTACGAGTACATAGGATTGCACTTCCTGGTGTTGACTAGGAAATGTCAGCATACATCGTAAAACAGTATACGCTACTATAGGTGACATCTTGAATCAAATGAATATCTATACTTGAAATATATCTATATCCCACCTTTTCTCCCAAAACAGGGGGCCCAATGTAGCATGGCCATGTCTATATATCTGTTTCCCAAGTATTGCCCACTTAGATGGATAACTAAATATTTAGATCAGGGATGCACTTACCCCAAACTTATTTTCTATGAATTTGGGAGGCCACCTAGGTTTGCAGAAAAATCTAAATTAAAATAATATATACTAGAACCCCCCCATTACATAAAAAGTTATCTGTGCACTTACCATTAAGGGGCCTGACAGTGATGATGGTAGCTGTGTGGCAGAAGCTGGCAATGGCAGAGCTGCTGAGTGGGGCTGCAGGTGGGTAGGTAGCCTTGGCATGCTTCCCTGCAGCTACACCAGGTAAGCTGCTGGAAACAGTGATGTTGGAGGGAAGCCTTGGTAGGCCCACCTGGAGGTGCAGTAGCTGAGAGCAGTGATGGTGGGGGGGGGGGGATAGCAGAAAACGTTTAAGGAGAAAGGCTGCAGAAAGAGAGTGATGAGGTAGGAGACAGAAAGTGTGACGGGCAGGAGGAGAGAGTAAGAGAATGGGTGGCAGGGTGGAGAAAGAGTGAAAGGTGGAGAAATAGGGGGAGAAGGAAGGAAACCAAAGTGGAAGGTGTTCTCTCCCCAAAAGTTTCTTGTAGGTTTCCTGAATTCTGAACTTACACTGGGTACAGATTTCGAAAAACCCTGCAGAATGGGCAATGGCAGGTTGCAAAACAAACAAATAAATATGGTAAATAAAAATATGTTTTTTAAAAGTGGGGAATTTAAACTCTCCCAAACAAAGAAGCATTAATTGCCCTCATGCAGAGAACATACAAGAAAAGAGGCCTTATGATATAGGACTGAGATCTTGGCCACCACTGTTGGAGGCAGTGCACCAGTGGTGATGGAATGGGTGTGGAGGAGGTCCTTGAGTGAGTGTGGCTTAGTGGAATAGGTGGATAATTGTACTGCTGTTTAATGGAAAATAAAGAAGTTGGGCAAGCAAGGTGGCAGCACCTTCCTTCCCCCAGCCATCATGTATCCTGCCCATGGAAAAGAAGATAAAAAGGTAAAAGGTAAAGGTATCCCCTGTGCAAGCACCGAGTCATGTCTGACCCTTGGGGTGACGCCCTCCAGCGTTTTCATGGCAGACTCAATAGGGGGTGGTTTGCCAGTGCCTTCCCCAGTCATTACCGTTTACCCCCCAGCAAGCTGGGTACTCATTTTACCGACCTCGGAAGGATGGAAGGCTGAGTCAACCCTGAGCCGGCTGCTGGGACTGAACTCCCAGCCTTATGGACAGACAGCTTCAGACAGCATTTCTGCCACTTACCACTCTGCGCCACAAGAGGCTCTACTGGAAAAGAAGATGGTGATGCAAAAATGACCAGGAGGAGGAGGTGGTAGTGCTTCTGCTGGTTTTCTTTTTCTTTTCCTACTCCCCGCCACCCACATACTAAATGAAAAGGAGGGGATGATGAAGAAGAGGTGGTGTTTTAGGATAAGAGGGCTGGGGAAACTCCCCTCCCACTCCAGAGCCTTCCTCACAGATCCCCATATAAACAGCAACTTTCCAACAAAACAGACCACCCTACTGCTTGCTCATAGAGCAGTCAAGTAGCCCTTTCCCAACACTGCCTCCCAATCAACAGGGAGGGATCCTTCTCTTTGGTAGATTCACAAGCTGGAGGTTTACTCACAGGGCCAAACGAGACATGACACCGTCCTCCCAGTGGCCATGAGGATACTGAATAAACAAACAGCAATTAGATGAAAACCTAGCTATAATCTAAGCAAGAGATGGGATCTCCAACAAAGATGAGAAAAGCCAGTCTCATAGCTGTAAATAAAAAATGTTATGGACAAAAAAAAGAAGAAGAATAAAACATAATGTGGAAGGCATCTTGAACAACAACATTCCATGATCTGTGACTAAGTTAATTGTCTAGTTAAACACTTTCCTGCCAAGCAGAGCAGCAGGACAGCAAAGATGGAAACAGAGGGTTGCTAAGTCCCCCCAGGGAACCAGCTTGGAAAACTCCTGGAGATTTGGGGATGGAGCCAGGGGAGGACAGGGACATCAGTGGGGTTCAGTACCACAGAGTCCAACCTCCAAAGCATCCATTTTATTCAGAGGAACTGAACTCTGTAGCGTAGAGATGAGCTGTAATTTCAGGGGATCTCCAAGTTCCATCTGGAGACTGGCATCCTTATGGAGAGATGCAGAACTCTACTGAGCTGTGTGAGAATGCACATGTGTGAAAAGCTGATTGCACAGTACTGCATATAAGAAAGAGTTGAAAAAGCCTGTCAAACAGCCCCAAATGGGTCCACAAATGGTCCACCAGAAAGATCAGCTCCCCATTAACAACTGGCAAAAAGGATGTGAACCAAACTGGCAGATGTTTGAGAATCCCAAGTCGCTGTGACGAATGACATGTCCGTGAATACCATCGCTCCTATTAAAAAAGACTATCAAGATCTGGGGAGGAAGCTCAAGCAAATGGGGGCACAAGTGGTATTCTCTTCAATCTTGTCTGTCAAGGGAAGAGGAATGCGTCAGGAGAGGAAGATAATGGAGGTGAATCACTGGCTGCGTAGTTGGTGCCGGCAGGAGAGATTTGGTTTCTGGGACCATGGGATAGGCTTTCTTGAGGAAGGCCTACTAGCAGCTGATGGACTGCACTTATCGAAACTGGGGAAGAATGTGTTTGGCAGGAACCGGGGGAGATTCATCAGGAGAGCTTTAAACTGAAGCCACTAGGGGAAGGAGACGATCAACATAGGGAGTGTAAGTAAGGAGACCAATCGGGGGCAGCCCAACCGGCAAGGCCAGCTCATAGGGAACCAAAAGTAAAAGGATTCAGATGCCTTTATACTAACGCCCGAAGCATGGGTAATAAGAAGGAAGAGCTGGAACTTCTTATGCTGATGGAAAGGTATGATCTAGTAGGCATCACAGAAACTTGGTGGAATGATTCTCATGACTGGGATGTAATAGTGGATGGATATGAACTGTTCAGAAAAAACAGAATAGATCGAAGAGGTGGAGGAGTGGCACTGTATGTGAGGAAAGTGCTTACCTGTCAGGAAATTCTAGTGAAGAAGAAAGCAGTGGAAAGCATCTGGGTGAAAATAAGTGAGGGGAAAACAAACAGTGTAGTGGTTGGTGTCTGCTACCGACTGCCTGACCAATGAGAGGATGTGGATGCTGCACTTTGTGAGCAGCTTGAGAAAATATCCAAGCGTCAGGACCTTGTCATCATGGGTGACTTCAAGCCCACTGTAACAAGAAAAGATTTTTCAGTTATGTGAGGAGCAAACGTAAAGGATACAATAGGCCCACTGTTGGGTGCGGATGGACAAACTCTAACGGAAGATGCAGAGAAAGCAGAAAGGCTTAGTGCCTATTTTACATCTGTTTTTTCCCACAGGTCAAAGGGTTTAGGCACATCTTGAGATGGCAGTAGCCAAGAGATAGTGTCTGGGTGGCAGGTTGACATGGACAGGGAGGTTTTCAAGAGGCATTTAGCTGCACTGGATGAGTTCAAATCCCCTGGGCCGGATGAAATGCACCCGAGAGTGCTCAAAGAACTTTCCGGAGAACCCGTACAACCCTTGTCCATCATCTTGGGGACCTCTTGAAGGACTGGAGATGTCCCAGAGGATGTTATTCCGATCTTCAAAAAAGGGAGGAAGAATGACCCGGGAAACTACAGACCAGTGAGTCTGACCTCTGTTGTGGGGAAGATAGCGGAGCAGATATTAAAGGGAGCGATCTGCAAACATCTGGAGGACAATTTGGTGATCCAAGGAAGTCAGCACGGATTTGTCTCCAACAGGTCCTGTCAGACCAACCTGGTTTCCTTTTTTGACCGAGTAACAGGTTTGCTGGATCGTGGAAATTCAGTTGATGTCGTTTACTTGGATTTTAGTAAAGCTTTTGATAAGGTTCCCCATGATGTTCTGATGGATAAATTGAAGGACTGCAATCTGCAATCTGGATTTTCAGATAGTTAGGTGGATAGGGAATTGGTTAGAGAACTGCACTCAAAGTGTCATTGTCAATGATGTTTCATCAGACTGGAGGGAGGTGAGTAGCGGGGTACCTCAGGGCTCGGTCCGGTACTTTTTGACATATTTATTAATGATCTAGATGAGGGCATGGAGGGACTACTCATCAAGTTCACAGATGACACCAAATTGGGAGGACTGGCAAATACTCCAGAAGATAGAGACAGAGTTCAACGAGATCTGAACACAATGGGAAAATGGGCAAATGAGAACAAGATGCAATTTAATAAAGATAAGTGTAAAGTTCTGCATCTGGGTCAGAAAAATGAAAAGCATACCTACTGGATGGGGGATACGCTTCTAGGTAACACTCTGTGTGAATGAGACCTTGGGGTACTTGTGGATTGTAAACTAAACATGAGCAGGCAGTGTGATGCAGTGGTAAAAAAGGCAAATGCCATTTTGGGCTGTATCAAAAGGGGCATCACATCAAAATCACAAGATGTCATAGTCCCATTGTATAAGGCATTGGTCAGACCACACCTGGAGTACTGTGTGCAGTTCTGGAGGCCTCACTTCAAGAAGGACGTAGATAAAATTGGAAGGGTACAGAGGAGAGCGACGAGGATGATCTGGGGCCAAGGGACCAAGCCCTATGAAGATAGGTTGAGGGACTTCAGCCTGGACGAAAGGAGGTTGAGAAGGGGACATGATAGCCCTCTTTAAGTATTTGAAAGGTTGTCATTTGGAGGAGGGCAGGATGCTGTTCACATTGGCTGCAGAGGAAAGGACACGCAGTAATGGGTTTAAACTACAAGTACAACGATATAGGCTAGATATCAGGGGGAAAATTTCACAGTCAGAGTAGTTCAGCAGTGGAATAGGCTGCCTAAGGAGATGGTGAACTCCCCCTCACTGGCAGTCTTCAAGCAAAGGTTGGATACACACTTTTCTTGGATGCTTTAGGATGCTTAGGGCTGATCCTGCGTTGAGCAGGGGGTTGGACTAGATGGCCTGTATGGCCCCTTCCAACTCTATGATTCTATGATTCAAAAGCATGGAGGCTAGCTTGAGGATGAAGGAATGTGATACTGAGATCAGGCAGAGTACATTAAAAGTGTCATACCAAATTTTGTTTTGTAAACCAAACCGAATGTATAACAGCTCCTTGTTCCATAAGATAGAGAAACTCATTCATCACTTTGATTATATAGTTGTGTCTCTGACAAAGTGTGGACCAAAGTTTGGGTCGAGTGGCACCTTTAAGATCAACAAAGTTTGATTCTGGGTATCAGTTTTCATGTGCATGCACACTTCTTCACTTATGGTTCAGCCCCACAAAACACAGGAGGGGCAATTGATTCTTTCTTTTTCCAAATCATATATAAAAGGATTTTAAATTTCATGATACTAATTTGCTAGAAGAGAAGAATTTGGACAGTCCTTTATTCCAAATAGAATAGATGAGATCATAATTATATATGAAATGTGCTAGTGATTAATATGGACAGGGAACTTGTAAGAATGTTTCCTTACCCTGTTGCAATTAAAGTCAAATATACTGAAATAAACTTTTGTTGTTGAGAAAGTATAGCAACAGAAAATAGATTTTGGGTGTCTGTTTATGTATTTACAGTATTTCATTTCATACAGTTTTTATTGTGTTATGCTATATAACTTAAGAGAAACAATGGACCTTTTAAAACTGGAAACAGCTACAAATGCAGGCTAAAACTGATGGGATTTACACTGCTTAGACTACTGCAACAGGGAATATGGCAACTGGATGGCCATTGTTTGAAACACGATGCTGGATTAGATGGCCGGATCCAGCAGGACTCTTCTTATTCCATGTTCCAGAAGTCCAAATTAGGATATCATTCAATAAAGTAGTAAATATACCATAATATATATATCATCGGTCAAGATATTATCAATAAATAAATGGATGAAAAAATTGTTGAAGATGGCTTTCATTTCTTCCCCATAGCCAGGCCAGGCTGAGTTTTGGAGATTTTTGGTGGGAGGATCACTTGGGCATGAAATTGGAGTCCCTGTGGGTGGGCAGGGAGTTGTGAGTTCCTGCATTGTGCAGGGGGTTGGAGTAGAGGATTCTATGATGCCATAGCTTTTATTTAATAAATGTTGCTATTCACATGTGCAGGACTCTGTTTCCCTCCTTTCATTATTCTTCAAAGGCAACATATTCTGAAGCTTGATTAACATTTATGTACGTTAGGGATGCTATTGAGTTGGATAAGCTTTCTGCTTTGGTTTAAATATCCCTGTTTCAGTTTAAATATCCCTGTTTCAGTTTTGCCTCTCCGTTGTGCAAATTAAAACTGTAAACCTTTATTTTCATACTATTTTATTCTTAGTGTAGGCTTCATTTTTCCTGTCTGCGTGTTTCAGCATTATTGGTGCCTCTATAAATTGGCATTATATGTGATACATAACCTATACGTATAAATGGCATACCTCTCTCTCTCTCTCTCATACATGCACACACATACACAGAGATATGTGACATTTGCTAATCCTTAATATAAATGAAATTGGAAAAATAATTGATCAGAAAATGAGCCAGGCAATTATTCAGCTAAATATATTTAATCAGCTGTCATCTTTCATTTGGAAGCATGAGCATCTCTTCTGCCCTGCCACTGCAACTTCTCTCATCTGAACAGCGCCTACTACAGGTGCCATCCTGCCAGTGGGCAAGACCACCAACTGCCTGTATACACTGAATCTCTGTAGTAGCTCCCCATCCTATAGAATGGCCTACCTGAAGAGCTCAGGAAGACTCCCACACTTTTGGCTATTTGCAAACTCTGTAAAAGAACTGTTCAGAAGGACATTTTTGTAACAGAAATACATTTTAACTGAATTATTCAGGAAGAAGATGTTTTAGCACAGGATAGGACCTGCAGCAATGGATTCAGAACCGTATTGGCTAGATATCCTAGAGAGGTTTTTTATTTTTTGTTCACAATCAGAGTAGTTCAGTGATGGAACTGACTGCCCCAGGAGGTGGTGAGCTCCCCTTCACTGACAATCTTCAAGCAGTGGCTGGACAGATACTTATCATGGATGCGTTGTGTGCCAGCAGGCAGGGCAGGACCTGCAGTGCCTATAAAAGGTGCCGTGTGCTTGGCTTCCAGCCTCTTTGCCCAGGATGCCACAGAGTTCTGCTTCCCTCCCACCCTGTGTTAATGGGAAAAAGCAGCCTTGTTACAGTATCAAAGGTGGATGTGTCACAGTTAATAATCTGTCACAGCTGCAGGTTTTCATGGGATGGAGCCTGTTGGTAGGGAGTTCAATATGCATTTGGACTGCCTGAGGTTCAGGGCCTCCATATGAGGTGGTGTGTAAATGAGTGCAGCTGAGCATGTTGGGCGGCCAGGAGCTCATTGCCAGACAGCCTGGAGGACAACCAACTGAGGTTTGCGCCCATTTGCCTCCCCCACATAGGTCGCTTCCCTTAGCAGCAGACTCCAGTAGGCAAGGGGATCTGCTCTCCCAGTGGGGGAATGATACGAATCCCCAGGGCACCTCTGGACTCCATGAGTTGTGGTGCAATCCACGGACTGCTAGGTCAGGCCCCCTCTCCCATGCTGTGCCAACCCACCTTTGGGGAGATAATAAAGCTGCAGCCTTGTTTATACCCAACATTGGTGGGTCATGACTTATTCCAGCCCAAAATGCCCTCCTTCAAGTCAAAGAAAGAAAGAAATCTGCTACAGAACCTGTGCATTACAGTGCTGCATGAAACTCATGCATAAGCACTGAGGGAAGAGCATTTGCAGCTATTTACCTTCTGTTCTGGGTTCCTTGAATCCAACTCCCTGGGTTTAGGACAGAGGTCCTTTTGGCAAAGATAGTAATGACTCAGGCTGCATGTTGTGCACAGTTAGTTTGCTTAAATCCCATTCATTCCACGACCTTCATTGTAGATCAAAGTGCAGCTTTTATTTTTTGCCTGTTCATTGCCTATTTCTCATACCAGATATATGAATTCATAGATACAACTCTGTCTGGTATAAAGTCTAGTTCATAAAATGATATTTATGTGAACCCAGCATGAACGGACGATAACTGAAAGCACTCTGACAAATGTCCAGATTACAGTTTGTTGTGTGCTGGAACATATTCCATTGTGGGCTGAACCAGGATGTGATGAGTCATAACCTAGACACACGTCCTAGAATCCTCACAAAACCAGTTCATCATATCAAAATCTACTGACAAAGTCGGCTCTAGTTAACTTTACTACATTAAAACAATTTGGCCCGACAAGCGTTTCTCTGTGTACCTAATGTACGCAGCAAAACCAGAATATTCAGGTTGAAGGTTACCTAAGGTCTTTTTGGTGGAACAAATGTATATTCATTTTGGCTCTAAGATAATTTTTCCCTAACATGCATTTAATTGCACAGTGTTTATGCCCTTTAATATATCATGACATGTATTATCCTAAAATCTTAGATTTAAAAGAACCATTTAATGAAATTAAATTGTAATATATTTTTTTCACACAGGTACCTATGTGGTCAAGTAGCAGTCAAGAATAAGAAATAGATTCCCAGTTAACTTGGCATTTTTTCTATAAGCAAGTCATGCATACTTCTTGTTTATAAAATCCTGTTGGCTATTACCACAGATGTATACATACACTATATATCTCTTGAATGACTCATATATTTTTATAGCTCCAGTAAACTGGGCCACTGCATAGATATAGCAGGAGACACAGCCCTTAAGTTTATTAAAGAGGTACAAGGAGCATATCCTGCTAAAGATGCTCCCAGTGGCTGACTTTCATTCATTATAAGCTCTGTTAACCATTCTGTTGGAAATCTGGGATTAGATTCCCCAGTGTGAAAGATCAGTTGCAGGATTCTGATGGGTGGAAGGAGAAGGGAGACCAATTCAACCCTATTTTACCAGCTCTCTCCCCAATAATCAATAGCCATAATTTTTTTTAAAGATAGGCTTGGAAGCACCCTTTTTGGGGAACACCTATATTGTACCTAAATTCAGTTGAGAACCCAAGTTATTCTAGTGGCAAAATAAGACAGGAGTCCAATGTCATCTTAAAAACTAACATTTTTTCCCCAGTCCAGGGTTTGATGAATCAGTGAACTTTATCCGGCATGATGAAAGTACATGCTGGAATAATTTATTTAGTCTTTATGGGGCCACTGAGCTCCTGTTTTGTCATAATGCACCTGATCCGTTGGCCCTGTTAGGGCTTAAAGGAGCCTGGAAGAGGACAGGACTCTTTATTAGGGAAATAGTGCAAGGAAGGGAGGTGAGAGTCAAATCTTTCCTTCCCCAAATATGAATTGTCCCCTTTTTGTAGTTGCTTTCTAGGTCTGAGTATCTATTTACGAATCCCCATCCTCATTTGTAGAGTGAGCCTTACAAACCATCTTCATTGAGTAAAGCTTCCTTTTTATGTAATATAGGGAATATTTTGGGACATTGCAAATAAAGTATGCCAATTAGGCCCTTCAAAACTTGTCACTCAACAAACTCAACTTCTGGCCATGAGCCTCTGGTGGCTCAATGTTTCGGCTATTTACCCAGAGCTCATTCCGTACACACTGGATAATGCACTTTCAGTGTGCTTTTGCAGCTGGATTTTTCTGTGCAGAACAGGAAAATCTACTTCAAAAGTTCACTGAAAGCACATTATTTAGTGAGTGCAGAATGGGCTCAGGACTACAAAAACAGGTTATCAGGTTACAATAAAGAGGAGAGAGAGCTGTTTTTTTTTTTTTTTGTACTCTACTTTCTACTACTGAGAGTCTCAAATTGCCTATCCCTCTCCCCCAAGGGGGGAGATAGATGGGGCTGTGAGAACAATGACTGGTCAGAGATCACCCAGATTTTTGGGAGTTGAGGCCTTGACATAGAAGTTGATCATTTGTTTTATAGGTAGAAGGTCTTGTGTTACAAACCCTAACATCTCAATCTGTAGGTAATCAGAAATCTTGGATAGACATTGCCACTCAGAGGAATCAACACTGACCTTGATAGGTCTAACTGTAAGGCAGTTTCATGTATGTATTTATGTAACATAAAATATAAAGTTGTTCATTGTGAACTGATGAGAGATCCCTGTTTGATGTTGGGAAGGGGGAATGTTGCATGGAGTTACTTTGCAAATGGGTGCCAAAAAGTATAGTAGGTTTAGAAGTGTGTCCAGGGTAATATAAACAAAGAAAATTACAAGAGTGTGTCAAAGACATCTACATTTAAAGTGTAATCTCTTTGCAAACAAGCCCACAATTTCAAACCTTACGTTTTTAAATATTATATATTATTCCCTTGATTAAACCCTTTTGTATGTACCAGTGCCTGTAATTTACGGCAGCAACAAATCACAGTTCCTTCCCTTATTATGCTCAGGAACAGAATTAATGCTCATAACAGTAATGACGCAAGCAAATGATTGCAGACATTACGGAGGGGACCTATTTAACCTATGCAAATGTTTCAACAATTTGGGAAATATCATTATCCCAGTTTTAAGTTACTGATTATGATGCTTAAAGATTTCAGCTCATTTGGAGCAACATAAGAGATTGGAATGCAGTTACACAAACTGCACAGTTGGAAGCTTGTGCAGACATTATGGTTTGTTACTTTTCCACCAGACTTACTCCTATAAATAGATTTTCTATCCTTTTTGTGTGGACAGAAATTCAGTGGTGGGCAAATATCCCAACCAAGCTGACACAAAGTCCTCCAAAATCTCTATAAGGCAAGCTGTGTGTTTCATCTACAAAATAATTTATTAATATGTACCAAATTGGCATTTAACCTGTCCCTTGTCCCTAGTAGCATAAGCAAAACTAAGGAAGCTAACACTCAATATAGGTTTGTTAAAAATTTATGTTTGCCCATTTACATGCCAGCAGGCACCCCTGAATACAGCAGGACTTACTGTGAACCAATAGACATATACCAGGACCTGAATTTGTTTGATATCTGCGTAGATTAAATTGCCCTAGGAAGACATCCATTTAATTACTTATAGTGAACCACACTTCATCCCATTTGCAAATAGGGAACTGTTCCTTATGTTCTTTGCTATGAATGGCTCAGCCCTGGCCAGTAGCCCCAGATGTTAAGAAATATGAGTATACTGGCCAACTGGTGTTGCTTAGCTAGGTTCACAGCTGTGAAGAAGTCGTGTAAGGCACAATTCAGGCATAACACAAAACAATACAATTACACTAACTAAAGTTAGCATGATTGTCCACCTGTAAACCACTTCACTAACAATGCTTAGTCAGGGTCTACCAAAATTGGATCTGAACCCATGCAGTTGGCGTACTAATTACTGTTAGAGTTAACTATATTTTTGTGTCATGTATAAACATAGATATACTGGCTTAATCCTGGTTTGTTTCCCAGTCATGCCCTTGCATATTTTCCAATCACAGAGACATCCAGGCACAACAAATCAGCATCAGTGAAAAACCAGGATTTGAGTGATCATTCTGCATGGACAAAAGGAAATACTTCTTTACACAGTGAGTGATTAAAATGTGGAATTTGCTGCCAGGGGATGCTGTGGAGGCCACATGCATAGATAGTTTGAAAATGGGATTAGACTGATTCACAGTGGATACCAGCCATGGTGACTAAAGGGAATTGCCATGTTCAGAAACAGTCAACCTCTGAATGCCTGTGCCAGGAAGCAATATCAGGGAAAGACCTCAGCTTGTATACTCTGTTGATGGACCTCCAGAGAAACTGGTTGACTACTGTGTGAATCAGGGTACTGGATTAGATGGACCCTCGGTCTGGTCCAACAGGGCTCTTCTTGTGTTATGTATCTGCAAGTGGAATTCTGATTTCATAACCTGATTTTCAGTGTGAATTTTCAGTAGTTATAAGTAACGACGGTTTGGGTCTTTCATCTGAACTGAGATGAAGTCTTTTTAAGAGCTGGCCTTCATGCGAAGAAGGAATCCATTAATATTTCTGTAAGTTGAAACTGCCATTTAGTAAAAAAATATGCACATTGCCCAAGTCATATTCACAGATACAGAATGTAAAGAAGATGTGTTGCACCTCTAGACAATTCAGTGCTTGAGCAGATAGGATTAGGCAGGATTGTAAGTACTTCCTTACCACAGACCCGAAGATCTGGTTGCCCCCATGAAAACTGTGGCTGGCAGCTTAAGGCAGAAAGAGTTTGTTTGATTTCAACTTAACCATCCTGTATGCACTGCAACTAGAACAGTAGAAAAGCAAGCACTGTACAGGTTGAACAAAATATTAGGTTGCACCTGAGATCTGTATAGAACAAAAGATCTGAATCATTTCATAAGATGTTGACATTTAAGGCTTGGACCAATCCAGTTTATAAAGGATCTTTTGCAACACTTAAATGACTGAATATGTATTTTCAATAGTCCTGTATTTTGAGCCAATGGTTGTTTATCCAGGCTGATGTTGTCTTACTGTAATTGTAGACTGGGTCTGGCAGAGTAAATGTCTCCTTCAAAGTGCAAATGTTCACCCCAGCTTTTAAACAAGCAGTGGTGCCTTCACTCCAAAATAAATCTACCCTGGATGTAGGAGAGCTGAATATCTACTGTCCAGACTCATCCTTGAACTCCCTCAATCATTACAGTCATCTCTGGGAACCCTGCTTCTGGTCCTCCTATCACCTGAAGTCAGATGGTAGCAACTTGAGAGCGTCTTCTCAGTTGTGGCATCAAACCTGTAGAATTCCTTCCCCAGGAACATTTGCCTGCACTTCTATATCATTGTCTTCCACCCTGATTCTTCTTTATGCTTTTAATTGTTGTCAATATGTAGTGTTTTAGGTTGGTTTTTAATTTTTTTAACTTACTGCCATAAGAGCCCAAAGTGGAAGAAGGGTGGCATAAAAATGTTTAAATAATCACAATTGTTTCATCAACAGCAAAGGCAATAGAATATTAGCTATAAAACAAAGCCAGTGTAGCCTCACTAGAAAAAAGGTCCTCAATAACCCTGTAAACTCTGCCATCATTTATGAATTTCAGGATTACTCAGTGATGATACCCCCGCAATTTTCATCATTATATAACATTTTTATTTTCAAAGAAAAAAAGGGTCATACAGGGGGGGGGGGAGAAATAGAGAGGTAGAATATATATACCAAGTATTAAACATTATACCTCATGTATTTTATATAAAATATACTAGGGGCAAAGCCTGTTGTATCCAGGAATACAATGGGCGCTAGAGCTTGGTGGTGGGAAGAGGAAGGAGAGGAGTTGTCCAGTCTGTAAGGGCATGGGGTTGAATGTGTGTGTTGTGTGGGGGGTTGTGGGGCATGGTGACAAATGAGGGTGTGGGTATGGAGAGATGGGTGTCAAGAACCTGTGGTTTGCAATGTTAGTTGGGTGTGGGAGAGGACTGACCTTTGGGAATTGTGGCATGGTGGTTACAGATGAACATACCAGAGCCGTGTCTTCAGATATGTGAAGGGGAAATCAGAATAGAGACTTTTCTTAGGGAGAGATTACATGGCAACCAATTCCTCCCAGTTCTGCGTTCAACCTCATTTCCCTTCTTGTGTGAATTAGGTCACAGACACAGAAATGATCCCCTGCCCTAATCCACATGGGGTAGTCACAGTACACTGGTGTAGCATTGTATCCCACTGAGGTTTAGGGATGTCAGCCTCCATCCCTGGAAGTACAGTTCATTTCCAGGAAGTTAGGCTGAATCAAAAGCTCTCCTTCATATGCATCCCTTCAAAACGAATGCATGTGGCCCTGTCAGCCAACAGTTAGGCAGAAAGGGAAAGCTTTCCCCCCAAGGAAAGCACAAGTAACCTCACAGACTCCTTTGTATTGCTCTCTGAAACGCCTCCCTCTCCTCAGTCAGGGGCTGTTAGAGGCTCCTTCACAGCAGGCCTGAAGGGGGGGAGTGTGACACACACTTACCACCCACCTGCCAGCTCTACAAGACAGCATGAGGGCTTCCCGGCCTAAGGGGGAAAGGAGGCCACCCCCCCCCAGGTCACTTACTTTGTCCCTGTCAGCAGCCAGGGGCAAACTGGCTGCAAGCTTGCAAGATTGTCCCTGGCCAGGCTAGAGGGCAGGCTGCGTTGCCTCCTTATTGGTCCAAAGTCTGGGGGCAGGGCCAGTCTGATCTTTGGACCAATCAGAAGGCTTCATGTGCCTTCCAATTGGTCCAAAGATCAGACTGGCCCTGCCTACTCTCCGCCCATCTACACCTTAGCTTTTTGTATTATACAGTGAGGCTGTTCCAGATAAGTTGAAAAACATCAAGGTTTCCCCCTTCCTCATTTCATCAGATTCTTAATCTGATCCTCCTCATCTCCACCTCATCCAAATCTTAATATATTTGATATTTAACTGTGGTTTAGTGCTATGCTAATACTATATTAGTACTTTCATTATTACTTACTTCATTATACTTATTATTTCCACAAATCCACATCTGCATTAAAACAAAAACATTATACCCTTCAGAATGAGCTCAGCATATATCACATATGAAATTGCTTAATATAATTTCCCAATCCATATGTAATTATATTTTTCCATTATAGCCCATGTTTTCCATGCAGGAAGGCACCTGTCAATGCATGGCAACAGACCAAGGACTCCATGACATCATCCTTCTGGGTGGGAAAGTAATCTAGGGCTCGGCATCCCCAAGGCCTGAGCAAGTATAGGCTATTTCCTAAGTAAATGTCCTTGTTCCCCCTATGTCATCACCACTAACCTTCTTGCATGGATGATTTCCGCTAGTGTGAAGATTTAATTGGCAGTATCTTGCTGCTGGTACAAGTGTTATCTCAGTAATTTTTCCCCACCATTGGAGCATCCTACCAGCACATAGGGACCTAAAGGTATCATAACCCTACCAAGGATAAGACAAGATTGCTCGGTAAGGTGTTTTCACAAGCCATCTTATAAAAGTCTGGTCTCTTTTAAAGCTCATGTGAATTAGTTCTGTGCTCAGTAAAAAATGTTATTCAGGCCCTAGCAAGAAAGTTTGCCTTTAAGGCAACAAAACTGGTCTATGAAAGAACATTCATGCCATTAACAAAAACAGAAGAGTGGATCCTCCTTCCTAGGTAAAAGAATTGAGAGGGGAGTAGAATCAGAAACCTGGAGGGCAAGAACTAGTGATGCTTGGTACTGTGGAGATGTGAGACAGAAACAGTGAACAGATCATATATTGAGAACAAAGGAGAAACCAGGCATTAATCTTGTTTACTGACCACCTAGTTCCCCAGTGGGTACCTTCTCCAGCCCAAGTGATCAGCAGAGAGGCTTCTCTCCATGGATGAGCTGTTTGTCAGGCTCTTGGGAAAGGGATGGTTCAAACTGGCCCACTCCCTGAGCAATTCTGCTGAGAGTCCTCTCAGTCAGATCAATTGTTCTGTAGGGCCAAGGCATTTAAATGAATCTAGGTCCCTTTAATGCCTGAGTTGAAAGATTTAGCTTTCACAAATCTTGCTGAATCTGAATCCCAATATTGGTATTTGGGTATATCAGCATATACCAATTGGGGGGGGGGGGGTGCAGGTGGAACCTCCCTGAACCCAACCCGACTTTTTTATTGCACTCTTTACCAGGATTTTACCCTTGCTGCCCTGATCTTTGCTCAAATAGTAATTGACCCAACACATGAAAAAGGCCACACCCTGAACTGAATGTGTTCTATTACAAAAGAGTTGCAATGTGTCATCAACATAAAGTTGAAAGCAATTTAAAGAGATGAAAGCTGGAGAGATGAAACCAATGAATGAATATGAAAATTGAAGAGTGGTCGACTGAATACAGCTGTTTGACACCATTGTAAGTAGGAACAGATGTTGACAGATATCCACTATGAACCCAATCAACCAAATATTTTTGATAAGAATTAGAACCTGCCTATCTATATTGATTTCTCAAATTTACTCCCTAGCCTAGTGTGTGGTGTAAGGCTGCCTTAAAACCAGTGAAACCACATAAAACCCACCACCCTAAATAAGGTGTGTTTATTTACTAGATGTTAAAGAATAAAGCCCTGGTCTACCATTTAGAACAGCCATTCTCAACCTTTTTCTTTTTTTTACCACAGCTCTTTTAGGAGCTCTTCTCACTTTCCAGGGCCCCCCTCCAATAGGCTGGCCATTTGCAGAATAAGCTAGGCTGAACAAGACCTAAGCTAAGACTGAACTACTTATACACGATGTACCCCGTTTTATATATACACAGGACAGATTTCTAAAACATTTGATGAAGAGAAGATGTGCTCATTTTTTCTTGAATGCATTAATTCAAGTACACACAAAGGAATTGATTGCATGATTTCTCTTCCTTTTCCTTCATGAAATTTGAACTTTCTAGCAATTAATGGCATGATACATGACAAAAAAGGGTATTTCATCGGTTCCGTTACCAGCCCCCCCCCAAAAAAATCAGAATTCTCCTGGAATTCTGCAAGCTTTACAAAACAGAATTATTCAGGAAGGCTTTTCAGTCTGTGGCCCCTTTCAAATGTGCCCTTGAGTATGACTGCTCTAGAATATTTTAAGTGCATTAATTTCTTCTGCACATGGTTCACATATAATTTACTAGTAACATTCAATAACTTATTGAGTATAATCGGCTGGCTCAGATCTGCAGTCTTTAAAAAGAAATTGGGATCATAATGGCCAACTGGATCCTTCAAAGACTGATCCAAATGCAGAATGCATCAAAATGTGTTGCCCAGCAATCCAAATTTGCTGTTAGTACATATGCAAACCTACAGTAATGATATGGCCATCTGAGGACTCTACCATATCTCAAACACTGAATAAGATTGCCAGTTTCTGAAATGGATTCTGGTGGCCATGTGGGTATCTCATTCAGGCTGCCCCATGCTGCAGACCCTACTGGAAAACTTAAGAAGTGGTAGTAGCTGCAGCAAAATGTTATTTCTTGGCCATTATTGTATCAGCAAGGTCACAACCCTCCAATTCTTAAAGGTATCTCAACATCCAATTTCTAAAGTAGCTGTGACACTTTTGCAAGGTTTTTTGTTGGTAAAATAATAGAAATTCTGATCTGAAGGTTGGCTTTAATTTATACAAGGTACGAGAAATGCTCAATACATCATGTGGTCTGCTTATTTGAACTCAGTCACTGTGCTGGATGTGTAGAAGATCCTGGAATCTATGAAGGCTACCACTTCTGCACTGGACCCTTTCCCATTGTGGCTGCCAAAATCATGTAAGGTCCCCAAGCATGAACCCTTGATGACAATCATAAACCAGTCATTGGGCACCTTCCCTCGGCCACTACATAAGAATTCATCCCTGCCCCAAAATGATGTCTACCTCCTGGGTTGATGGATGAAGAAAGTAGTAGCAGACCAGCTACAAGCCTTTTTGGATAACTCAAGCACTCAACAAGCAGCTCTGGTGGCTTCAGTGGATGATTGCCGTCCAAATGCAGACAAAGCTTCTGCGTCCTTGTTGCTCCTACTGGATCTAACTTCAGCCTTTGATATGACACATTTGGAGGCCAAAGTCGGCATCAGGAAACATGCCTTGGACTGGTTCAAATAATTTCTCTTGGATTGGATTTAAAGAGCTGCCATTAGCACATACAAAGCCCGTCACAGGCCTGGTCCCTCCTGTTGGCAGAACTGCCTTTCTTCTTACACTTTTGCTCATCTGAACAGTGCTGTCGGCAGGCCGGTGAGCAAAATCAACAACTGCCTGTCCACGTGCTCTCTCAGTTGTGGCCTCCACCGTTTGGAACAGCCTTCCTAACCAGATCAGGAAGGCTCTCAATCTCCTCGGATTCTGCCAGCTTTACAAAACAGAATGATGCAGGAAGGCTTTTTACACAGGCAGCAGGACTGTGCTGAAGTTAAATGGTTCAGAAAGATGCTTTGCAAATGGGATAGAGGCTGTGATGGTCACTACTAGGCAAAAGAGACGGCTATTCTTGCAACACCCCGTTCCACACCCATGACACGAATAAATGCTCTCAGCACAACAAAAGCCCCCCCTAGCAGGGGAGCTAGGTCCCAAATTTAGTCTGCTAGCCATTTCAACGGTATGCCTGGATACTTGCGAATGGAGTTTCCTACGCAGCAGGCCCAGGCCGGGATAACGAGGTGCAGCCTCCAGGCGAGCAGCGTCTCCAAAGGCCTACCGTTCTGGCCTGGCCAGCGAGCATCCGGTTCTCTTGTATTTTGCTCCCCACCCCCAGGGCCCGCTCCCGTTCGCCTCCATCAGAAAGAAGCTGGCGGCTAGCGGGAGAGGGAATCTCTCTGCACCAAGAGTTCTTTACTTAACCGGGATCGCCTCTGCACGTTATCTGACCCGCAGTCTCTCCTCTCCCCCCCCCCCCCGGGTTTGCAAGCGGTAGCAAAGCCCTTTCCCAAGCAACCGGTGCCCCCGAAGTCGGCTTCTTCTCCGGCAGGGGGCGTCGTTGCGACGCAACAGGCGCCATCTGTTGTAAGCCGCCGCCCCCCCTCTAGCGGGAGCCAGCAGGGTGGGCAAGAGAAAGTTAAAGGCGGGGGGTGGGGGATGGTGTTTGGTACTCCCTGCTCCAGCTGCGTGGGGCGCTCTCCTAGATCCGACGGCGCAGCGGCTGTTCGCAGACCGCTCTTCCCAGTCAAAGTGACACCAACGGACGGGAGGGGGGAGGGCTAGTAGGACCCGCAGATCCCGGTAAGCATCGCCGCTCTCCCCCGGGGTTGTTTCACGAACCGGCTTCCCTGTGCCCGTCCTCCAAGGGGCGCGGAGTTGCCCCACGCAGGGAGCATTCCCTCCTACTGGTGCCTTTGCTAGCCCTCCAGGGATGGGGGGGGGGGCGAAGCACATGCGGGTCCCTCGCCCCCCTCCCCCCGAGACCGACAGCGCCGTTGCGGGTTGGCCTCGGTGGGGCCTTGCTTCGGGGGCAGCGTCTCTCCTCGCGCCGAGGGGCTCTGCGGCGGGGAGGGGGCAGCTGGGGAGAATACTGCTCGCCCTTTAATGGGAAAGGCGCTGGGAGCGGGACAAGCGCGCCCTCCCTCCCGGGCGCCCCTGAGCATCCCTTGCTCCTTTGGGCAGGGCTCCAGCGGCTGGCCTCTAGCACTAGCCCGGGAGCTGGTTTCAAGTTGGACCTCCGGCCCCCGACCGGGTGATTGAATAAGAAGGGGGCGCAATGCAACCCATTCCTCAGCTCTGAGATGAGGGGCTCCCGACGAGGTTCGCAGGTTCAAACCCAGCAAGCCACGAAGTGCGGCTGCTACCCGCTCGCTCGGTTTCGAAGCACCAGCGGTCCGTTTGCCAGCGCTAGCCTCACAGCTGCCTTTCCCGGGGGATGAGCCCGAAGGCCGCCAGCAGGCACGGCCCTCCTGGCTTCTGTCGGCCGCCCGGCCCAGTGGGCAGCTCGCCCCAGAAGGCGTCGGACTAGCGGGGGGGGGGAGAGCTTCCGTGGGGCTACCCGCTGCCCCCCCCCCCCCCCGGCTCCTCAGATGCAGGCGCGAGACGCCTGTGAATAGGCGGCTCTTTTCTGCGTGGGTGGGTGTTCACTGCACCCCCCCCCCCCCCCCCTAGTGCGCACAGAGCTCATTCACACGGAGCTGGCGCGGCTCCTTCGGCGAGCTGCTCTCCAATTGGCTCTTCGCCCCGGGGCCCTGGAGGGAGGAAAAGAAATCGTCACGGCCAAGGCATCGGCGATTGGCGCAGCCCTTCGCACATCACCGGCCTTTGGATTCGCCCTGCAGCTGTTGCTGGAACGTCAGTACCTGTGACGTCCTGCCCGCTCCGATTCCTGCTCCTCCAGCTGCCGCGGTTGGGTGCAAGCCGCCCCCCGCCCGCCCCCGGTCTCATTCCCTTTTATCTCCCCGCAGGGAAGGCGCCGGCCTCCTCGCTGCCCGTGCCCGTGTCGTCAGGGGGCCCGGATCCTGATCATGCCCCTCCAGTCTCGCGCGCCGGTCTATAAAGAGGAATTGACTTTGCGCAGGTGGAGTCTCTTGACAGCCGCGCTTCACCTTTAGAATTTGATCTGCCGTCAGGTTATTGGGCGGTTGCTCACTGAAGATTAGACTGGAGAAAAAAGAGTGAGTTTTTCCCCCTCTGTATACGGCTTTCCCTGTTATTTTCCACGGCAACCCCCCCCCCCCGGGAATGTTCAGGGGAGGGGGTTGGGAGAGAATCCCTAAAAACAGTTAACTGTAGTTGTCTTATTTTGTGTGTGTGTGTAGTCAAACAGCCTAGCAGCCATAGGGAAGGTTAGTTGTTAATAGCATGCAACTTTCTCCTTTAATACTGGTTAGTGTACTTTGTTTATATTGGGAATGCTGTGATGCCCTGAATGGACATCCCCCCTCCCCCTCTCCCCAGTGCATGTGTGTCATTTCACAAAACCTACTGGATAAACTAGAGGCTGTCGTTATAGTGCCAAATTTGCTTATGTGTGTTTTGTGAACTGGAAAGAAAGAGCGGTAGAGACAGAGGCAGACCTTATATTGAATCAAGAGAATAAAATGCACAAGAGGTGGTAATGGACTGGACCTATTTCTCTTGAGTTGCACATTTCTGCATTACACAGAGCGACTCATCATGGTGAATGGAAGGCTCAGGAAAGAGCTGCCCTCTTCGCTCCTATCCCCCCACCCCCTACCCCCAGCTGCTTCCCTTGGATTCCTAGCTGGCTTCTGCTGGTCTCTTTATCCTCTGCTCTAACCTCTCAAAGGCAACCCAGAGGAGTGCTGGTTTTGCATCCAAAGCCGTGCCCTCGAAGGGTAAACCTCTTTCTGGGACATAAGCCTCTCTTACTCCACTGGGACTGGCTTCCAAGGAGGGCATTTGGAACCAGCTACTGCCGGACTGCCAGGAGCACCTGTAGCTTAGAGGGCCTGGATTCTAAGCTTACAGGAGGGGGAATGTGATTCTATCTGGGTCAATATCAAGAGCACCATCTGGAGTGGTATTTCCCTTGGTGTCCCAGTTCCCCGAAACTGCCTAAATGAACAAAAGTGGTTTCAAAAACCAAAAGGAGGCATTTTTGTGTCTGCGATCTAGGTGTAGCTGACTCTCACCCAAGTTCCCCTGGGAGCAGTGAGGCTACCACACTCTTGCACATTTCAGGGCTATGATTTTTGAAGGCTTGGCTGCTGTGTCCTAAACATCACCAGTCAATTTGTGCCTGACTTCTGTCAAAGGAGAACAGCACCTTTCTGTCCAAAAGGGCAGCCCTGCTAACACCTGTCTGTGCACCAGTCTTGTGACATTCGTTTTGGCATCTGAACACCCCCAATCCGACAGATCTCTCTTAACAGAAAAAGGTGCCACAGTTGTCCTGTTGTCCCCCAACACATACACGGTGGTATTCAATTGTCTCTTTAGTAGTTCAGATGCTCAAATCTAATACAATCCTTTGGCCCAACTGCACCCATGCCCCCCCCCCCCTTAGCTCCATACTGAGTAGAGCCAGGGTTATCTTGCTGGGGGATCTGCTGCACCGTGGGAGGAAGGCCTGGGGGCGGGGGAACCTTGGAGTCAGAGATTGCCGAGTTCCTTCCAGGAAGTTCCAGCAGGATCCAGAGGGAAAAGAATTTTTGACACTGGAGTGGGAGGGGGAAGCGGCTCTAGAGAAGCTGTGGCGAAAAGCCGCTTTGGATGCAAACGAGGGGGCGTGGTCGCGGGGGCGCGTCCTTATGCAGATGAGAGGGCGTGGGGAGCAGAGGGCGACTCGGAGCCCCGGAAAAGTCAGAAGCCCCGTATAAAAAAAACGAGTGAGGTCGCTGCCGAAGCAGAACCAGCCCAAGCTCTGCAGAGCGGCGCGACCCCTGCAAGCTGCCGGCGGGAGGGGCGGCCACGCGAGGAAGCGGGCATGCCCACGGGAGCACGGCCGAGCGAGCGGCGCCCGTAACGCCAGGCGGCTGCTCCAGCTGCGCGTAGGTGTCCAGCCCTCCCCATCCTTTTGTGCCGCCGCCAGGAAGGCTCGTTCGCTCGCTTGCGCCCACCCGCGCCCGCTGGGCAGGTGATCGGGGTGCGCGGGTCAGCCTCGGGCAGTGGTGGCTTCCCTCGCGGGCGCCCTGCGGCCCATGCAAAGGGCTTGCCCTTGAGCTGCGTGGGGAGGGGAGGAAGGGGGCGGCGACCATCCGCTCAGCGCGCGGCTCAGTCGCCCTGGGGCTCCGCCGGGAAGCAGCGTCTTGCGGCTCCGCTCGCCGTCCCTGGGCTGCTGCCTGTCGCCGGCGGGGCTGCTCAGTGCTTTCGCTTTCCTTTCCTCCTTTCCTCCGCAGCTAGGAGCGGGACGAGGGGACGGCGCGGCTGCCTTGGGGCTCGCTCTTCCGTGCCAGACAGACTTGCCGCCGGCGCTGGACCATGGCAGACGAGGAGAGCGCTCGCAGCAGCGGCAGCGGCCGCAGCAGCCCCAGCGGGGCCCTGGGCGAGCCTTCGGCGGGCTGCTGCGAGAGCGGCCGTTGCAACGTGCTCAGCTGGGAACAAGTGCAGCGCCTGGACCGCATCCTGAGCGAGACCATCCCGATCCACGGCCGGGGGAACTTCCCGACCCTGGAGATGCAGCCACGGCAGATCGTCAAGGTGGTGAGGAGCCGCCTGGAGGAGAAATGCATCGGCGTGCGCGATGTGCGCCTCAACGGCTCGGCGGCCAGCCACGTCTTGCACCAAGACAGCGGCCTGGGCTACAAGGACTTGGACCTCATCTTCTGCGCAGACCTGAAAGGAGAGGCCGAGTTCCAGACCGTCAAAGATGTCGTCTTGGACTGCCTCTTGGATTTCTTGCCCGAAGGAGTTAACAAAGAGAAGATCACCCCCCTGACTCTGAAGGTAAGGTGCAGGGAGGACTCCCTTCTCCTCTTTTGGGCAAAAGGGCGGACAGTCAGGCCTGGGAAGGAGGACCTCGACTGAAAGAAGGGGCAGATGCCGCTGGTCTGTGGAAAAGCTGGGACCCCCGATTTCGTTGAAATCAGGCTGCATGTAAATGATAGAAGTTTTGAATACTTAACCCAATTTTAATACCAGGATAAATATCATTGCTTTAACCTACTGTAACCCTCCCTGAGCTATCAGGAAGGGCTGGAAATAATAATTATTATTATTATTGTTGTTATTATTATTATTTAAGTTGGCCACTAATTTGCTAGAAAAATTCATGCTTCGGTTGCTAATCATGGACAAGATTAGTCTCCCCCTTCAATCCTCTTTAGTGAAGCACTTAATTGGAATGTTCATGCTTTAAAAATCTCCTTGGAAAAACCCCTAGAATATGTTCAAAAGATTTATGCGATCTGAAGAGAAACCCGAGTATGCCTAGAATATGTTAACAATCAACTTAATTCACGGGAGCCAGAGAAAAGGAAGGCGAGAAGCACATTATTTGCAGTCTGCTTAGCTCAATTGAAGTACTTGGATTTAAGCCAGTTGAATTACACCACTTTATAATTTGACTAAGCCGCCTTAACTCTAGATACTTGGGTCTAAGGGGACTACAGATGAGCCCGCTAGAGGGAAATGGTGCTCCTCGACCTTCTTCCTTGCTAATAGAATGGGGAAGCAGAATTGACTGTCATAGTCCCTCTGTTTTATAACCCAGCTAAACCATAAGGATTTTGAGACCTGGATGTATAGCTCTTATAAGCAGAAATAAATGATTTCCTTATAAACAAACTTACAGCAAAGAATTTACAGTGCAGTCATAAACAATGTTACACCCTTCTAAGTCAACTGACGTCAATAAGTCTTAGAAGAGTATAACTAAATATAGGGTTGCTCTGTTACCAGCGCAAGTGATTATAACACAGTCCTATGCAGAGTTCTACTAATGGATTAGGTTGGAGTAACAGCACAGGGTGGCAGTGTTTTAATTTTCAGTGGAACCAAATTCAAGTTTCACTGGGTTGGGCTTGAATGTAACTGGACAGACAGCACCCGCAACTCAAGCTGCAGGATATTTTGTGTTGGTTTGGAACGGGAGTTCATAAAACCTGACTTACTTTAAAGTTTCCAGAGTCTTAGTTCAGAGAAAAACGGCTATTTCAAATAGAGATGAATAGGAATCTAGATGATTTTTCCTTGCCTATATCCGTTTCAGATTAAATGCATGTCTTCAGAATCCCGCTCAGGATTATCTGTGTGCTGCATGTGTATTTTTGTTTGGCAGTAGGCGTTCAACTTCAGATCTTTTGAAGAAACGTCTTAATAAAATCCTTGCAGAATATGTGCTTTGTGTAATGCCGGTGCCATAAGCACTCCCTCTCCCTTCAGCCTTTTGCAACTGCATGTCTGTAAAACCACATACTAAATCTGTCTACAGTGTCTCTTTCTTCTGCTGGGCTCAGTGAAGGGCTCTGCTGCAATCTAGGCCAGGGTGGAGCCCAGAGAAATTCAAATGACAGCTCCCGAAAGAGGAGGTGCTTTTTATTAGTCTTCCTTATCTGTTCCTTTATTTTGTTTGTGTATGTGTGTGTTTCAAATTGTAGGAAGCCTATGTGCAGAAAATGGTGAAAGTGTGCAATGATTCAGACCGGTGGAGTCTCATCTCCCTCTCCAACAACAGTGGAAAAAATGTGGAGCTAAAATTTGTGGACTCTCTGAGGAGGCAATTTGAGTTCAGCGTAGACTCCTTTCAAATCAAGCTAGACTCCCTCCTTCTTTTTTATGAATGTTCTGAGAACCCGATGACTGAAACTTTCCACCCCACGATCATTGGTGAGAGTGTCTACGGGGATTTCCAAGAAGCCTTTGATCACCTTTGCAACAAGATAATTGCTACCCGGAATCCAGAAGAAATCAGGGGAGGGGGCCTCCTTAAGTACTGCAACCTCCTCGTAAGAGGCTTCCGGGCTGCTTCTGAGTCGGAGATTAAGTCACTCCAGAGATACATGTGCTCCAGGTTTTTCATTGACTTCTCAGACATTGGGGAACAGCAACGGAAACTGGAGTCGTACTTGCAGAACCACTTTGTAGGGCTGGAGGACCGCAAGTACGACTATCTCATGACTCTTCACGGGGTGGTGAACGAGAGCACGGTGTGCCTGATGGGGCATGAGAGGCGACAGACTTTGAATCTTATCACCATGCTGGCCATCCGTGTTCTAGCTGAGCAAAATATCATTCCAAATGTGGCCAATGTCACTTGCTACTACCAGCCGGCCCCATACGTAGCAGATGCTAACTTCAGCAATTACTATATTGCACAGGTTCAGCCAATGTTCCCCTGTCAGCAACATACATACTCGACTTGGTTGCCCTGTAATTAACATATGTTTTAATGGACTTGGTGGGGAAAGTATTTTTTTTTCTATCAAGCAACTAAAGGGGAAGAATGGCACTTTCCTTTTCAAAAAAAAATTAATGGGGTGGTTTTTGAGCAATGGTGGTCTCCTCTGGCTTTTTAAGCTTGAGGGAAGCCGGCGGTTCTTCTCTGTGATGTGCAGAAGCATGATTTAGAAAAGAACCCAACACTTAATTGGATTCCACCCCAGAGCACAAGAGGCCTGTCATGAAAAGCAAAAAGCTCCTCTTGAAGGAAGCCAGGGAGGAGTGCTTGATGACAATATGGGTTGGCTTAGCCTGCTCCCATAGCTATGGCATAGTGAAAGTTGGGCAACCTTTGTTTTTTAAATGGGGCCTGTGGGGGCAAAAAAATAAGGGAGAATGTGGGGTGGGACAGGGGTAAGTTTAGAAAAGCATTCAAGAATCAGAAGTTAGAGGTGTCACATATTGCAGCAAGATGTCCATTGGACTTGCTGCCTTCAGGGCACGGAATCAACAAGTGCTCTGTGCACATCCATCCCATAGAATATAGGTCGCTCAAGTAGAATGCTTTAGGAGAAACAGCTTGCTCCAGCTGAACAGCAGTAGATTAGTGCAGTTATTAAAAAAGGGGGGAGATGACAAATTCCATTGTTTCCAGCTGTGTGCATGCTTCACATTATAAAAAAATGTGGAAAAGCAAGAAAGCCAGCTGTAGCAAGCAACATATGCTTCCGGACCAAAGATTTCACAGATAAGTTATCTAAGCAAAGAGGAAGACACAGTAGACAATTAAAGGAAAAAATCTTAACTATATTTGTACACAAAAATGTTAAACAAAAGTGCCTGATGCCTTCAGAAAATTTGATGTGAGAAGAGAAATATAGTTTTGTGATTTAACCTTGCATTTTGTTTTTTATCAGGGACACGAGATGAAAAAAAAAACACCTTGTGAATAGATGGTGGAGGAAATGCCTAAATTTTTTTCCTGGCAAATACATATATAAAATTTATATTGTTGATGTGATGTTCTCATAGGTATGCGTGTGTATATTGTCGTGTGTGTGTGTGTATATATATTTGTAGCATTATATGTATATACACACAATTTTGAACACAGTCTAGGAAAATGTAGCAATTTTAAGGAATGTTTTAAATGATATAAGTGTGTTTTCCAGTCTGCAACAGGATGCCCTAATACAGTGGGCGCTTTGCAGAGAGTTATTGGCTGGTACCAGAAAAATCTGGATAGATGAACCAATTGTACATGAGGTGGAATTAAAATGATGTATTTGGTTACAAGAACAGAGCTTACAATAATTCATTGGCGGAGCGTTGACAGCATCCTGTCTGGACAAATATTTCACTAGCTGACCCTTTTTTCTCAGATTTTATATTATAATATGGTTTCGGTAATTATAATGCTGCAGACTTTCATGATGTGTAGACATCACATTGAAAGGTGACTCAAGGCAAGTCTTATTTAAACTCCCTTGACAGCTAAAGAATATTGTCTTAGTTGATTTGATTACTAATTCTTACTATTTAAAAACAGTTTACAGAATGCACTGGGCATTCCAGGACCACTAGAAGATAGAAAATGTGAAATGAACCATTATGAAGAAAGTGTTGCACAAGTGTTTTCAATTTATATAATATATATATATAATATAATATGCAACAATTAAACATCTTTAATCTGGTTGTCACACTGCATTTTCCAATTAAGTACTGTATCTTATTTAAAATTAATCATTTTTGCATTGGGACAAACAAATCATTTATTTAATTTCCTGTCTTTCAAGAGACCAGTGGAAAGTTGGGAGAATTGTTTCCTTGGGAATTTTCTCTTCTGTACTGATTATGATACAGAAAAGTTCAACCCTTTATCTTTCTCCAGCCCCTGGTCTTTAAAAGCAAATCAAATCTAATTCAGCCACAAAGGAAAGCAGACATGCACAGTTGCACTAATATATTGCATTTGGTTGTGGCCCTTGTGCTGTTACCTTAATACTATGAAAAGAAATAAAGGCTTCGACTTTGAAAGGGACCCTTGCCACCTATCGCTGTAGTCTCAAGTGGAGCAGGTCATACAGCTCTGCGCAATATTAAAGCTGCAGAAAATATTGAAAGTGAAGGGATTAGTAAGGTGCTAATCAGCCAATATATTGTCCTTTTATCCTACTCAACATAATGGCAGAATATTTTCCCTTTACCTGTTACTGAACCGTTTCTTCTTTTGATTGTCCTTTTATAACTGAAGGCCAGTTTAATAAGATGCCAATTTAATAAGATGATCATTTTCTGTGTGAATTGAGAAGATTTAAAAAACTTTTAAAATATCACTGCTATTCACTGTCTTGTCCAGGAATCCCTTGGTCATTGCTTTCCATATCTCTTTGACATGTTGGCGGGATTCTACCCCCCCCCCCTTTAGGGAGTGTTCAGTTAAGAAAACAAAATGTCCGTTTCCATTGGCCTGTTAATATTGGCACCATCAAATCAAGGGCGAGATGTGCTTTGTCAAAATCGGCACTTAGCCTGTAGTTGTTCAGAGGGCTTTCTGACAGAAGTTGATCAGAAGACTGGGGAAATAGGATCAGCTGGTAGTATGGTTTGTCTTTTCTTACCAAAGCTATTTTACTGCAAATAAATGAGTCATCCACTACTGAAAAGAGGTTGAAGATCTCTGGCAGTGCCAAAAAGAAAATGCTGATAATACAGTATATGTTTTCCTTTGGAGTAACTTTTTCCATCTTTTAGAAGGTTGTTATTGTTCATTTTTTTTAAGAATGCGGATTTTTTTTCCTTGTTAAAATTTTAGTTCAGTTTTTATGGTCAATAGTAACTGGTAGTCTTGCAGTGCATGTTGTCGAGCTCTGATTTAAAAAGCAATTTGATATAGATGAGTTTTTCTCCCTAATATTAGGATTACAGTAGTCTTCTTTAACTCAAGCAGTGAAAATCATGGGGCTCTGTTGTACTGCCTGGTTGTTTGTCAAAAGGTGTCTGGTGTTAGTGATGGGAAGATGCCATGACTCTAGGCCAAAACTAAAATAAGAACACCTTTTAAAAGCAAGTTGGCTTGTGTGGTTTGCGCACCTAACCCTCCATAAAGTCTGACCTCCCCCCCCCTGCCCCAGTATTTTCACAAGAAGAAAATGTTCAGCACTCGTAAGGCCTCGTTTTCCTATTCATTTCACAGGATTTAAGAAGCAAGGATTGCATTTGCAATGGTAACCTGGTTTAAAATATTGGCCCAATCATACATAGTGGGTTTGTGCGTTCATTTGATAAATTCTGAATCAGGGAGGGACAGAGTGTGTTTAATATAAATGTAGTATGATATTAAGAGATGAAGAAAACCAGATTCTTCAAACGAGGCTCTTCATAGCACAACCCAAGGAATTTCCATGTCTTTGTCTGAACCTCTCTTGCCCATGTCTGCTGTGTGGACAGTAGATGATCACACACTCTTCTTGCACCTATGTAAATATCACTTCCATTTATCCAAACACTTCATTGTAAGTCCCAGGCAGCCCAGATAGGTGAATTTATAATGTGTATATATAATCTGTGATATCCAAAAACAAAAAGATCTTTTTGAAGAAGCAAAAGCTAGGAGACAAATTTTCATAACTGTGTTTTTTTTAATTTAAATGCTTTAAAAGTTATTTGCTGCTACATATTGCACAAAGTTTCATGCACAGCTTAAAAATGCCTGTTGTAAAATGCTATATATGCAAGGTGTTTATATCAAAGGCTCATTAATTCACAGAAAGCTTTAAAATGTTCATGGAGAGAGAGATGTGTTAAGGTTTGAGAAGGAGGGAAATATATATTTAATTACATATTCCATGCTTTTTGTTTTATTTTTTTCCTGGTTTCTGATTTTTGCTGCAAGAAATAAAATCCCATGTACAGTTCTGCTGTTTGCTTTCTATGCAAGCCATTTTTAAATATCCAAAAAGGCCTACAGACTTCAAGACGGTTTGGATGCAGTGGGGCAAACTTTTGCAGCCTTTGAGCAGCTATGCTGATTTTTGTTCTTCAGAATTCCATACAACTGTTGTCTTCTGCAAGACATCCTGTTGCAGCAGATGCTCCACGGACTGCTCTCTTAGAACTTTTTGGCTCTAGGTTCTGTTGGAGGCTGAAACAAAGAGCTGATGGAAAACAGACACTTTTTAACAATCGAAAGCATTTGCTTCAGTGCTAGAGGGAACAGATTGTGAATTTTGTTTACAGCATCCAATATTTGGATTTTTTTTGTAAATAAAAATGATGTTATTTTTTCTATTCTTTTTGTCTGGTCTTTTCAGTGTCTATAAGGGTCTGGACCTGCTTGTGACTATTGCTGGCAATCTTGTGTTGGAAGAAAAAAAATACATAGGCAGCATATTTCTGAGAAGCAACCTTCTAACAAGAGGATTAAAGCTGTAAAGTCAGCCAATCAGAGACTAAGGGCCCAGACACCTAGTTTTCAGAACACTTGGCTGGGAATATGAACATTGTAGATGACATAACTACCCAAGAATCATTGGGCTACAAGTCCTGGTGAAACTGGGTCACACATTTTTATCCTCATTTGATGCTTCTGCTGCGGCAGTAATAGCCACTTAAAGCCAGAGATGCTTGTTCTGCCACATTTTATGCTAGTTTCTTTTTTACAATGGAACATGATGTGCAGCTATAAAAAAAACTGACAACATGGTTTTCTAAACAAATGGGGGGGGGGTGATAAGAGGTTCCTGGTCACAAGAAAAAAGATTTTTCAGAGCCTTTGGGGTATAGCTTTCACTGCATGGTTTGTCATGCATAGTTCAGGTCATTTAAGAAGCCCAAAGGTACGTGGGGAAAGTCTGTCTTGTAGTCCCTGCCTATGGAGGGGAGAGAAGGTGGTCACCAGATCAGAAGCTGCTTTTGTAGTCTGAGAAATGGCTGTAGTTCCCAGACTTCAAAAGTAATATTACAAATATCATACCAGGGGTCAGCTTGGAAAAATACCAGCATATGAGTACTAGTTGAAATTGTTTGCAATATTAATTTAGAATGTACTTTATCATCCATTTGCTAATCAGTTGCCTTTTTGCTGACTCTTATTCCATGCTTGCATAACAATACCTGTCTACACTTACTATCATGACTTTCCCAAGAGAATCCTGGGATTTCTGGTTTGGTGAATTGCCAAGATTTCTACTTTGGTGAGTTCCTAGAGTACCCTGGGGGAAAAAATGAGCAGCAAACCAATTTAAGTCTGTTGTGTGGAAATGCCCCTGCCCCATATACTATAAAGTCTACACTGCAAGAATACAATTTGGTCTAACTCTTGAGAAGAAATACTTGTGGGTCAGTTTATTTTATTCTTAAATCATGCAGATTTTACAGGAAAATTTTGTGACTCGTGCAAGCTCTCCGTATCTTGCTTAGATAGTTGCCTTACATATGTGATAAGGATTTTTTTAATTTAATTTTTACATACATTTTCTATACATATTCCTTTGTGAGTATTATTCCAGAGCACACATGAAAGAAAAATTACATTGGGCCTGTAGTAAATTCATTCAGGTTATATATTTTGGAGAAAGCCCCACTTCAGGCAGTTTATTCTAAGTATGCATAAACTATTGTTATTGTTGTTATGTGCGAAGTCGTGTCCAACCCATCGTGATCCCATGGACAATGATCCTCCAGGCCTTCCTGTCCTCTACCATTCCCTGGAGTCCATTTAAGTTTGCACCTACTGCTTCAGTGACTCCATCCAGCCACCTTATTCTCTGTCGTCCCCTTCTTCTTTTGCCCTCGATCGCTCCCAGCATTAGGCTCTTCTCCAGGAAGTCCTTCCTTCTCATGAGGTGGCCAAAGTATTTGAGTTTCATCTTCAGGATCTGGCCTTCTAAAGAGCAGTCAGGGTTGATCTCCTCTAGGACTGACCGGTTTGTTCGCCTTGCAGTCCAAGGGACTCGCAAGAGTCTTCTCCAGCACCAGAGTTCAAAAACCTCAATTCTTTGACGCTTGGCCTTCCTTATGGTCCAACTTTCGCAGCCATACATTGCAACTGGGAAGACCATAGCCTTGACTAAACGCACCCGTGTTGGCAGGGTGATGTCTCTGCTTTTTAGGATGCTGTCTAGATTTGCCATAGCTTTCCTCCCCAGGAGCAAGCGTCTTTTAATTTCTTTGCTGCAGTCCCCATCTGCAGTGATCTTGGAGCCCAGGAAAATAAAATCTGTCACTATCTCCATTTCTTCCCCATCTATTTGCCAGGAATTGAAAGGGCCGGATGCCATGATCTTTGTTTTCTTGATGTTGAGTTTCAAGCCAACTTTTGCACTCTCCTCCTTCACCCGCATCAACAGGCTCTTTAGTTCCTCTTCACTTTCTGCCATTAGAGTGGTATCATCAGCATATCTGAGGTTGTTGATATTTCTCCCTGCAATCTTGATCCCACATAAACTATAGGTTTAACTAAATTAACCAGAAGAAAGTGACCCCTATTTTCTCTTTTTTATGTAATTCTTTATTTCATTTATAGCCATCTTTCTCCTCAATGCAATGTGCATTGTTCCCCTTTCCTCCATTTTATCCTTGCAACAACCCTGCAAAGTAGATTTGGATGAGAGCCTTCCATGGCAGGGGAACCTGGATCTCCCAGATCCAGATCCTAGTTCAACACTCTGACCACAGCACAGTCTCTTTTGCTGTTTGAATTCTGATTCAAATACCTTTATGTATTTGACATATGTCGCCGACATGAATGCAACTGCGCATCTGAATGTGCACCTATACAATAATACACCTATAATGCACTATGTAAATTGATATTTTATTGGTTTTTATGCTTGTGAGCCTCTGCAAGCAGGCTGGGCCGAGATTGGTGGGATAAAAGTCAAATAAAATAAATCTTGGTCCGAGAAAGAAGAATAATGGCTTTCGATCTCAACATTCCCACCCAGAATCACAAAGTATTCTACACAACCATATCATAACCAGCGGTTGATTTTGGGACATCTAACAACACTCACCCTCTGAGAAGCCTACAATGCACTTCTAAGTCACTTTCTTGCATAGCCCTGAGTTGGATTCTGAGTAGACCAGTTTAGGACTGCTGCCAGGGGCAACTGCTCCTCATTTTTGAAAAGAATCTGGCACAATGCAAGGGCATTTTTAGAATTGCATTGTTGAGTCCCAATGAGTTCATTGCAAATTAGGCATATTGATATGCCTTTTAGGTGTTACAGAAGCACTGTTAGAAACAACTTTCTGTATGAGTTTCCAATTTTTTCTTGATAATCTTGCCCTCCTCTGAAACACAAAATGGTGCATTTGCTTATATATAACTGCTTTGTTTTCCTGTTCTTAGGATGGACTAAAGCAGCATTTCCCAAATAGGGTTCTGTGTAACCCCAGGATTACTCCAGTGCCACCATATTGAAGCCCTCTCTCAGCCTTGGTGCATTCTCATGTGTCTCACACCAATGATTTAAAAAAAAATTCCCCCAGGGACTGTTTCCGCACTGGAGGCCATGCACCGGAAGGGGCTTATTTCTTCTCCTTTTCCATGAGGAACATAGTTCTTGCTGTACCAGAACTATGTCCTCTCATTCTTGATCTTTCCCAGGAAGCTGCCTTCAAAGTTCCAAATAGCCCTGCCTCTTTCCTGGGCATACCTGGCCCTCTCTGTGTAGTGTAATGATTCGCTGCTTGCCTGTCCCTTCTATTAGGCAGCTGAATGGCTGTTGCTCCATAGCTGCCCTCCCTTCTGCCCTATTGATTATGCCTGCATGTTATGGGCTGCCAGCCCTCAGTTCCTGCTGTTGGGCATCCTTGGACTTGTGCGGAAGGCTCTGGCCTTCTGGCCTTCTTCTCTGGGCCACTCCACAGTTGGGCCTCAGCTGGTTCCTTCTTGTGTGTCTTGTGATGTGTTTCCAGGGAAGGGTGCTGTGTTGTTTCCTGGGAGTCCACTGGGTTCTCTTTCAGTAGGCATATAACCTGTGAGCTTAAACATCTAAATGTTCACCTGTCTGCTATCTGCCACAAATGGCTACCACAGAGCTTTGCATCAGTTCCATTCAATAGGGATCCCTGGGTTTACAGCTCAACCAATGCAACAGAGATCAGTTCCCCCTGAGAAAATGACTGCTTTGGAAGGTAGACTCCATAGCATTATACTCCACTGAGATCCCTTCCCGCCTCCAACTCAGAACTAACAACTATAGATTAGTATCTCTCTTGCTCTCTGTGTCTCTCTCTGTGTGTGTATGTCTTGCAGGAGCTTTCACTTCTGCACAGCAAGTGAGATAAAATTATGTAAAGGGAGAGCGACCCTTTCCATAAGGCTACTCAGAAAAGGGCTTGCACAAATTAACACTGATAACATGGACAGACAAACTTTGGTAAGACTTTTAGAAAATATATGCTGTTATGATCACTGTCGGATTGATTTGTTTACTGGTTGTTTATGATTGGCTGCAAGGAGTAAGCAGCAGTGACAGGTCAGTGGGAGAGGCAGAAAGAGGACGCCCGCTGGAGTGTCGGACAATGTGCCTGCACTCGCTTGTAATGTACTGTTTGTGTATGGGAAATCGACCCAATAAACAGGCCAAACTGATCAACAATTTTTTTGTTGACTAGCAAGATGTTCAAGCCTCCTTAAGGAGGAGCTGCTTTGACTAGCAGATGTTCAAGCCTTCTTAATTTGGATAGTTGTTATATTGTGAGGAGTTGTGAATTTGTCAGTTTCCTCATTGCATTTTATAGATGTTCTAACATGATCCTTTCAAGAAAGAAACCTTTTGTGTTAGTTTCATTTTTCACTTGTTATATTGGTAGCTAGCCATGGCTAGTTGTGGCCCAGCAAGGCCTAGAACTTTATGTTTTAACTAGGAAAAAAGCCCATTTCTAAAAGTGGGTGTAGCGCAGGCATAGGGCGAGATCGTCCTACCTTGTAGCTTGGCTGGGAGCTGTTGGGGGCAGGCGGGTAAGCGGCGTGGCGGGTGGCTGCTGAAACGTGTGGCTGGGTGGGTTTCTGTGTCATGGGAAGCGGCGGCAGGTCGGGAAGGGGTGTGGGGAGGGTTGGTGGCGTTAGCGGGCGGCAGGTGGTTGCCAGAATGTGTGGCTGGGTGGGTTTTTGTGTAGCGGGAAGCAGCGGCGGTTCGGGAAGTGGTCTGGGGAGGGTTGGGGATGTTAGCGGGCAGCAGGTGGGTGCTGGAGTGTCTGTGTGTGTGTGTGTGTGTGTGTTTGTGTTGTAGGCAGGCACCGCGAGGCGGGAAGGGGGCTGGGGATGGCGGGTGGTAGTAGGACGTAGCCGGTAGCGTGGTGTTGGGGGGTGGAAAGGTCCCTGCTCCTTTCCCTAGGGCAATGAGAAGGAGTTCCATGGCAGGTGAGGCCGCGTGGGCCAAGAGTGGCACTCACAGGGGTGAATCATTCGCCCCTTCGAGTTTTTATCACAGGCAGAGCACGCCCTAACTCCTCCCCAATAGCCTTTAGGGCTTTATTTTATCCGCTCTGCAGGAGCGGTTAAAGATAAAATTCTCTTCTGTTCTGGTACTGGATGCTATGGGGGTATTATACTGGATATGATGGTTAAATTCTAATGACCATGGCAATGTATGGTGCCATGCCTGAACTGGATGGAGTGAGTGAGTGGTCTATGAAGAGGGCTGTCAATTAGGGTTGGGTACTTCGACGTCTGAAGCAGCCGTTCTCGTCTGAAGCAGCCGTTCTCGTCTGAAGCAGCCAACACCGCAGCATGGGGGGGGGAGGCATGGGTGTTGGCATTCCTGTTGGTGCACAGGTGCAGGTGCAGAGTTCTGCGCCTGCGCATGTGTGGCAACTGGTGTGCCAGTGTCACCACCTACGCCTCCCCTCCCACCCGCGCCACGGCGCTGGCTGCTTCAGGTGAGAATGGCTGCTTCAGACATCAAAGCGCCCAACCCTACAGTGTCAATATTTGAATATGTAGGATTGCTAGAGTGCATAGAATCAGTGTTGGAAGAGGTCTCCAGGGTCATCTAGTCCAACACCCTGCATAATGCAGGAACTCACAACTACCTGCCTACTCACAGCGACCTAAATTTCATGTCCAAGTGAACCCCCCCCCCCCCCGCCAATCTCCAGAATCCAGCCTGGCCTGGAGGAAATTCACTTACCATTCCTCAGTGGCAATCAGCAATTCCCTGAGTATGCAAGGAAGGGCCACAAAAGACAAACACTGGCATATCCCTTCCTGCCCACCCAATCACGATCTACTTAACTTCATAAAATCAGCATTTCTGTCAGATGACTATCTAGGCTCTGCTTAAAAACTTCCAAACTTCCTGTTCCACTGAGGAACTACTTCTTCTGGATGTTTAGCTGAAAATACTTTTCAATTAATTTCAACCCATTGCCCCTCTGGGGCAACAGAAAACAACTCTGCTCCATCTTCTATATCAGTGGTCCCCAACCTTTCTGAAGTTGGGGACCGGCAGGGCATTGGGGCGCGGCCCGCGGGCCACGCCCACGCATCGGCTGCGCCCGCGGGCCACGCCCACGCATCGGGCCACACCCGCGGGCCGCACCCCCGCATCGGGCCGCACCCCCGCATCGGGCCGCGCCCGCACAACGGGCCGCGCCCGCGGGCCGTGCCCCTGCATCGGGCCGCGCCCGCGAGCCGCGCCCACACGGGCGCGGCCCGGCCCTGATTCCCTCTCCCTGCCCTCCCGCAGTAAGAAGCTTCCCGGGCCGCAAGTTTGTGGCCTGGGAAGTTTTTTACTGCGGGGGGGAGGGGCGGGGAGAGGGAGCCGCGGCCCGGCGCCATGGCCTTCGCGGCCTGGCACCGGGCCGCGGGCCACAGGTTGGGGTCCACTGTTCTATATGACAGTCCTTCAAGTATTTGAAAATGGTTATCATATCACCTCTTAATTGTCTTCTCTCCAGACTAAACAGTCCAAGCTCCCACAACCTTTCTTCATACGACTTGGTCTCCAAACCCCTCACCATCTTTGTAGCCCTCTTGACATGCTCCAGTGACTACATTTTTCTTCAGTTGTGGTGCCCAAAACTGAACACAGTATTCCAAGTGAGGTCTTACCAGAGCAGAATTGAGTGGTATCATCACCTTGCGTGATCTGAACACTTCTTTTAATACAGCCTAAAATCCCATTTGCCTTTTTAGCCATGGAGTCACAATGCTGACTCATGTTCATTATATGGTCTACTAAGACCCCCAGATCCTTTTCACATGTATGATTCAAGAACATATAAGGAATATCCTACAGGGAGTACTGGAGGAAATGAGTATTTAGCATAGTTACAATAGGGGCTTTCCTGATATTATCAAATAATCGCCTCCAGCCAGAAGTCTCCTGTGGAGCTAGTCAGGAAGACACTGGAGAAGACAATTTGAAAATCAACAGGAAGTTCCTATCCTATGTATGTTAAATATACATCTCCTTCAGTGCCCCCTGCAGGACACCCTTTATATTCTGTTCAATCTTGCACACTGCCAATCTTGCATATTCCATAAGAAAGAAGGATGCTCCCACCTTTATCATGGCACTACTTCATGAAAATTGTGCCTATTTGCAACATTATTTTAAAAGGTTTTTGAAGGATCAGACAGAGCTTCTGTTGAACCATGCTGAGAATGTGGTGATGTGCAGCCTCTGCAATTTGAGGATTTTATAAATTTTGAATAAGCTCTTTTAAACCGAGCAGTGGAATGTTCCCTCCAGAATCTCCTATGCAAGATACAGGCTGATTTTCCAGTACATCATGTTCCTTTCCTTGGTGCCAAAAGTTTCTGGTGGATCTGCTGATGGCATCATAAAACTGCCAAAAATGCAATATTTTTTATTTAGTAAAATTCAATACATTTGGCTATATCCACTTTGGAAGATAGTTGGATAACGCTGAAGTAGCACTGTTAAGTCTACAAGACAAATAGAGGCTTCATTTATAAACTCTGAGAAGCAAGTCAGAAGCAGTTCTGCTTATGGTTTGTTAAACTTCCTATAGGCGGCAGGAGTATCATAAGCCATATTAACATTGTGTGGCTGAAACTTCCTTCCAACCACAAAGGCCTTATAAAACACTTGAAGCAGGCCATGAAACTTTATTGCATATTTACATATCTTCAGGGTATTGAAGATCATTTCAAGAAGGAAGGGCATTAAACTCAGGCAGGCAGCAAGTCTCAGACAGTTCAGTTTCAGGTTGTCCAGTCCAAAGTGACTGACTGTCTTTGGAGAAAGTAGAACAAAGTTTGACTCTTGTGGCACCTTTAAGACGAACAAGGATTTATTTAAGGTAAAACTTTTGTGTGCAAGCAGACTTCTTGAGTAAGTAATATAAAGTCGGGGGTCTTTAACAGAATGCCACAGTCTCGTCTCCAGCAGGTAACTATTCATTCTCTCCTTCCACTTTAGCCTTCAGTAAGCATATCCAGTAGGTAGCTGGGCTGAATGCTGCAGGAAACTGTCATTTTGTGTTTCTTCTTCCCTTTGCCTTCACTCTACCTATTATTGCACAGCCTACATGTTCATTCTGGGCCCAGAATCCTGTTTGCAGAATTTAAATTTGCAAAGTGGGACAAAGCACTAGAATGCTTTAAAGCAGTGGTCCGCAACTTTTTTGGGGTTGCGGACCGGTGGGAGGAAGGGCGATCCGGGCCCGTGCATGTGCAGCAGCCGCCGTGCAAATGTGCATGCATGGCAGATCCTGGTGGGGCCGCAAAGCACATGCACAAAACTGTCGCAGATGCGCGTTTGTGGCCCCACCAGGAGCAAACGCGCATGCACAGACTTGCCGGGCATGCGCGTTTGCACTGCCGGTGTGCCGGGGGCCGTGCTTCCCTCTCCCCCCCACTCCCCCCACTCCCACACAGAAAGATCGGGTTGGTGGCAGATTTGCTCGCGGCCTGGCAAGTTTCTCGCTGGGGGTGGGTGGGGAGAGGGAGCCGCGGCTCGGTGCTGAGGCTGGGGACCACTGCTGAGAAGAATAAAAGAGAATAAAAAGAATAAAGAATAAAACAGCCTTATTAAGAAAGAAACAACTGTTGTGTGGAAAGAGAGGGGAGAGATCCCTAACTATTTGTCCAACCAGTGTGGTTTAATGGTTAAGAGTAGCAGAATCTAATCTGGAGAACAGGGTTTGATTTCCTACTTCTTCATACGTAACCAGCTGGGTGATCTTGAGCTAGTCACAGTTCTCTTAGAGCTGGGTGCAAACTGCACGGAGCTTTTATTCCAACCCCAGATCGATTCAGTCCCTGCCCTCTACACAGAATGCGATTTCCGTTTGGATTTTGGGCGATTTTAATTTTCCTTCCGCAGCAAGAAGGATTGATCCGGAGTGACCCTACCTTTATTGTGCGATATCTCAGACTGCTTTTAAACCTGAATATCCATTGTGAAAGAAAGTTCCATGGTAGAGAACCTCTGATAGGCTACACCTGGTCATGTGACACGCTTGCCTTAAAGGAGAACCCCCTAATTTCTCTCAACTACTGTCGGTCCTGGATTTTTCCTCCCTCCTCTGCCTTTTTCGATCCTCTCCCCCTCCCCTCCAAGAAAAGAAAGAGGCTTCCTGCCTGGCTTCCTCTCCCCCCCCCCTTCAAGAAAAGAAATAGGCTTGGCTCCCCCCCCCTTCTGAGCCTTCCTAGCCATGTGCAGAAGACTTTCCTGTTTCAATGGGGAGGGGGGAGAAAGAAAGAATCGAGGTCAAAGCGATCTGAATTCAACAGGATTGACAATGGAATAAAGAAAGTAAGTGCAGACTCTGCCCTGATCTCACAGAGTTCAAATCCCCTGGGCCAGATGAAATGCACCCGAGTGTGCTCAAGGAACTTTCCAGAGAACTTGCACAACCCTTGTTCATCATCTTCGGGACCTCTTTAAGGACTGAAGATGTCCTGGAGGACTGGAAGAGAGCAAACGTTATTCCGATCTTCAAAAAAGGGAGGAAGGATGACCCGGGAAACTACAGACCAGTGAGTCTGACCTCTTTTGTGGGTAAGATAATGAAGCAGATATTAAAGGGAGCGATCTGCAAACATCTGGAGGACAATTTGGTGATCCAAGGAAGTCAACATGGATTTGTCTCCAACAGGTCCTGTCAGACCAACCTGGTTTCCTTTTTTGACCGTGACAGGTTTGCTGGATCGTGGAAATTCGGTTGATGTCGTTCACTTGGATTTTAGTAAAGCTTTTGATAAGGTTCCCCATGATGTTCTGATGGATAAATTGAAAGACTGCAATCTGGATTTTCAGATAGTTAGGTGGATAAGGAATTGGTTAGAGAACCGCACTCAAAGAGTGGTTGTCAATGGTGTTTCATCAGAATGGAGGGAGGTGAATAGTGGGGTACCTCAGGGCTCGGGGCTCGGTCCGGTACTTTTTAATATATTTATTAATGATCTAAATGAGGGGGTAGAAGGACTACTCATCAAGTTTGCAGATGACACCAAATTGGGAGGACTGGCAAATACTCCAGAAGATAGATACAGAGTTCAACGAGATCTGAACACAATGGAAAAATGGGCAAATGAGAACAAGATGCAGTTTAATAAAAATAAGTGTAAAGTTCTGCATCTGGGTCAGAAAAATGAAAAGCATGCCTACTGGATGGGGGATACAATTCTAGGTAACACTGTGTGTGAACGAGACCTTGGGGTACTTGTGGATTGTAAACTAAACATGAACAGGAAGTGTGATGCAACGGTAAAAAAGGCAAATGCCATTTTGGGTTGTATCAACAGAGGCATTACATCAAAATCACAAGATGTCATAGCCCCATTGTATATGGCACTGGTCAGACCACACCTGGAGTACTGTGTACAGTTCTGGAGGCCTCACTTCAAGAAGGAAGTAGATAAAATTGAAAGGGTACAGAGGAGAGCGACGAAGATGATCTGGGGCCAAGGGACCAAGTCCTATGAAGATAGGTTGAGGGACTTCAGCCTGGAGAAAAGGAGGTTGAGAAGGGGACATGATAGCCCTCTTTAAGTATTTGAGAGGTTGTCATTTGGAGGAGGGCAGGATGCTGTTCCCATTGGCTGCAGAGGAGAGGACACGCAGTAATGGGTTTAAACTTCAAGTACAATGATATAGGCTAGATATCAGGAAAAAAATTTTCACAGTCAGAGAAGTTCAGCAGTGGAATAGGCTGCAAGATGGTGAGCTCCCCCTCACTGGCAGTCTTCAAGCAAAGGTTGGATACTTTTCTTGGATGCTTTAGGATGCTTTGGGCTGATCCTGCTTTGAACAGGGGATTGGACTAGATGGCCTGTATTGCTCCTTCCAACTCTATGGTTCTAAGATAAGAGCTCTCTCAGTCCCACCTACATCACAGGGTGTCTGTTGTAGGAGAGGAAGGGAATGGTGTTTGTAAGCCGCATTAATACTCCTTTGGGCAGTGAAAAGCAGAGTATTAAAAAAACAGCTCTTTTTGTTGTTCTATTCTGGAGGCAAGCAGGGAGCTAGTTTGTTCAAAGGAGCAGGAAGTCTGCAACTGAGCTGACCAGAGCACAGAAGAGATTATCTGAAAAAATATCAGGAAGTTCCAGACCTTAATATGCTAACTACTCATCGTCAATGCCCCCTGCAGGACATTTCCCATATTCTGTTCAGTCATACACCCTACACATCTGGCATATTCCAACAGAAATTAGGCTGCTTGAGAAGAAGAAACTGAATGGAGAGGTAAGGACGGTTAAATCCCTTCAGAAAGCTTGGAGACTACTGAGAACTACCATCCTTGAAGCTCAGATAAAATGTATACAACAGGTTAGGGAAGTTATGAATAGGCGTTTTAAAAGGCCGGAACACATCAATGGAAGCAGTAAAAGGTAAAAAGGATTCCTTTAAGCAGTGGAAGGGTAGTCTGAGTAAAGTAAATAAAAGCGAGCACAGGCTATGGCATATTAATTGCTAGTTGGTGATCAGTCAAACAAAACGGAACTATAAAGAACATTGCAAAAACCATAAGGACCAACAATAAAAGTTACTTCAAATACATTAGAAACAGAAAACCATTAAGGAGGCTAGTGGGGCTCTCGGATAACCAGGGTTAAATGGATTACTAAGGGCATTTCCACACATCTAAACAAATAGCGTTACACCGGCATAATGGCATAGCACTAGAAATAATCGCACCTCCAGCCATTCCTCACCCTTTTCCTGTCTTGCTTTCGTCTGCTGTCTTTTTGCACTTCTGACACTCCACATGTCTCCTGGAAATGGCAGAAGAGAGCAACGCACTTTACACATGACTCTCTTTTGCCTTGTCAATCAAGCCGGGCAACCAGTCCCCTTTCTCAGCATTTTAAAGGGCCTGCGATGCCTGCTAATTCTTTTTTTTTTAAGCAAACCTTCTCCGTCGAAATGTCTATGCATCTAATCATAGATGCATAGTGTTTTTTGAATGCTATTCACTATAAAATCGCGAGTCTTGAAATTTAAGAAAAATAATCTCATTCCTGATGTTTTTTTTTGGGGGGGGGACTTTAGAGAGACGTACTTTGTATGACAACTTTGGGGAAAAAATTATTTTTTGCTTTGCCTGCCTGTTTGTACGGCTATTCATTGCTTCAAGCAGTTCACTTAATTTTTTAAAAAAAACTCTAGTCCCAGAGAGAAGGGAGAGCAAGGTGGGTACGAGGGCGGAATATTGGAGGCGGAGATAGCACTTCTTTGCCTCCATACATTTCATTGGCTGGTGGCATGCTGGTTGCTTTCCTGTAGCTTGTGTTACATAGGTTGGGGAATCCGCTTTATGTGATTCCCCAATTACCACCTTAAAATGGTGGATGTAGTGAGTAGTTTGTTGCTTGGATGCTGGATGTTGGCGACGTCACGTGAAGCATCCAGAATATAGTGACTATCTAAGGTAAGCATTGCTTATATTTATTTGGTGCGAAATTGCCCTTAAGGATGATACGGAGATTGCACAGAAGCTGAATGCATTGTTTTGCCTTTGTCTTCATTATGGAGGTGCTTTTTCACTCCAGAAATCCTGATTAACAAATTAAAAACTGACAAATCACCAGGTCTATATATGACCTTGTAAATCATCTGATGAAAATATGGAATCACTTATTAAAATCCATTGCTGTGGACTAGAAGGTAGCTAATGTAACCTTCATCTTAAAAAAAAAAAAAGGTTCCAGAGGAGATCCAGGAAATTACAGGCTGATTAGTCGACTGATGATACTGGGCCAGTTGGTGTAATCCATTATTATAGATAGAATTGGTAAGCACATTGATGAACAAAAGTTATTGAGAAAAAATCTGCATGGATTCTGTAAAGGAAGATCTTGTCTCACTAACCTTTTAGAGTTCTTTGAGGGGATGAACAAACATGTGGAGAAGGGTGACCCTGTAGATGTTGTTTACCTAAACTTTCAATAAACATGTGATAACGTTCCTCATCAAAGGATCCTAGGTAAACTTAGCACTCATGGGATAAGAGGAGAATTAACAGAAAACAGAATGAGTATGACTATTTAGGCATGGCAACAGCTGTGCTGGGCCACTGACGATTCGTTGTGTCCCCATAGGGGACACATTTCAGTATCAGAGCTGGTCCGCTGCTTTCTGAATCCTCGCTATTACCCAAATTGGTGGCATCAGGAGCCACGTTCCAAGTTTAGAGAATGGCTTGTAAGAGGTCACGTAACCTTAAAAGATCAAAATGCCTACATATACCAGGTAATTGCACCCTACAAACTTGTGGGAGGCAACAGATATATAAGAATAAAATAAGCAGTCTTCAATAGAAAATAGACATAGACAAACATGTAACAAGCACACTATCAATCTAGCAGATGGGGAAATAAAGGATTGAAAGGAAAAGAGTCCGGGATAGAGGGTCAATGGAAGAGGTGGAGACAGAGACGGCATGGAGTCCAGCAGCATGTTGGACTCTCTGTATAGATCCAAGGTTCTAGAGTTGGCAAAGTAGCTTGCCAAAACAGGGACTTTTATATCCTGTTGGAGCGTGGTTTTCTCTAGAGATGCACGTACACCGGATGGGCTGTCTCAGGGTTGAGATAATGGGTGAAATGGGTGCTGTTGGCTCAGGAGATGGGTGGGGGTGGGGGAAAACCATAATGCAATAGGACAGTTCCAGGGCTCTCAAGAGACTAGCTAGCTGAGTGAGGGAGAAATTCCCTCCTGGCAGAGTGGCTTAGGTTGAGTCACAGGTGTGAAGACAAAGAGATTGGGCAAGAGCCCTCAGGTGCAACAGACTCTGCTGGCCACTGGATTAGCAATACAATGGAGTGGGGGAGGAATCAATGCAGAGCATGAGGGTTGCAGCTGTCAGGTCAGACTGGTGGCTTTGGTCAAGCTGAAAATGGAATCTGGCCAGACCTGAGTCCTGGCTGACTCGAGAACTGGAATCTGGCTTTGGCATAAGCCTAGACTGGTAGAGGAGGCCATGTGTCATTGGGCACTGTGTGCCAGTCCAGCCATGAGGGGTTCCATCATAACACCACAGGAGACATGTTTTGGTGATGAAGAAGCTCCGCCGCTGAAACATGTTCCCCTGGGAAACATAGCTGTAACGGATAATCTCTGCTGCACACGGGGGGGGGGGGGAGGGTATAGGGTGTTTTTGTTTTGCAGGAAGGTAGAATTGCATGAGAATGCAATCCCACCTTCCTGCAAACTAGCACCCCCCGCCCCCCAATTTTCAGTCAGTGGTTTTATTGATGAGTTATTGCTTTACTGAGTTTTATAATATATAAACTGCCCCGAGATGGGAAACTGAGATGGGTGGTATATAAATCACGAAATGGATGGATGATGGATGATGGATGGATGGATGGATGGTAACTGAATAGATCTTGGACAACTTTGTTGGACTTAAAGGTGTCACTTGACTCAGATTTTGTTCTGCTGCTTCAGAACAGCACAGCTACTCACCTGAATAGATCAAGTGATCAGTTCATGCTTTATTGCTGCCTTTGAAAACAGTAAATTCAACAGCTGAACATATTTGTGACAAATTCACGGCATTCCTTGTTTTAAGCTCAACTTTGTTGCATAGTAATAATCCCCTGGAAGAGAGACAGCCCTTTGGAGTTGGTATGTTGTCATGGTCTGTGGTAGAGATGGTGGCAAAGAATTAGGAGTCTACCATGTGTATTAAAATTACTGGTTACAGCAATGAGGAATACTGCAAATGTTCAGCAAAGCCACACAGACTCCTTGAACTGTTCAGCTACAGGCTGCTCTTTAAATAAATAAATAAATAAATAAAGCCAGAATTGCAAAATCTACTTCTCAGCATTAAACTGGCAGCAGGAAACCATTATGCCGGGACACAGATTTATTCCACGAGCATTATCTCTTTAATATAATATATCAAATTACAGTGTTTTGAAACTTTCAACAGGATTAGTAGTTTATAGGAAAAAGTCGCTTGAAAGTGGGGTTACTCAGAGTATTGCTCTGCAATCAGTGTGTTTAGTGGGGATCTAATAATAGCCCTATTGGTAAGTTAGTAAAATAATTTAAAACTCAAGTTAAAAAGTTGAGATTGTTGTGGCGCCCACAATGCTGCCTTCTCTGGCTAAGGAGAGGCTCCCTCCATTTTAAACCTCTTATTTTATGATTTTATTGTTTGGGTCTTTGAATTCCATCCGGATTGATACTTAGTAAGCAGTTGTGTGGTTCTCACCCTCAGAAGACATCACAGTGACAATCAGGATTTACAGTTCCTCTTTATAGCTAGCTCTTTGTGCTACCATGGAACAGAACACATCGTACCTCAGCAGTGTGCGTAAGACCTTCCATGTTATAGAAGATGAAATCTCTCGTAAAATATAATTATGTCTCTTGAGAGTATGAGAATGTTAAGTTCTTCTTTTGTAGGAATGTGATCTACCCCTCTGAAGCTTCATAAAAAATAAATAATGAAATGAGAAATTTAAAGAATTTGTTTTAAGATTGGTAGTTAATAACCCTCTAAAAGTGGTTGTAAAATTCAACAGAAACAAATTGCTAAGTAGATTTTGAAGCTGTGTAAATAAATTGTTCTGAAGAATCTTTAAACCACTCCACGGTATTAAATAAAAGGGTAAGGGGTAAGTGGGAGGAGAGTGGGCGGGCGCTGTCCGGGATAAAAACTTGGAGGAGCGAATCAGCCACTTGGCCTGTGATGCCGACTCTCCACTCTTCCGAGGCCGCCATCGTCACCTCTGCGCCCGCAGCACGGTGAATCAGCCATGGGCACCAGCATGGCCGCCACGGAGGAGCCTCGCCACACGCCACTGGGTTGAGGGAAACCTGCTTTCCCTCTGCCTAGCGACACCCCTTCCCCGCCCTCCGCGCTCGCCACTACCCCCCCTGCACCTCCCCAAACGGCTCTCCGCGCCCCGCCGATGAGCCCCGCCGATGAGCCCCGAGCCTGCACGTCCCTTCCCCCAAGCCTTCTCCCAACCGCGACTTACTATTTGCCCCTTCGGCCACTTCTCCCCTGCTGCTTCCGTCGCTTTGCTGCCGCTATGCCACCAGGGCCGCCTGCCCACACGCCGCGGCTGTTCCCTCCGCTGTCCTGCTGCCGCCGCCCCCGGCTGTGCCGATGGCCACAGGCCGGGACCGCGCCCGCGAACGATGCAGAGCCAGCCCTTGCTTTGCTACCATTGCCCCGGGGCCCTGGCCGCGCCAATGGCTACCGGCCGGGGCCACACCCGTGAGCAACGCAGAGACAGCCCGCTGCCTCTGCCACGCCTCGCTGCAGTCACCCCCAGGTCCTGGCCGTGCTGATGGCTACAGGGCGGGGCCGACAACGAGAACGCCGCAGACCCGGCCCACTGCCGCCGTCACGCCTCGCTGCCATCACCTTCTTCTCGCAGCCATCGCCCTGCCGCACGGCCCGATTTTCCGGCCTGTGCCCGCATCCCCAACCTACAGGTGCTAGCTCCCGCTGTATTCTAATGACAGCGGGCTTTATTTCTAGTAGCAGTATAATCATCAACCTGTTTTAGCTTCCTCTCCAATTGTGATTCGGCTGTACTGGGAGGTGGCCCACTGTCTCTCTCATCAGCCTCATCCAGTCTGCAAACACATTTAAAAATGTAATTCTCCTAAGATTTCAAAACAAGCTTTTAATGTTGTCCAAATATTTATAGTATATTAAGTTACATTTAAGTTGTTTTTAAATTGACCTAAATCTATTTACTTTTACAACCTGCCAATGACTTATATGATAATAGACAAAGTATTTTCTTGTGGTAAAGGTACTTGATTCCGGTTTGTTTAAGAAGGCCTAGGCCCAGAGGCCTCCCCCACCCCCAATAGAATTACGCCAGATAGTACCCACACAGGGGGAAAAAATCCAACACTTAGATTTAAATACATTTGTTAAAGCAGAAGCAATGGATTCTGGAGGTTTTCCTGAACTGTATCTCTTCAGACTGTGGGGCCTCACTACTTATACTAAGCACATGAAGCATTAAAGGTTCTCAGCCAGCCTTCTCTCTGGATGAGATTTCCACAGCCAAATTTCCACATACAAGCAGTTTTCATGTGATCTTTTTAAAAAACAAAACAAAACATAATTTCCCAAACAATAATCTGAAATAGTTCAGTCTGATGTGATGTTACTGAATGTACAGATTAGTAACAGTGGTGCTAACAACTAATTTATTTGAAGCTGAGGTTGTGTCCTCGGCCTATGAGAAGGGAATAAAACCAGGAAGAGACGGGCTGGGCAGAGGAAACACCAAGATGAGATGGCACAGTTTCCTAAGAACCAGCTTGGTGTAGCGGTTAAGAGCAGTGGCCTTTAATCTGGAGAACCAGGTTAGATTTCCTACTCTTCTGCATGCAGCTAGCTGGGTGACCTTGAACCAGTCTCAATTATTTCAGAGTTTTCTCAGCCTCACCCACCTCACACGAGTTGTGGGAAGATGAAGGATAAGGTAATTGTAAGCCATTTTGAGAGACCTATCCTTATCTTAAGAGATGGGCTGTGGCTCAGTAGTAAAGCATATGTTTGGCATGAAGAAGGTCTCATGTTCAATCTCTGGTATCTCCACTTAAAAGATCTGGCAGTAGGTCATGTGAAAGACTTTTTTCCAAGACCCTGGAAAGCCACTACCAGTCTGACTAGACTCAGAATCAGTGTATGGCAGTTTCATGTGTTCATCAGCCCTCTCCTCTCTACCTGCCACTCTGCTCATTCCTTCTCAGATACTCATCTTTTTCCAGCAGTATCCTCCCCAGGCTTTCCAGCTGGTTGCTCATCATGGAGATGAAGGCAACAGCACTAGAGCCGGATAAGTCTGTGAGAAGGAGCCTCCTTGCCCACTTGCGTGTCTCCAGTGCTGCTGCTTCAGTCATGGTAGTTATCAGCTAACAGCAAAGCTTGGAGAGGCTGAAGCAATGGTGTTGTGGTCAAGTGGGTGGTTGAACAGAGTGGGTGGTTGAACACGCACACCCACCTCCAGCGCCCATTGACTTAATTGATTGAAACAGCCTTGGGGATAGATCCACATCCCCTGCTATTTGTATTCAGTGACAGAGCAAAAAAACCCCTAGGGCAGGGGTAATCAACCTGTGGTCCTCCAGATGTCAATGGACTACAATTACCATGAGCCCCTGCCAGTGTTTTCTGGCACGAGCTCATGGGAATTCTAGTCCACGAACATCTGGAGGACCACAGGTTGACTAGCCCTGTCCTAGGGCCCCCCCCAATTCCCCAGCAACTAAGTACCAAAACCCCCAAATCAGATCGTACTGGAAGTGTCCTTTGCAAGAGTCCAAAATGGCATGTAGCAGAATCCAGCAATGGGTCCACTGGCTCTCGTCTTGCTCCCTCTGGGATAAAACAGTAACAGTAACAATCATCAATAAAACACGTACACACATAAACTCTAGCCCAATAAAATGGCAGCTTAAACAAGACTTGCACTGAAATGAAATGCATGCATATTTCTTCATCTTCCCAATGACCAAATCAATAAAAGGAGGTTTTCTGTTCCTGAATGGCTTTCTTTTATTGCCTCTAAAGCATCAGGCTTCTGGCAAGGATTATGAAATCACTGTTTATTGTCAAACCCTCTCGTGCTTTTGCCATCAAACTCCCCTTCCCTGCTTAGTCAATAAGAACACTTCAGAGAAGAATACATCATCTTAAGTTGTACAAACTCACTCAAATTCCTGCTCTCAGGGATTTGTCTTCTCCCTTCTAACAAATCACAAGTGGCCAAAGATGGTTGAGAACAATTTAGATACCTCCAGCATGAGGCTGACTGCCCATTTATGTGTGAGCCAACATACTGTTACTAAGTCTCTTGGATCAATTGGGAGTGTATTAACTGCAAAAATCTCCTCAGAAGTGCTTTGTGCCTTTGATATGACTGATGAAGAACAGCTGTCTGCCGGTTATCCCTCTTACATCACATAGGATGATTGGCATTGATCATTCTCATAGCAGTGTGAGAGCTGAGGGTGCTTATTTTTTCCCCAAGGACATGGGCATTTGTATTCTCCGAGAGACTATGTGGGCAGCTTTTCATTTACAAATTCTTGAAAATGGGAAGTATACAACCAAATGTGTTCCTATTGTATCCTTTGACAACAAGCCCTCCCATCTGGGTGGGATAACATTAATTCACATGGCTTCTGCCTTCAAATCCTCCGGTCTTTGAGAAGAATGTGCAGCTCTGACTTACCGTGGCCGCTGATTGATGTGGTGGACGGGCTGCCCAGGGAAAGATGCATTGGTGGCCCAGTGGTGCAGGCACACGCTGCCGATGCTGTGCATGTGTGGCAGGAGGATGGCAGAGCATGAGGTGCCTTAAATAGGCACCAATTTAAGGTGCCTATTTAAGACACCCTGTGCTCGGGGGCTCAGCCTTTCCATCCTTGGCAGCCATGGACTTAAAAGCCATGGAGACAGCTTCCCTTCCCACTCTCCCCTATTTGCTTGTTGTTTGTTCTGGCTATGTAATGGTTCAAGGTTATGGTTACTGGTTATGTTATAATTCATCGCAGCAGCAGTGTAGCACATGATCAGGACCCCGTTGGCAGGGAATCTGGTCTGCGTGTTGGACTGCGTGTTGGGGTTTGGGGGGCCCATTAAGGGGATGGCAGAAAATGAATGTGGCTGACTTGGCTGGGAGGCCAGAGGCTCATTGCCAAGTGGCCAGGGGTAGCCAAATGAAGTGGGCGCCCTTTGGCCCACACCAAGCTGATTCCCAGAGAGGGGAATCCAGAAGGCAAAGAGCCTGCTCTTCTGGCAGGTCACAGGGCACCTCTGGACCCTATGATAAAGCAGCTGGATAGCTGATGGGTTGGGCTCCATATCATGCTGGCCCAACCCTCCAATGGGAGGTACAAAATAAAGCTGTGGCCATGTTAACGCCAACTCTGTGTTGCATCTTATTATGGCCAGACGTGCCCTCCTACTATTCAGTTTCAGTTAGCACTTGGTACATGGAGTTCTGAGGTGCTAGTCAGGATTCCCCCTCCCTTTTGTCTTCATGACAGGCAGATAATAATGTGCCATTTCAAACTGCACCAAGAACTGGCAGAGGGGGGAAACAACAGCCATTATCAGAAACCAAGAAAGAAGTGGGCGATTGTACCTTTAAAAGGATATAGAAGATTTTACCCAGCTGAAAATTAGAAAGCAAACAATTCCATCTGAAGACATATGGAAACTATCTGCCACAATTTTCCCTGATGGAACCACAAAATGGGGGTTTGGAGAAACAAACTTCGACAGAGAACACAGCTGTTTTCAGGTAACCATACAGGCATACTAAAGATGTTTCCTATATAACCTTCAGTCTCTCCTGTTTTAGGCAGCTGTTCAAAAGTAATAAAAGATGTACTATTTTTCTGAGTGTCTGTATTTACAACTGGTTTGGGTAACCCAGTGTATAACTCTAGGTCAAACCCTGTGTGGTTTCAGAGAGGCTTATTTTAAAGAGTCTTTAGGTACAGATAAATGACCTCTCAAACAGAACCAATTTTTTGAGGGGCTTAGGCCGTTTCATGAGATCTCCTTAACTGATGTGACTGGCACAAAGGGGAGATTGCAGTAGAGGAATTCATATAATTGCATGTGACTGGCTTGTGTTTGCGTTCTGCTGTTAACGTGCCCTGTGAATCTTGGTAAACAGTTTTTCATCTTTACAGAAAAGCTGTGGCTTAGTCCATTGATCCAAGTGAAAAACTGGCTGTGAGTTGGGCTGTCTGGCTGAAGGCCCTGCACGTGTGGATAGTCACAGAGTTAGGGCTTCGCTTTTGCCAAGAACAAGAGGAGACAGTGATCTGAAATCCAGAGCCTTCAAACTGAGCAACAGCAAGTGATTTAATGAAGACAGTGGGGTTGGAGCTGCCTTTGGCAAGAGGTCTCGTCACATACAAATCTAACATTTTTAAAAAATGACAAATGCAAAGGGTTTCTCTCTCTGTGTGTATGTGTTTATGCAGTTATGAATATATAACTAAATTGCATATATGGAAACAATGTGGAATTAGATGGGGTTTGAAAACTGTCCATTCAGGAAATCTTATGTTTCTGCTTCCCTGTGAGAAAACTCTGCTCAGGATTCACCATTTTAAAATAATTTTGTAGCCCCAAATTAGTCATGGTGACAAGATCAGGTCTGCTGATTGCCCATACATGTAATTAGACTGAGACTGAGGAAAGGCTTTTAGAGATATGACAAGAAATTTCCCTTCAGTCTCCCCTGCACCCAAATAGAGTACCTGGATTAATTTCCCAGAGAAGATACATAAAATTAACTTAGAATCCATAAGATTTACTGATTAATTCTTCCATGCTAAAAAAAACAACACCTTAATATCCCACCCTCCGTAACATTCATTCTGTCTAGGAGATCTCACTTCTGTTGTGGGCTTTGGGAAGGGGAGGGGCCTTGGGGGATAGAATGCCATAGATCCCACCCTTCAAAGCATCCATTTTCTCCAGGGGGTCTCATCTAATTTGTCTAGATATCAGCTAGAATTCTAGGAGATCTCCAGGCTCCATCTGCAGGCTGACTACTCTAGTAACTCTACTGAGGGCCATTTCGCACGGCTTCAAAATAGCACAACGATCATACAATCAAACGACAGCTCACATTAGGCAGCTGGATGGGTCTCTCCGTTGCAACGAATCTACCTAGATTCGTTGCTATGGGTCTGTTTTTTTTTTTTTAAACCTTTCTTAAAGGGAAAGGGGCTGTTTGGGGGCATGCTAACGGCTGCCCATTGGCTGCTTGACGGCCAGGGGCGGGACGAGCTTGGCAATAGCGCTTCCTTTCTAGCGATTTCTGCCGAGACCGGAAGCCTGTGGGAAACGCTAAAAAACGCAACTGATTCCACTACAAAGGCAGGTATGCATAACGACGAATTCCACTATTTTAAATGGCGATTTTTCATTTTTCATTCCGCAAACAATTTGCAACAAAGATCCCCATGCGAAAAGGCCCATAGAATTACCTTGCTGGTCAGTTTAAAATGGGGAGGGTCTCTTTAATAAGCTTTCTAAACCTACCTCTTACAAACTTTCCAAAGACAAATTCCAGAGGTGTAGACATCCATGCCTGTTGTTAACAACATAGCAAGGAACCCTGTTGCACCTTCAAGATTAATATATATATATATATTAGGATGTTTTAAGTAATTGATTGACATATGTATATTAATGGGTACAGAGAGAAGAAAAACAAGGAGATAAAATGTGATATTACAAAATGTGATAGCCCAGCAATCCAAGGGCCAAATGACATAAGATACTGTAACTCCATAACTAAAATTCCAGACATGTTAAAGGTAAAGGTATCCCCTGTGCAAGCACCGGGTCATGCCTGACCCTTGGAGTGACGCCCTCTAGCGTTTTCATGGCAGACTCAATCCAGGGTGGTTTGCCAGTGCCTTCCCCAATGCAGGGTGGTTTGCCAGTGCCTTCTTCCAGACATGTTATTTGTCCATAAAAATACCATAGATGAGTAGGGGAGTTGATCTGGATTGGGCTTAACTGTTCCTTTTGCCACTTTCCCCAGTTGAAATTAGCCCTTCAGACTACTTCCTTCTTGCACTGCAGTTCGCTGTGACTTCTGAAATACTCTCCCTGACACTCAGGACCCTCTACTAGAAACAATAGTGGATATGTTGAGGCAGTCTACAGTGAGAATTGACAAACATCTCACTCTCTGTAAGCGGCTTTTCTACCAACACACTGTTAACATTACATGAAACCCATACTGCTGATGTTTCCATTTATTTTATTTAGTAACTAGTAATCAAGCCCGCTGTAATAAAAATACAGCGGGCGCTAGGCAAGGGAGCCCCCGGCAGTCGTGCTCCGTGTGGCTGCCGGGGGCTCCCTTGCCGGCGGCCTGAAGGGTCGTAGGCGCTTTGTGCCTCCCGACACGTCAGGCCGCTGGCAAGGGAGCAACTGCGAGCCGCGCTCTGTGCGGCTCACAATTGCTTCCTTGTCGGCAGGGCGGGAATCGGCCAGGCCAATCGGCAGGCGCTTCATGCCTGTCGATTGGCTCGGCCGATAGTCTGTCCAGAGGAAGGGGTGTGTTAAGATGTTAAGATTTGCACCTTGCTTTTCTCTCCAGTGGGAACCCCAAATGGCTGACAACATTTTCCTCTCCTGAATTTTATCCTCATAAAAACCTTGTGAAGCAGTTTGGTTGAGAGAAAGTACCTAGTCCGTTAAGTTTCAATAGACATGGGAAATTCAAATGTCTCTCAGATCTAAATCAATCATTGATTTATTTTTGTAGAACTGTGAATGGCAGTTTGGGTCAGTTTTGTCTCTGGTGTGATTTTTCTAAGAAAGTGAGAACCTGCACAGAATACAAGTATGCAGGGCTCAGTAAGTGTCTAAAAATAGCATCCACACACCAGACAGGGAAAAAAAGATACATTATACAATATGTACTTGATCAATTATGAGCCAATTAACAAGGGGTGTATCTGGGCATGAATGACAGCCAGTTTCATAGCCTTTAGCACCCTCCGCAGCAAGATTGGGCTCTGGAAAAATACTTGGATTTTATCTTATTATCCTAGCTTTGGTTGAACTTTCCCATTTGTGAAATCCAACATTCTGAAGAATTAAAATAAAAAGCCAAACTGCTCTTATAGATGTTATTTTTTACCCGTTAGGTCACTGTTTTTCCACATTAATCCCATGGTAAAGATATCGGGCTTCGTTTCAGATTGTGACAATCTCTAATGTCTTTTCCACGTTCACTTTCTAGTTAGAGGAAGACTTCCTCTCTTGTTTTCATGGGAATTTTGTGAATTTTGATATGTATAGTTTTCCAGCTGCAGTATTTTATTTGCAATTAGAAATAGCGTATTGAAATATCACTTTTCCTATGAAAAAGCCATTAATACTAAATCTTACTGGTTAAAATTTACCTCAAGTGTCTTATGTGTAAAGAAAGCAGAATTCTCCATTAATATTCTGAGGTGATTTATAGTTGGTAAATTTGGAGTTTATTTCATCATCAGATACCATAGTCCTGATAGATAAAACACTGACGTTACATACTGGTGCGAGGTTATTTGAGGTACAATTTTATATCAAAGAATGGCATAGCTGAAACAGGCATTTGGGTGTTTTCCTCAGCAAATAAATGTGTATCATTATGCACATTCTGAAAGCATAATTTGCTTTACATGTGTTTTGCTGGGAGCAAGTGTTTAAGTTCACCTCCAGAATGTCACCAGGGGAATAGTATAAACAATCTCTTTAAATCAATTGCCATCTGTTACTAATATTGTGTAAAGGTGCCTTGACAAACGGATGATGTTTTTTCACAACTCTGGCTATGCTGACATTTTGGTACAATTCCATGCTCCATTCACCTTTCTCGTTCCTTCTGTCACTAGTAATTTCTTATTTAGCAGCTCAGAATTGTGATTTTTTTAAAATACTCTTCTTTTTCCATCCTTACTACCATATTTTTACAAAAGTGCTCACTCAGAGAAAAATGTTCCTCTCTGAGGAACCATTCTTTATAACTTCAAAGTTTAGTAACCTAAAGATCTTAATAAGAATGATAGATATAGCAGCTGGGTTCTACTTTGAATATGTTGGTAGATCCTAAATTAAATGTTTCCTGTGTTCCAAACTCCAGAGTGAGAGACAGAATCTGGAATAGATTCTGCGAGCCATTCAGAGACTCTGAAAGGGAACGCAGGATGGTGTCACATATATGTTATGAGACCTTTCTAGGCTAAAATCATTTATTCATGGAATAAATTCTGAAAGTATGGAGACTAGGTCAGTCTTGAGGTACATAAAGACACCCCCCTCCCTCCACAAATAAACCGTATTCTTGCTATTAGCTGTTCTCATGGCAAATGAGCTTTTATCTTCAAAGGACAGCTCGAACAAAGTGAAAGCTGCAATTTTACACCTAGTGGCCAGAACTACTCACTGAAGTCATTACATGCAGAGTAAGAGATTGTATCCTGAAGGATATCTTCAACTTTCTGGGAACAGTCTAGAGTGTATGTAAAGGTAAATGTATCCCCTGTGCAAGCTCTGAGTCATGTCTGACCCTTGGGGTGACACCTTCTAGCATTTCTTGGTACTCAATACAGGGTGGTTTTGCCATTCCCTTTCCCAATCATTATCGTTTTACCCCCCAGCAAGCTGGGTACTCATTTTACCAACCTCAGAAGGATGGAAGGCTTATTCAACTTTGAGCTGGCTGCTGGGATTGAACTCCCAGCCTCATGGTAAAGCTTCAGACAGCATGTCGGCTACCTTACCATCCTGTGCCACAAGAGGCTCATCGTGTATGTGTGAGCACTCAAAGCCAGACACAGGGCGGGGGGGAGGATGAAAGGAAAGCAAGAGTTTAGCCCAATGGCTCCTTTTTACTTGAATCCATGGCATGTAGGAAGGGGCTGCAATTGCTTACTCAGCAGTCACTTACTCAGCAACTTAATGTTATAAGAATGACAAATTTTACCACAATAAACAGCCTGACTTACCAGAGCTGCCCCACTGATGGGCAGCAGTGCAGACGCATGAGAAAGGTGCGAGGAGGGGACATGCATGCTGCACATCCAGCAAGTGCTTCAGGGTGGGGCGGAGAACGGGCATAAATAGCATAATGTGTGCTAGCCTGGCCTCTTTCGCTCCTGCTGCTGGTGACGGATGGTTATCCTGCCCTCCCCCCAGGTTCTGTTGAAGAACACCTTAAAGACTAACAAAACTTGCGCACAGCAGGAGCTGTTGTAAGTCACTGCTCATGTTTTCAGAGGCAGCTTCCATGAAAGCTAGAAGGGGCCCTGTAGCTTCCTTTCCACAAAGTCCAGTGGAGTTGGGTAGAAGGAGCTTGAGGTTTTGGCAGCATCATGGGAGCATGTTTGAGAGCTTGTTCTATGTTCAATTAAGGACAGCATGTCATGGCCCCTCCTGTTTCCACTGAGCACAACCTGCTTCCTGTTTCCATGCTCCCTAAGATGTATGGCTTAAAGGCAGCGGAGGAAACTGAGTATTGTCAGGCAACACCAAAACTTGTTAAAAGGCAGGCTTGAATTCAAGTGTTTTTTGCCAAAAAATGTAACTTGAACTTCCCTTCTTCACAATATCCCTTTCCCATCAGATTGAATAACTCAGAGGACTGCCTCAATAATTAGTTTAAAATAATTAGAGGTATAGAGCGGCCGCGGCTCGGCGCGGCCGCCATTGACGCAGCGGGGCGCCCAGCTGGCGACGCGGCTCCCGATGTCGTCATCGGGCCGCGGCAGGCGAAGGGCGGGGCACGCGGCCTTAAATAGGCTGGACGCACGCGCACCGCCCTCTTCGCGTCTGGCCGCCGCAGGAACAGACACCCTCCCTCCTCTCCCTGTTTTGAATGTTAATGTCGCAGCCGCGGTTATGCTAGGCAGGGAGCCTGTTGGCAGGGAGCCCGCCTGCGTGCGGGACTCCCTGAGGTGGGGGTCTCCTTAAAGAGACCGGCAGTACCCGGGCGCGGCCTACCCGGCTGGGAGGCCAGGGGCCCGGGGCCAAGCGGCAGGGGGACCCAATGGAGGCGGACGCCCTTTGGGTCTCTTGTGGCTGCTTCCTTGGATTCCGCAGCGGAAGGCGTCCCATCCTCCCGGCTGGGAGTGAGGCGTGGAGCCGGAGCGCCGCGGATTAAAGTGGTGCAGCCGGACGGCTGCTGGGGTATCAGGCTCCCTTTACCTGCATAAGGCCAACCCCATGTTGGGGGGGGGGTTGCTTGTTAATAAAAGGCTGCGGCCAAATTATTTGCCAAGAAACGGAGTCGTGTCATTGCTGGAAAGTCGCCACCTGCCAGTCAAATGAAGTGGCTTGCATCCGTGTAATGATGACATTCAGCATGCCAGTTGACAAGCTATACATCTTAACAGCAGGACTGAAACCTCTTTAAAAACAATTTTTTAAACATGTAACAAAATCCCAGTTCACATGTTACAGTAAACTCACATAATCCTCCCTGTACATGTATTTGCCAGAAGTAGCCATGGTGCATTCATGTTACAACCAAAGCTGGTGTTCAGCATCCGCATTAGTGTGGCGTTCAAAGTCACACATTCAGTTGCACATACCTGGAAGATATTGTGAGAATTACTCAAGGTATATATGAAGTAAAATCAAGTGTACACTTTGCATGGATTGTTCATGGGATCATTGTAAAGGAGGACAGGCATGGGAGAAGCAGTTTGAGAACACTCATGTGCAGAACCTTCTTGATCTAGTTTCAAACAGTTTTTCAATCTTTGAGAGTCCTGTAAATAAATTGTGATCCAGACAGTGGCTGGTCAAGCTTCGTTTGGGCTGAGCTCACCATGCAATATCGATATCTCACCCATGGGAAATCATATTCCATTCATACCCATTCCCATCCCAGTTCTGAAAACTGCCACCATCACTAAATGTGGCCAAATTTATATTTGAAGTTTAGGTGGTTCCTAATCACTTTTCCCCACTCTACATGAAAAGGGCCGGAGCATCTGTGCAAGCCACTAGGAAAGCAATTCTAAAAACGTGACGTTATTGTATTCTTAGACATGGTTTTGGTTTGCCTTTTGTTTGAACTGTCACAATGTCTTCCGCTCACAAATCGGAGGCAAAGGTAAGAATTCTCACTTTCATACATTTGATGCAGCTATACTGAGCTGTTGGGTGGGTGGGAACAGTAACATTGTAAGACAGCAGTTTTAAGACAAAAGAGGTGGGATACAAATCTTTTAAAAAAATGGTTATAATGTGCTTGCTTGGACAGGTTACAGAGTTTGTTCATCGGGTAGTAAGAAGCAGTTCTGAGCACCCATTGATCCATAATTATCTAATGGTAATCTCTCTTCTCACTGTTTTATGTTGTTCTATGTTGATATTAACTTGTATATTTCAGGAAACAGAGTGTGATCTAATTAAGTTACAGTTCAGTAAACTTTACCTTTTAAATATCCCTTTGTCAATGCAGGAAGTTGTTAATGGATACGCATGCAGACTAACACACATTATTCTTGTGGCTGTTTTTTTTTAGTTTAGAATTCAAAATAGCTTTGCTTTATGTTATCCTAGGCCTTTGGAGTTAATGTATCAAAGCAACTGCTTTTTAAATTCTCCTTGTATTCTTTCTGCTTCATGCATTATTTCCTGTGATGAAAAGACCAGAGCTGGTTTGTTGTTAGTGATGGAGCATGAGACCAAAACAAGGAGTAATGCCTCACTAAAAAGGCCCATTGTATCTTCCTTGCTCTGCTTCTCATGGTATATATATCCATAGGAACTTAGAATAACATCTGAGAAACATATATGGGCAACACTTCTACTTTAGCAGTGAATGATTACTTCCTAGAGGCTCTGATCCTGTATTGGGATCTACAGATTTAAAACTGTGTACGTTTTCTTGGAAATCCACATGGAGAGGCAAGCTGGTGGGTCAGTCATGGTTTCTAAATGGAATGTTTCATTATATGATCACACACACAGGCACACAAAATTTCTAAGTTTCTTTCATGCTTCTGTGGCGATTGCTTGAGAGGAGAAAAGGAGTTTGTAAATGAATGAAGAAAGATGGGCCTCAGACATGAAACCCCTGACCTAGCTTGCCTAGGGGCTTCAGAGACAAAAAAGCTTGATTTGGAATCTTGAGAAGTGGGAACTGGAGGGAATCCTCAGTTGAGGATGCTTGCTACCAGGAACCTGGGGGTAGATATGTGCCGGTCCACATGTGGGTACTCCAATCCAAAGGAAAAACAAAACAAGCACACTTCTAATAAACCAGAGAGAAGTAGGAAAGTAGATTAAAATAAATCAGCAAATTACGATTCTTTGGCAGTCAATAATGTTCAGTCAATAAAAACAATAAATTATAAATCCAATTCTAATGCTGTTTTCTGAATGGTTTATAAAAGTGTTCCACCTTCATGTAATTCCCTCGAGGGATACTAATGAGGGGGAGTGTGGGTGTGGTCTTGGCATGGACTTGAAAGAACAAGTTGCTAAATGGAAGGAGATGAACTGGTGGTAGTCACAAGAGACATCCGGGTGGGGCCCAGGGGCAAAGGTTGTTGAATTTGCCAATGACAGAAGGAGTGGCAGTATACCAAAGTGTGGGTGAGGAGTTCTGAGAAGGTATGAGCTACAGGTCTTTTGAGCAGTCATGAGTAAGAATGAGTTAGTCATGAGTAAGAGGGAGTTCTTTGAGGCAAGAATCCCATATGTTGGAAATGGTGGAAGGGAGGAGAGAGAAGGTTATAGGTTGGTGTTTCTAGCTAGCTGTAAGAGAATCTCCAGACTGGTGGAGGACCATAACAATAGACAGACTGACTGGTGGTGGGCATAGAGCATAGATAAGGTATTGCTTGGTGTAGTGGTTAGGAGCGCCAACTTCTAATCTGGTGAGCTGGGCTTGATTCCGAGCTCCCCACATGCAGCCATCTGGGTGACCTTGGGCTCTCCACAGCACTGGTAAGGCTGTTCAGACCCAGCAGTGATATCAGGGGTCTCTCAGCTTCACCCACCTCACAGGGAGTCTATTGTGGGAAGGGGAAAGGGCAGACGAATGTAAGCTGCTTTGAGACTCCTTCTGGTAGAGAAAAGTGGCATTTATGAACCAACTCTTCTTCTCGTTCTCCTTTTTCTTCTTGCTGGGCAAAAATACGAAGGGGGGGGGGCAGCTGAAGCCATTCTCCTGTTAAAACTTACTCTTTACTAAACTCTCCTCCCCCACTCATACCTTCCAACTGTCCATGATCGAAGTCCACAAAATAAATGAATAATAAGATTGTCAAGGACAATTGACAGTTCTTAACTCATTCTCTGTTTCCCAGCTGTTATTTATTATCAATTTTTCCAAATATGACATCTATTGGGTCCTGTATTGCAGAGGTAATTTTCACTGCTCAGCCTGTCACATGAGCTATTAAAGGTGGTAAAAGAAGATGATGGTTCTTTGTGCAAAACAGCTAAAGATGAATGCCAGGACTGTGTGAGATGAATAAAATCTAGGGAGATAGGAGTGCTCAAGAAGTAACACTATCAAAGTATTATCAGTCCATGTGGTTTCAAAATATATATGTACAAGGAGGAACTGCAGAGATATTCTGTGGGGAAATTTGCATGTTGGTCCCCAATTCCTCTTCCTGGTTTTTATTCTACCCATGTCCTCCCCTTCTCAGTGCTGCATTTCTTCCTCCCCCTATTTTCCCCTGCCACCACTGCCTCTTCCTCTTCCTACTTCTTCCTTTCCCCACACTCCTGCCTCCTCCTCCCCTCCTCCAATGCCATTTTTATCTTCCTCTGCCATATCCTATTGTTCTTTACTACCACTATTTATCTGCCCCCCTTTCCCCTGCCCTCCTGCATCATTCTGCTTCCTTCTCTCAACTTTCCTTTTTTTTCAGTGACAGCATTGGTAAAAAAATAATTAATTAATTAATTAATTTTGGGGTTGGGAAGAAAGTGTCAGTCCACAAGAGAACTGCTGTGCACTGATTGGTAGCTTGCTGTGAATAACAAGCCAAGGAGCAAAGGAAGAAATTCTGAATCTGGCATTGCAGCATAAAGTAAATTGTTGCATATGCAGATGTTGACTTCTATGTCACAACGTGCAATTTAAGGATTGAAAAGCAGCCAATCGCTGAGGATCTACAGACTCTAGAAATGGACCACTTATTGATCTCTGTTAAGGACCAATAAGGTTACTTGGCTGGCTGCCCAATGGTACATAAGTTCTAGTGTTTGTTGTTCAATATTTTTAGTTGGTGTTTAATAAAGAGCTTTTGTTTATGAAGAGCTCTGCATCTGTGTCTGCTGAACCCTGAGACTTCACAGAAATGACACTAGGTAGAAGTGATAAAATGGTTTTGGAACAAGTTCTTCATAACCTGCAGGCATGAATGGCTATGGCAATGCAATGGGGAGGCACAGGAATGGAAGACTCTTCAAGGAACACGCTTTAAGAGTAATCAGATGTTAGCTGATGGATTATGTCTATTCTGTTGCCAAGCATTGCTTCCTAAAGCTATATGTCCCTTTGTTGTTTTCTCTACAGGGTATTAATATTAAATGTAAGCGAAGTCCAGAGCACCCTATTTATATTAATGCACGTTCACTTAGTCAATTGACTCTGGTTCATGATTGTAAGATGGGAAATGAAAATCAGTCAAAGAACAGGGAGTAGACTTTGCAGATGGTTACTGTTGCCTTTGTTTTGATTGCTAGAAGGAGACCCACATGACTGATGCGTAAGCAGAGTGTCTCTGGCACATATCTGGTGCAGAGCACAAAACTAGTGGCAGATCAAAGGAAAAATATCCCAACTCCCAGATTCTGTGTCTTGGGAAAATAGTGCAACCTGTTACTTGCTTTTTAATAATTTTATGTATTGTCATGTCTGTTGAATGTGACCTATTATTAGTTGTCTTAAGTCAGGCTTGAGGAAATTATTGAAAGCTAGACACATTTTAAAAAAACCTGAAAAACAAATTTCCCTGCATGTAGAAATCTAGGACACTAAAGGAGAAAAGGTAGTTTTCTTCCTTGTGTCCTAGTTTTTACATTCCAGGAGTGGCTTTCTTACCAGCAACCTCCTGGCTACAATGTGAAATGCCATGTGAACTCAGACTCAGCTCAGTGACTCAAATTCTATAAAAAATGTAGTACATTCAAGAAGGGCAAAAACCCAGAATAAACCTCAAGCAGGGACTGAAGTCCTCAATATTTATATAATCTATGCCAAAAGTAGCTATGTGTATTACTTTCCGTTTCCTTCCAAGTCTATACAAGAGAAAATAAACACTTCTATTAATTTCTGGACTGAGATACAGGGATTCCACAATAGGAAATCTTTCTTCATATAGAAATTAGAAAAGAACAATTAAAATAAAATATTTTATCCTTGAATCAAGATGTAGATTTCTGACATGAAAAGGGGGAAATGAGAGTAAACTGTGATCGCCTATGGCCATATATTCCACAATAGAACCCCGTAATATATAGACCCACAGTGCTCTCGAAACGTCCACCACAATCTCCGTGTCAAAGAACATAGTGCCCTGCCCCTGCCAGTCAGCTCAGTGACTGTGAGTATGCAGAGGATCCAAGGCCACAAGCTGAGGAGAACCAGGGAGAGCCCAGTGTAGCAAAGAAGCCTGCTGAAAATGGTCCATCGGCATCAGAGACCATTCTGCCTTGCAATCAGCCCCAAAAACAGTGACCAGGCCTCTGTTGGGCCATGCCTAGGCCCAGAGCTACCCAAGGATCTTCGTCTGTTATTCTGCAGGAACAGTGGCAGAGGGCCTGGGCTGGGGTGGCACAAAGGGGCAAAGTGTTCACCTGGCTGCACACAATCCCATCCCAGAGCTAAAGCTTGGGACCTTCACAGAATGCTGACCAAATCACAGGAACAACACCTGACTACAACAAAGCTGAGCCTGATTACTTCCTAGCCTAATTAAGCTGAGGTTTTGGAAAACTGTCATGCTGGATCAATTTGTCCATTAGTTGGATCAGCTTGTCAATCCTCATTCTCTAGACCTGAGTGCAGTCCTTCAGAGCAGTGGTCCCCAACCTTTATTAGGCTGGGGACCGGCAGGGCATCGGGCCGCGCCCGCGGGGACCGCACCCGTGGATCGGGCCACGCGGGCGCGGCCTGCACGGGCGCAGCCCGGCCCTGATTCCCTCTCCCCACCCTCCCGCAGTAAGAAGCTTCCCGGGCCGCAAGCTTGGGGCCCGGGAAGTTTTTTACTGCGGGGGGGGGCGGGGAGAGGGAGCCGCGGCCTGGCGCCATGGCCTTTGCGGCCCGGCGGCGGGCTGCGGCCCGCAGGTTGGGGACCACTGCTTCAGAGGAGATCTGACTGGGCAAGTCTGCAGGATACCTAGAGACTTGAGAAATCCTAGGGCAGTGCTTCTCAACCTTCCTAATACAGTTTAATACAGTTCCTCGTGTTGTGGTGACCCCCAACAATAAAATTATGCAAGTGTTCTTTCACAGAAATTAAACTGAAACTGACCAATGGCATGAAGATCCATTTTTCATGATTGTATATAAATTGTTTTTCCCCAGGGTTTCTCAGTTCAGTTCTGCCTCTTATCCCACCGAGCTGTGCTGCCACCTGGAGCGCCTAACAGGAGATTGCGCTGGAGGCACTGCTGGAGCGGCTGGTGGCCGAGTGCAGGCTCCTGCAGAAGGAGCAGCAACAGTGGCAGCGCCACCCCAGCCAAGCTGCTCACTCTGCCGCAACCCCTGTGAAAGAGTCATTCGATCCCAAGGGGTCCCAACCCCCAGGTTGAGAATCACTGTCCTAGGGTATCAGGAATGTGATGCCTCATCTTTTCTCCTGTTGCTCAGTAGATTAAGCACAGGTGATGGGTGGAAGTGAAAGGTCGTCTCCTGCAGGCAGGAAAACGAAATAAAAACACTTACATCATTACCAGTTCTTAACTTCCAGAAAGAAAATGTATGAGGCTCAAACCTAGAGGTAGAACCCCCTTCCCCCCGGACATGAAATTCTGACATGGGCTGGGACCCTAATGTGGGTTGCAGAGCCGCATATGCTGAGTCATGAGCCTCTATAGAACCATCATGTTTGGTGCTTTGGGAAGAAACTGCAAGGGCACCACTTTTCCCACCTCTCATTGTATACATGGTACAACAAGAGACAAGGTTAGATCATTCAAGAGGACTCCTGTTTAGCATAGGCAGATGCATACTGCTCCCCATGAAGATTCTCTCTCTTCCTTGGACACAGTCCTGACAACTTGACCGATCAATACTTCCAGTGTAGTTTCATTGTGAAGACCCATGCGCCAGCAAGAAGGAGTGACATACCAACGAAGCCATGGAATGAGGAAACAAAACAGTGGTGCTGTGGGAAGTCACCCTGCTAGCAACACTAGATGTGGTTTCTCTAGATACAAATATCTCATAAATTGGAGCACTGTGTATATTTATTTTTATTTAGAGTTATATACCATCCTCCCTTGAGGCTTAGGACGGTTTACAGAGAACACAAATTGTGTGATACAATGCAACATAGTTCAGTAACACAGCCATTAATGCGGTATTGTCAACATAATCATAACGTAACATAGGTAACCTTTATTCACATAATGTATAATCACACTAACATTATGGTCACACCCCTGTAGAGTGAGTGTATCTTGATGGGAGGGTATTCTGTGAGCCCAATATGTGTTGCTATTAGCCTCAATCAAATGCCTGGCTTGACCTGGTATTCAACTGGTAACCATTGCTGTTGTTCGAGCACAGGCCGGATGTGGGCCCTCCAAAGTGAAAACATATCCCATAAGAGAGACAGTGAGAGTCCACCTAGTTCTTCCCCAGTAGTGCTCTCTGAAATTGCCCTGAGAAAGAATTATTCTGCATTTAAGAGGAAACACTATTGGTAAATCAAGGGCACCTGAAATAGCAAATGTATATATGGACTACTTTGAGGAATGTTTTGTATGTATTGGCAGGCAGGAGGTCATCTTGGGAAAGAAGAGTCGACACAAATTGTTGGCATTTAAATGGCCACGGCATTTATTAAACACCCAAACAAACAGAGGGTTGGTGCAACAAAGGGCATGAGCTTAACTACGCAGTCCGCTGACTGCACCCGTATGCAAACCCAAAATCATCTATCACTCACCCCGCTGGGTTACAGATTTTATATTTTGAGTTTGCCTAAATTATGGGAGAGGACCCAAATATGGAGGACCAAAGGGCGCAAACCTCCTTGGTTACCTCTTGAGCCCTTCGGTCATGGAAATGAGCCACCAAGCCTACCCCGCTGGGTTTGCCTGTAGCTCATTACGACCACCCCCTTAAGGAGGCCCCGTACCCTGCAGGGAGGCCAATCGCACACCGGCTCCCTTACATAAAAGCTCATGCTCTTGTGCAAAATATGCCGTGATAAAACAATATGCAACAAACAATATGAAACAGGGAGGGTGGGTGGGTTGCTTACCAGCGTCCACGGCGAAGAGGCGGGAAGAGGACTCAAACAGCGTCCTATAAGGACGCTCTAATCCCCGCCTCCTCCCCAGAAACGCTGCAGCATGGCTGCCTTCGTCGCCACTTTTTCCCCGCCCTCCACCTGCCAAAAGATGACACAGCTAAGTCTGTGTCACCCCATTATTGAGAACCCCTGTTGTATTTATATAAAAACATGGTGGGGCTACACCAATGACATTTTCTACTGTGGAGAGGGAATCCTGGCCAATTTCTAACTTTTAAAAGATGGCTTAATGCACAGGATGAGAATGTATGTTTTGAATTACATGCAAAGGACATGTATTTTATTTATTTATTTATTTATTTATTTATTTATCATACTTATATTTTGGACATTCAGATGTTTGGACATTCAGATGTTTGGACATTCGGATTATTGAGGAAGGGGACAAATTAACAAGTGCCCTATACAAAAAAATCGCAATGAATAAGAATTCTCTCTTAAGCTTTGGGAGTTTCCATCCTGCTTATGTAAAGAACAAATTGGCATATAGCCAATTACTTAGAATTAAGAGAAACTATTCTAAGATGCATGACTTTCATAGAGAAGCTGCAGCTCTTAGAAACCTGGTAATGAGAGAATATCCTGAGAGAACAGTGCAAAATTCTTATCTTGAAGCAATTCATTGCCTGAAGGAGTTGCTGCTTAGCAAAAAAAGGAGATGAATCAGAATCAGAATCAGAGTACCTGTATTGGCATAAAATTGCAAAGCATAAAATGAAAATTTCAAACAGTTTCAGATGTAAAATCTATCGTGAAAATTTTGATTTAAAATTGCCAGTAAAAACTTTGCTACTTATCTAGTAGTTGCTGTGTCCCTCACATTTAGTATCATTTTAATCCAGTGTTTCTCATTAACACAGCTGAATTTCAATTTCTTCAGATGATTAGCTAACGGGCGACGAAATACTTCAAACTTAGGACACCCCAGAAGTATATGGTGCAACGTGTCAGGGACACTACATCCATGTAAACAGTATCTCTCCTGAGGAGGGATCTTCAAAAATCTACCTCGGGTGACATTTGAAGGAAAGATATTTAAGCGAGCTACTAGAAATGCTCTTCTTAACTGGTGTGTCTCCAAAATTTGGAGATACATGGACATGGATTTGTAAGATAACGGAATATCCCAGAAGCAGGGAGAACATACACTGTTGTTAGAGGAGCCCAGAATCTGTGTATCCTGATCTTCTAGTCTCTGTGATATTAGCTTTAGTATCGTCCTTTTGTCTTGCATGCTAAGGGATGAGATGTCCAGACCCATAATTTGAAGTTTTTTTGACATTTTGCCCAGCCAGCTGAAAGAATAAGGGTCATTCAAAAGGTTAATTAACAAACTACCCGTTTGAGCATGTAAATGAATTTTTAACCAGTATTTAAAGGACTGAGACCAAGCCCGGGCTTCTAGACTCTGTTGGCCAAGTTCTGCTACAAGTGTATGATTGGCCACACAGTTCGGGATTCCTAGCAGATTCTGAAAAAGAAAGATTGGATTTTCTCTAATTTATTATTAAATGCATCCATCCATATTGGGATTCCATAAAGTATCTGAGGAATTATTTTGGCATTGTAGATTTTAATGGCTGCTTGAAGGTTTTTGTTGCCTTTTTGATGATAAAACTTGGCTAAAAGGGACAACCGGCCTTTTGCAGATTTGATTGTTTTTCTCTATGGTTGGCCCAACTGTTATTCTAAGTAAAGTTTATGTCTAAATACTTGTAGTGATTGACCTGTTCTATATGTTTACCATTTATTATCTAGGGAAACTTATATCGGGTCTTTGCAAATACCATGATCGTTCTTTCAAAGTTTATTTTTAGTTGATTGTCACTACAGTAATCTCTGAATGACCAGAGATAGCGTATTAGGCCAACTCGAGTTCTAGATAAGATAACTGTGTCATCTGTGTATAAAAGAAGTGGAGGGTCTTTTGCCAAGAATGGGGGGATGACCATTAAACTTTGTTAAAGTAGAAGGGTAAGTCACTTAAGAAAAGATTAAATAACTGAGGGACAAGGATGCAACCTTGTTTCACTCCTATGTTTATTCGGATTGTTGGTGTTAAATTTCCCTCAGCAGAATATTTGACTTGGCAGTGGTTGTTATGATGGAGTTGTTTTAATAGAAAGAGTAGACACTGGTCTATGTCTAGATTGTTTAATTTTATCCAGAGTTTCTCTTTGGAAACTGAGTCAAAGGCTGCTTTTAAATCAATAAAGGCAACAAATAATTTGCCCCTCTTAGGTTTGGTGTATTTCTGACTTTAAAAAGCTAAAACAGTACAATGATCTAAGGTAGTGTATCCCTTCCTAAACCCTATTTGCTCTGGCCCTATGATGTAATTGTTGGATGTCCAGTTTATAAGTTTAGTGGCCAGATATTTTGCAAAGAGCTTACCTACGGCTGACAATAGACTGATGGGTCGGTAGTTACTCGGAAGGTCAATTTTTCCTTTTTTTATATATTGGGGTTATGATGGAATTTAGCCATGAATCTGGGATGAGTCAGACAGACATTCTGTCTGCCTTTCAACAATACTAATGTTGAACTGAAAAAGAGCATATTTTAAAAACTGAATATATTGTGGCATACCATCTTGTGACAAAAAAAGCAAAATGGCTACTGCTTTGAATAGACACAAGAATTTAAGAGATAAACTGGTACACAGTAACACAGCCTGGTCAGCTACAGAAAATTTTGTCAAGATCAAACTTTCCATCTGGCAATTTCCCATTTAACAATTGTGCCTATTATACATTTTCCAGTACTCTAAACTGTAATGCACATGATAATAAACAATACATTTTAATTTCACAACATGCAGTTCAGATTATGTGGTATATGGGAATCAAGTGAAAATCCAACAAAATTTACACTGGGTAAACAAAAATGAAATTAAAAATGCCTATTGTGGAATTGTTGTTGTTCGGTGTGAAATCGTGTCCGACCCATCGCGACCCCATGGATAATGATCCTCCAGGCTTTCCTGTCCTCTACCATTCCCCAGAGTCCATTTAAGTTTGCACCTACTGCTTCAGTGACTCCTTCCAGCCACCTCATTCTCTGTCGTCCCCTTCTTCTTTTGCCCTCAATCTCTCCCAGCATTAGGCTCTTCTCCAGGGAGTCCTTCCTTCTCATGAGGTGGCCAAAGTATTTGAGTTTCATCTTCAGGATCTGGCCTTCTAAGGAGCAGTCAGGGCTGATCTCCTCTAGGACTGACCGGTTTGTTCGCCTTGCAGTCCAAGGGACTTGCAAGGGTCTTCTCCAGCACCAGAGTTCAAAAGCCTCAATTCTTTGACGCTCGGCCTTCCTTATGGTCCAACTTTCACAGCCATACATTGCAACTGGGAAGACCATAGCCTTGACTAAACGCACTTTTGTTGGTAGGGTGATGTCTTTGCTTTTTAGGATGCTGTGTAGATTTGCCATAGCTTTCCTCCCCAGGAGCAAGCGTCTTTTAATTTCTTTGCTGCAGTCCCCATCTGCAGTGATCTTGGAGCCCAGGAAAATAAAATCTGTCACTATCTCCATTTCTTCCCCATCTATTTGCCAGGAATTGAGAGGGCCGGATGCCATGATCTTCATTTTCTTGATGTTGAGTTTCAAGCCAACTTTTGTACTCTCCTCCTTCACCCGCATCAACAGGCTCTTTAGTTCCTCTTCACTTTCTGCCATTAGAGTGGTATCATCTGCATATCTGAGGTTGTTGAGATTTCTCCCTGCAATCTTGATCCCAATTTGTGACTCCTCTAATCCCGCCTTTCTCATGATGTGCTCCTAATACAAGTTAAATAGGCAAGGCGACAGTATACTGCCTTGCCAAACTCCTTTCTCAATTTTGAACCAATCAGTGATTCCATGTTCAGTTCTCACTGTTGCTTCTTGACTGGCATATAAGTTTCTCAAGAGACAAATAAGATGCTCTGGTATTCCCATCTCTTTAAGAATTTGCCACAATTTGTTGTGCTCCACACAATCAAAGGCTTTAGCATAGTCAATGAAGCAGAAGTAGATGTTCTTCTGGAACTCCCTAACTGTCTCCATGATCCAGCGTATGTTGGCAATTTGTTCTCTAGTTCCTCTGCCTCTTCGAAATCCTGCCTGTAGTTCTGGAAGTTCTTGTATTGTGGAATACAAGCATAATATCTTGCATTAAAACAATGAGGCACCATTGGTACAACCACACTCCTACAGGTTTTTCCTTTGGGACAGTTTTTAGATAACACAGCCATAATGATAAGACCCTCCATAGAAAAGGCAGCTGAGTGAATGTTTTGATTGACAACTATGGCACCACGTGGGTTAAATGAGAACATTGCTTGGCCTGCCCTGACTTGATAAATGCATACAAGGAAAGGAGGGTTTTGTTCACAGCTGGCGGATTGGGAATTGCCTCTTCAAGGTGTTGCAGGTTAGTTTTGATGACTTTTCTGTTTGCCATGGATTACTTTACTCAGGTGAATATAATTTGTATGATTATATCATATTGCTCCTAGAGTTTTTTGTTCTCTATAATATTTACATTACATTTTTTAGATACTGAGATATTATAATGCATTTTGTACACACTCAAGGGTCTTTCTTTCTTTATAAATAAATTTACATTACAAATATCTGTACAAATAAGACCTTTTAACATGCTAAGTGAAACATGATGGGGTACATAAAGTGCATAACATTTATTCTCACAGCACCACCGTTTTGTTTCTTCATTCCTCAGAGACCTGTGTGGTCATATCTTTGGTTACTCCTTTTCCTGTTACTTGACTCTGTTTTATGCAGCTGCCTATAAAGTTCTTGCATTTTAACAGGCATCACTACAAAGTAAACATTCATCAAAAAGGTGTTAAGACTGGATCTATATCTCCAGCAGAATGAGGTGGTAGAATGGATTAGAGCTACAGGTTGGCACACGAGTTCTGAACAATGCGCCCAGCTGAAAAATCTTAAAAGATATATCTTGTTTCGTTTCATTGGAATAAAAATGGCTGCATTTACAACAGAAACACTGTTCTCTCGATCAATAGTTTCTATTCCTATTGATTTAAGTAACAAGATGAAGTGCATTTATTTTTATGCTTATTAGTTATTTACTTCATTTATACCCCATCTGTTCCCCAGTGGGCTCCAAAGCAGCTTACGTTGTTCTCCTGTCTGCTGGTTTATTCTTACAACAACTCTATGAGGTAGGTTAGCCTTCATAAAAACATAAGAAAAGACATCTTGGATCAGGCCAGTGGCCATCCCGTCACACAATATATATGTAGCTCATCCAAACTGACAGCTTATCATCGAGTATATAACTCATCCTAGGTGACAGCAGATTTCCAGCGCAGAGCAGGGATTTGAACCTGGGTTCCATAGGTCCTAATCTGATACCCTAAGCTAGACTTTTCCAACCTTTTGGCCATGGCGGAGCCCCAGAAGTGATGTCAGCTAGCCAAGCCTCCCTGCCATGGCCTCAGAAGTTACATGTCACTGGAAGTGACCTCACCATCCACTTTAACAGGCAGGCTCGAGGAGGACTGAGGAGGGGAGGAAGACAGGACCAGCTTAAGGGAGAAGTAGGCATGCAGGCTCCATCCCCCACCAGTCACAGCAACCACAAGAGAAATCACTCATACTTGAGATGGAGGAGGGGGAGTAATGGAAGTGGCTGGTTCCCAAGCTTGTGAATTAAAGCAGTAGGGCAAAGCTCCCAGCCCCTCCCCCTTGAAGCTCCTGTGAACCCCCCCCCCCCGGGGTCCATGGACCCCTTGTTGGGAATCCCCGCTCTAACTACTATACCACACTGGCTCCATTTGAAACCAGTGACATTAAGCTTGAATTAGATCAGATTCCTTTTTTTTCTTTTGCAATAACACTGTTTTGTTATTATTCTATGTGAAGATTGTATAGCTATATGAATACTGGAGATTTATGCTCTTTTTCCTTAAATCCTTGGCATTGTAATGGAAATTATGTCTGGATTTTAATGGCTGGAAAAGATGAATCACTAAAACTAGAATACTAGAAGTGAGATAAAGAAAGGCCAGTTGAGAAGAATAACTTAGTATGAGATCAGTTTTAAAAAAAGATAGATGAAGGGAGTGTCCTTTAAACAAATCATTTCTCTTCAAATGTATTGTACAGATCAGTAAATGGAAAACTCCCAATATGTTGAAATCGAGATTAATAGACTCAAAATACAAAAAAGATAGGAAGAAAGAGTCAATGTCTTATTAAAGAGGTGGGAAACCCCTGAACTATCTCCAGGCAGAGATCTTACGTGTCTTTAATAGCCAGCATAAAGTTGCTCAGGTGGCTTTTAAATTAAATCTCGTGAATATGTTCTAATGCTCGCACTAACAGATTTGGGATGATGACTTGGCTCTGCAATGGAATGAGCAAACTCATTTACTTAGCACAGTGAGCGATCATTCAGGTCCCACAAGGGGAAAAATAGAGCGGAAGTTAAACGAGGCCTTTAGGGGGCTTTTGTTAATTTAAAAAAAATGATTGCAAGGGTTATTGGATATTATGATTGAAGCTGTGATGGAAACTGGAAGATTTGTGATGGAAAAGTAGAGTTCAAATTGAATTGGAAAGTCCAATTCAATACTGGGATATTTCACAGCACAGCACACACTGCTGAGTGCATCTTAATGAGTTCCTTGCATGAGAACACAGACCTTACTATAAAGGATAAAATGTGGTTGTTGTATACACAAATGACTGGAATCAAGCTTTTCTGGGATCAACCATTTGCACCAGCACTTTGGAGCTGTGTGAGCAACAGATGATGATAGAGCAAATAAATAATGGGAACTTAGGTGTGTCCAGTGAACTGTGTCCAAGAAGACTGAAGATATGGGCAGCTATATTAACTGGATCATGAGTCCACTTATGCCTGAAACAGTATGATTTAAATCGATTTGACTTCAACAGGATTAAAAAGTCTTATTAAAGACTGGCTGGATAGCAGATGGATCAGGCTAATTGACTGGCAGGGTGGCACTTTTGGCCTATATAAGACGCTACACAGAGTTGGTCTTAACATGGCCACAGCTTTATTAAATCCCTCCGATTAGAGGGTTGGCAAACCCAGCACAATATGGAACATTCCTAGCCGAGAAGGCCCCTTTTCCCTCCATTTGCTGCCTGTGCCCCTGCCCTTGGCCTGGTACTTGACCAGAGCTAAAACATCAAGATAACATCCCTTGAGAACTTTTTACTCAATTTCCTGAGTAAATGCCCTCCAGGAAGGCCATTGGTATCAGTGTACCACCCCGGTGGTTCTCGCTGCACTTCCTCTTCTCTTTCTTCACCCAAAAGCCTTTTTGCCTCCCTCCACCTTTTATGTAACAATGCCGGTAAGCCACGGATGAAAGCTCCTTCAACCCAATACCATCCATCCCTTATGTCATCATTGCCCTCCTCCCCAGCGGAGGACTCACCCAAAGAAGAGCTACTATGTGCATGGCACCTGAGCTTGTGCCCTTTCTTCTTCTGCCGCCTCACTCACCGTGTTCCAACATGTGCTCCTTCATGCATTGGCAGGGCATAGTCAGAACTTCCATCTTCACTGGTATGATCTATTGTGCTGGAACTATAATCTACTGCACCATGCCCCCATCAGCTGTGCCACTGCTCGAGAATAACCCTTCCTGACTCCTCAGTGCCTGGACCCATCCAGGGATGCTGACCTAGAGCTGTCCCAACCTCCCTGTTCTTGTTTTTGGGCAGCAGAATTGCACCCCCTATGAGGTCAATCCACAGTACACTCCCAAAGGAAGCCTCAAATCCCCTTGCAGGGGCATGCCCCCAGCAGGAAAGTTTACCCCTAGACAGTCCCCCCCTCCACACACACACACTCCATGCAAACTCACTGTCATGGGAGCTGGAGAAGTCTCACTGTCTTGGAGGCTAGCCCTACTCGTGATCCTAAGCCACTTAGCTGCCATTGCTGTATTCCCCTGTTGTAGCGCAGAGTTCCTGGTCCACCCCCTGGGCAGGCCTCCTTGCAGACCCACTCCTAGTTGCTACTGTTGCCGCCCCCCACTGAGTGGCTTGCCAAATTTCTCAGCTGCTGGCCCCCTTGGAGGTCCACTGCCCCACCATGAGCTCGCTGATGGCTAGCAGTGACTTCCCGGGCCCTTAGCGTGCTCACCTGTGGGCAGGTCCTCAACCACTGGGTCTTCATGCGCAGAGGAGCCTGTATTGCCCCTCCCTACTCCTGCCCATTGAGACTGCTGCCATGGCATCCTGTCCCACTCAATTATTTATTTATTTATGGCCCCTTGGCTCCCCACCTACCCTGAAGGCCACAATCAAGCCCCGTACTCCTGCTGCTTAACAGGATGGTGTGGGAAAAACCACTCCTGTGAGCCCCAAGACTGACACTGCACGTCTCTGTGCCTCTCTGGTGATCACCGCTGCACTCCGGCCTCTCTGGCTCACCTCGGGCCTTCACAGCTAACAGGAACAACCAAGCTGTCCCCATGGCTGAATCGGATGGACAGCCTGAGCCCGGAACACGCTATGCTTTAAATATGTGCCTGGTGCCCTGCCCTCCGTCCACCGATGCATGCATGCTGCCGTGGTGTATGTCCACACTGTTGGGCTTCTGCTGAGTCTTACCATGGCAGGGACATCATGGCATCAATCAGCAGCTGTGGTAAGTCATAGCCGCTCATAGTTTTAATTTTCTATTATTCAGAGGTTCTCATCTGCTTTAATGGGTTATCCCTATACAGATCCACGGTCCATTTAAGCCTTCCATATACTTGGCCACAACCTTGGACTATATTAATGTGCCATTCTTTGAAGTACATCCTGTCCACATACCAGGATTTTCTAAATTCCTCATCTTTGTTCTGCCTGGCACACTTATTTTTCCAGTCCATTTTTGGAATTGTGAAAGAGCTGAGGAACCTCAAATTTCCTCCATCCATCCTCCACACACTCAGCAGGCTTCTCAAAGTCTCATTGGAGGTCAGATAGAATTTTAGCACTTTGGATAGAATGTTGGCATTCTCGTTCTGTTCAGTTCATCATATCATCTGTTGCAAATGTAGAAAAAATCCTGATTTTCAAATGTATATGGTCTTTTTTTTTTTAACATCATTTCCCTTTTTCTTTGGAACTAACAGTTGCTAAGCAATGCACTTACTAGTTCTTAGAATTTACTGTAGCCATATAAATTCATTTAGAAAATATAAGTTATATTTAATCCTTATTGATATGCTTCAGCCTGTGGGTTAAGTTCCCTGGAAATACTCATTTTTTAAAAAAAAAAATTTTTGCATTTTTATACTGCTTTTCCTTGTGGCTCAGATATTTAGCATGCACACCTATATGGAAATGAAAAACAGAGATGGAAAACTCCTAAGTAAGATATATTTGCCAAATCTTTTGTTCTGGGAAACAGAAAAAATGCTTTGTATCTCATGTTTCAAGCAGACAACCAACTTTTACATTGTCCTGAACTTAACTCTTGGAATTAACTCCATGTCCTCCTTAGGCAAGTCAACCTCCTCTCCCCTCTCTAATTTCAGCAATAGTGGGGGTAACATTGGGATTTTGTGAACTAGACTTGGTCCCAGTTCCCTCCAGTAAATTAGAGCTGCAGAATAACTGAATATTTTGAAAGTATTCAGTTATTAGTTACCTTTGTGGATAAAGCATAAAAATCCACACACAGTGCTTTGAGGTTTAAAAGAGAGAATATTTCCTGGGTGCTTATATATCACATTCATTTGCTTCAGTCTCCTCAACTCTATAGGCAACAAAAATATTCCCACCTCCCTCCAGTACCACAAACCCTATGATAACAGTGCTTCAGGAGTACCCCATGACCTGGTTAGCTAGAGAGGGGCCCAGATCTAAACACACTGGCCTCAACCAAAGTCCTGGTGGAAGAGCTCCATCTTGCAGACTCTGTGGAACTGAGAAAGTTCCCACAGGGCCCTCAGCTCTCCCGGGAGCTCATTCCACCAGGTCAGGTTTAGGACCAAAAAGGCCCTGGCCCTGGCTGAGTCCAGGTGAACCTTCCTTGGGCTGGAGATCTCCAACAAATTCATATCCACAGAGCATAATGCCCTGTGGGGGATATAGGTGGTCCCAGAATTATGAGGTCTTCAGTTTAGAACCAAATACTTAAACCTGAACTGGACCACAATAGTAACCAATTCAGCTGCCTTAGCACCAGCTGGATGTGGGCCCTCCAAGATATTCATACGAGAACCCTAGCAGCTGCATTTTATTTATTTATTATATTTCTATATCACCCTTCCTTCTCAGTCAGCCTTTTGCACCAGCTGCAATTTCTGAGTCAAGGAAAGAATAGGCCAGTGTAGAGCAAGTTACAGAAGTCTAGTCTGGAGGTGACTGTTGCATGGACTGTTGCTGTAGCCAAGCAATCTGACAACAGATAGGGTGCTAGTAGACTCACTTGGCATAGGTGGAAAAACGGTGTGTGTGTTACTCCTGTGACCTGGGTCTTTATAGAAAGAGAGGCAACCAGAATCACTCCCAAATTCCTGGCTGAGGGCAAGATGTTGAGTTGCACCCCAGCCAAGGTGGGAAGGTGCACTTCCTAAGCTGCTGTATTCCTGCCAAGCCACAGGACTTCCATCTTAGAAAGTTTGAGTTTCAAGCATCCCTGCTCCAACCATCCAGCTATGTACCTGGAGGGAGTCCAGGCAGCTGACCATCAGGAGATAGAGCTGGATGTCATCCACATATTGATGACATCCCAGCCCATGGCTCTGAACCAGCTGAGCCAGAAGGTGCATAAACAATGTGGCCAACCCTCAAGCTTTGGTTTTTGTCAGTAAAAGGCAGGGGAAAGGGTGGGCAAGGGCTGGACCCTCCCCTGACAGGGCTATTTTCAACAGCAGCTACTAGACAATTTTATATCATGTTGCTTGTATGACTCATCCAAGACTGGCTACTTGCTATTGTTGAATAGCACCCACTCCATGGAAGCCCATGCTGTGGGGTAATTACAGTTTCAGACTAGGATCCAGGAAATATAGGTTCAAATCTCCACTGCTTTGGTATCTCAATGGGTGAACTTAGGCCACTTATACAGTCTCAGGGTAAGAGAGGAGAATGATGTAAGCTGCTTTGGGTCCCTATTGTGGAGAAAGATGACATATAAATGAATTAAATAATAAATACAACTGGAGGTAGGTTGATTTATCTATGAGGAGACAAAGAAGCAGAGGAAAGAGTGGGCATGGAGTTGCTAGGAGAAGGGGCAGAAAAAAAATAATGTGTAGAAGGGGATAAAGGAAATTGAGGTCCTATCCTGTAAGACCTTGCAATTTCCCTCTGGGCAACAGGGCCCAACAGGGCAACAGGGCCCAACCAGGCCAATGGCAATTCAGCCATTTTTTTCCTGGGTAGTGATTACAAGGGAGAGGAAATCAATGAAGCTGATGAGGGGAGCAGATAAGTAGATTGACTGGTAGGAGGGATGGAGAGAAGGAAGTAGGAAAAGGGGACAGGCTATGGTGGAGGGGGGTTGTGGAAGGAAAAAAAGGGAGTATCCTCAGGCCCTTGGAACCCTTCCATTTGTAACTTCTTCATAGTTTCATAATCTTTTAGTCTTATGTGACTCAAATAATCATGAAGGTTTAGATACACCCCTGAACCCTGCAGAATTATGATTTGTTAGTGTTATGAACTGTTATTGAATAGGATCAAGTGTTACATCTATTTTTGAAAGCAGTGACATTTTCTTCTTGGCAGGCGATAGATAAATATATAAATCAAAGACATGAAATGCATGTACACATTTTTAAGCAATAAAAAATCTAGGACTTTCCTACTTGCATCTTATTAAAAAAAAACTCTTTAAAAGAAGCATTTCTTAGTGAATGTAGCTGGAATGTCCAATCTGTGTGAAGTACACAGTATGCATTCATAGCAACTAGACCATGCTGACAGGTTTTCTTAAAATGGGAGGTGATATTGCTGACTAGAATGGAAGGATTCAAAAGGAAATATCTGAACAGTGCTTCAGTACTTTGACAATTTAGGGAGGTGGCGATCAGGATTAGCCATTTTAGGATTGCATACTGATTCCTATGTATAAAAAAATATTTGTTGTTGGGTGAGGGCCATAATAAAAACGGTATTATTTTCCCCTTCTGGGCCATCACTATAGCTGCACAGGATCACAACCCAAGTGCTTCAGCTTAACTGGGCTATGGGTCAGACTGCACAGTATAATGTGACCTTTGTTTATTGAAGCCATGATCTTAATCTTGTTTTCCATTGTCAGAGCATTGTGCAAAATGTTTTTTTTTAAAAAAAGCATATGTGGTCTGGAAATTATTCTAATTGAACATAAACAAAGGACTAAGATGCAGCTTTCCATTGGAATAAGGACAAAGTTAGGAATATAGAGAAATTTATCACAGTTTGTGAAGTAAATCTCTTTCAGATTCTGTGCTTTCTGAAATTGTTTGAAATGCCTTGTGCTCAATCACATCTCTTTTTCTCCAGTTCCATGTGTGTTTCAACTCTCACGGGGGTTGGAAAAGCTTACAAGATGTATGGAAGCAAATAGTAGGACCATTTCCATGTGGAGGGGTAAAACACGCGTGGCCTCTTGCTTGCAAATGCGGGATGGTAAACCTCACATTTGCAGCCCTCCTCATGGGAGACCCCTCCCTTGTTTTCCCTCTGCCCCTTTGTGGCTTTTTCCCTCCTGACAAGGCTGCAAGGGAAAACAAACCGAACTTCTCTCACCCCCCTCCCATACTCTATGCTGCCCTAGCTGGCCACACCCAGGGGCAGGAGGTACCTGGGCTGCGGAGCTTAGCCGGAGTCAACACCAGAGTAAAGTCAAAGTCCAATCCAAGTCATTAGGAATCAAAGCAAGCAGAGTTAAGGGCAAGGCAAAGAGTAGTCGAGGAAAAGCCAAGGTCAGAGTCCAAACAAGCATATATTCAACAAAGCCAGTCCAATTACCAGATGCGTAGTCAAAAGCCGTTTGCCAGGAGTCAGGGAAGCCGATGGGAGTCAGACGTTCGCAGACCAAGGAAGCCAGCCAGGAGGGTTTCTGCACAAATTGCACCCACACCCAAGAGCTGCTGCTGTCTCTCCTAAAAGCAGCCCAGCTAATTGGCTGCACCTGTGGGGAGGACTCACTCATCCTCCCCAGGAGCTATCCCAGCTGAGCCCCATCTACTTTGACAACATGCCTGCAGTCTCTGGCTCCTTCGGCGTTCAGCAAACACCACCCTTCTGCTTCACCTGCGTTTCTCAGGCGAACTGTCAGTGCTGGAATGCATCTGCGGATGCCCCAAAGATGCTTCTTGGGAAGACCCTGACTGACTTGTGCTACCTTCCCCTGCTGCACATTCAGAGGCCCCTCTCTCTTCTGCCATAGCTGGCTCAGCTGCAGGCCCTGGTTGCTGTGGCAACACCTGGGACACAGGTGGTGGCAGCGGAGGCATGACATACTCCTTGATTTGTCAATCACAGCAAGCCACCAATCACAGCACAGCATTTCTCTTGTGGACTGAAACTTTCTTGCCCTGCTGAGTCCCAAAATTATTATTTTAAAAAAGGCACTTCTGTGTTGCTATGTAGTAGTGCCACAACACAGATGCATTGTAATAAAAATCAACACTACTGCATTGCTATGGAGAAACACCAGAATGATACAGTATTTACATCTCTTTTTGGGATCCATGTTCTTTTGGACTTTATTTTTGGGTGGATTTCTGAGATGCTAGACATGGTCCCTGGAGCACAAAAAGTCATTTTGTATAAATGGTTGGCTTAAAAACAAAGTGCTCAGACCCCTGTATGATCAGGAGAAGGCTGCTCAGTCACCCCCACCCCCTTTCCCAGCTCATTTCCCACCTCCAGAAAACATAAACAGGTCTGTTTTTGCTTGCATGAGTTGTGAGAAGGCTGGTAACTGAAGCCCAAAAAAGACATTTTGTTTAAATGGTTGGCTTTAAAATAAGGTGTTCAGACCCTGTATGATCGGGAGAAGGCTAATCGATCAAGCCCCCCCCCCATCTCATTCCCCACCTCCAGAAAATAGAAAAGGGTCTGTGTTTTGCCTGCCTGATCCCAAAAAGACAGTGGACACTTCGCAGAAGATTTTATTTTACCTTTGAAAATGGAGCTTTGCAGTGGCACTGCAATGCAGACTATGCCATTAAAAAAAAATACTCAAAACTGGAAATGGAGAGGGGAGGTACAAGGGTGGGACAATACTAAAGAGACTATCATGCCTTTCCCCTCCATACAGGCTTGCCTCTGGTTGCTTACTGGTTACTCATGAGATGCGAGATATAGACCATTTATGTTCTAGAGGTTTCATACTGGGCTGCAGGCTGGAGTTTTATTTATGGCAGGTTGCCCCACCTCTTCCTGTACCCAGACGGGGGAGCATTTGGCCCCGTGCACCTCATCTGCCTCCAATTGGTGCTCCTGCATGGGAGCTGGGGCAGTGAAGTTCCCAATGCATAAACGGTGATAAAGTGGCAAATCCACTTTTGCAATTTCCCTCATCCCGAGGCGAACCTTGGAAAAACACGAACCATCCCCTGGACAGCCTCGGGATGCAGGTGATATCATGTGGAGGGGCTCTAACACCCGCCAGCAATCAGAGGCTGCCCAGTGGTATATTTCTTGTGTGGAAACAGTCTAGTTGTTCATTAGCCATAGAGGGATGGTTCTTAAAATCTTGGGATGATGACTTCTAAAGGGCTCGGTCAGTCATCCTTTTATTTTGAATTATTGTTTAAGCATGGGTTCGAAATTAAATTAACTCTGTTGTATGGTCTATTTGGAATAGGTAAATATTCTGTTGTTCTTTCACTGGAAAATATTGCTTAACATACATATGTATTCATAATAGGTAGATAAAAGATATACCATCCTGTTTCTCATCTAATGTTTGTGAAGCTCCAAAATTAGACTAATATGAAATTATACGCTCTCCCACTTTGAATGCCTGATATTTTGGGATTCAAATGTGGTTCCATAATTCATATAAAGGAACTGTCATCTCCCCCACACAAATGTATTTAAAGATTTTAAAACTGCTTGACTTTGGCTGGAAGTCCCTAGTGCCATAGGTTCCTTTCTTCTTTGCCATTGAATTATATGTTATGCCAAAATAATTTTAATGTGTATTTTAAGCTTTTTGGTATTGTGTGAGTATAATTTCCCCCTTACTGCTAGAACAGCAAGTTGGCACAACTTCCTGCTGTGCCCAGTATTCATATTTGAATTATGTTCCTGTTTTGCGGAATAGTATTTTTAGTTTAGAAGTATATGTAATCTCTTTGGCGATTTCATCTGAATTTGAAGAATATAAAGAGATGTCATTCTCCCTAAACAACGATGCTTCTTTCTCCTCTTATTCCCTGCTTTGGGCTTCCCAGAGATTTTTCTTGGTCATTCTGTTTCTTGACAAACTTTTGACAGAGTGTTTAAAGGCAATTTTAAAATACTGCTGGCAAGGTCTCCCTTCTTACAAGCTACCTAATTCACACACATGGATCGTAATTCTTTTAAAAGTATTGTCAACCATGAAAATTGTTGAAATGAACAAATAGACATATGAATTGCATCAGTGATAGCCAATAATGTGGTTCCAGGAATGAGACACATAGAAAGTTTCCATCTAAGTATTGGCATATTTCAAGACATAAATATCACATTCATAGTCTGAAAATGAATGAATGTTAGGCTAGAGTTTTTAAGACCGCTGAATATGATGGAACCATTAAATCATTGATTTATTTTATTTTATTTTATTATATTATATTTATATACCGTCCTCCCCGGAGGCTCAGGGCAGTTTACATAAAACGTATAAACAATACAAGAAACAATCCATAACATATAAATAACCATAACATTAATGGTAATACTGATAATTGTAACAGTGCAAATCATGCTAACAGGGCAACAGTGCAAACAGGTCCAGAAGCGGAGCGCACTGATGGAGTTCTGGGAGGGAGGGAGCAGGCCCCCCAGATGTTGTTGGTTATGCCTGACCTCAACCAAATGCCTGGCAGAAGAGCTCCCTTTTGCAGAACCTGCAGAACTGTTTTAGCTCCTCCAGGAGCTCATTCCACCAGGTGGGAGCCAGGACAGAAAATGCTCTGGCCCTGGTCAAGGCCAGGTGGGCTTCTTTATGGCCAGAGACCATTAGCTGGTTGGTGGTGGCAGAGCATAGAGCTCTTTGTTCATGATATGAACATTCATTTCTTATGTTTGCTAGACAGATTTTTGAAGTAATTTCATAACCTATTTGATCAAAAGTGAGAGAAAGAAGTAATCAGAAATTATAGCAATAGTAACTCCATCATAATTTCTTTAATTCTGCTGCTCCTGTGGTATACCTGAGATGAGGCAGGAAAGGCAAGAACATGTGTGAAAGGCTATGTGAAGAAAGGTAGGCGCTAGACAGTGGAGGGAATAGGATTTCTCTGTGAGGAAGGAATGATACATAATTGCCAGGAGGGGGGGATGTTCTGAGTGTGGGTGAAGGATGAAGGGGGGGGGAGGTGAAGTAATGAAAAGTCACAGTTAAAGTGTAATCATGAGTTTGGGGAGGAAGGTAGTGAGAAGGATGGAAGGAAAGTGGAGGGAATGAGCTGGGTGGCAAAACCTGCGGCTTGGAATAAGAGAACTGAGGGTTCTGTCAGCAACTGAGGAATAGATAGTAGGATAGGGGCAGGCTAAGCAGAAAGTTAAAAGGAAGTTGTGGAAGGATGAGGTGCACTGGAAAGACCAGGAAAGAAAAGGGGATGATAGGAAAGGATATGACAGGTGAATTGTTAACAGGGTGTGTGGGAAGACAGAAGAAGGCTTCAAGAGAAGAGGATAAAGGAAAGCTGTAGAGAGGATGATAATGAAGTGATGGGAGTGGACGCATGATATGGAGACAGTAAGGTAAAGTGCAGTGGAAAGGATATTTGGGGGAGGGAGAGGAGTGGTGTGGAGCAATGGGGTGGGGATAATAGTGGAATGCAGTGGGGATGGTCACCTGACCTTGTGGAGGGATAAGAAGGAGGGAAAGTTGAAGGGAAAGAGAAAGGCAAAGTAGGGGATAAATTACTATACACACACATATACTTGTTAAACAGTTATTGGATTATAAATTTATGGTAATGTCAACCTGTCTCCCTTCCCAAAATGGACAGTGTTGGGGCTGAAAGGAAGGGGAAGCATTGGGGCCCTTGGTGAGCATGTGCATATCTATGCTTCCCAATCATATTCTACATGATCATGACATTTCTGGGGTTTCTCAAAACCTGAGGAATGTTTCTCGGGTTGTTTAACAGTAAAAAGCTCAGAAAGGCTGAACTTGACCAAGGGAAAACTGGGCTAGAGGTTTAAGAGGGTAGCAGAGTTGAACAGCAGCTTGAAAAAAAAGGTGGGAGTGAGACAGAGAAATATACATTTAGGGTTGTGGATTTTTTTAAAAAGTGTGTATTTATGTACTTACAAATTTTATATCCCAGTTTTCTTAATCCACAAGGGCTACCAAAGTGGCTAACAAATTAAACCATGCATAATAAAATCAAAAATTTAAACTATACCCATCAGCTGTAGAATCAACACCCTCACACTGCAGTTTCCATCAAGGTGTGGTTTACAGGGCACATTATGATCAAGCTGTAACAGTCTGCAACTTTTAACAGAGACTCCTGTCCTCCTTTTTGGTCATCCATTCCAGTCCCCTTTACCACACTCTTGGTTAGATACTCACACCCTTCTGTCAACCAGAACCTCTCACCACACCCCAAGAGTCTACTATAACCCACAGCTGAAGAAACATTCCAGGGACTTGGAAAGTGCCTCATTAACTGCTTTAAAATTCCCTTCTACCTGGGGTGCTGCCAAGAAACAAAGGAATCCTAGCTGGCTGGCCACAAGGCAATTCACAGTCTTGAACTGCAGCGGGAAAATGAGCAGGAGAAGGTTGGTAAGAATCTAATTTGGATGGCCATCACTACACCGGAGGAGAACTGGAGTTGGGCCTAGAAGTCATGAAGGGCAGGAGACCATCTGCCTTATGCCTAACTGTTCTCTTTGTTTTGTTTTGTGAAGATCCAGAATAAGGAATGAAAGCAATGAACAAATGTCTGAAAATTCTAGAACAAGATAGTTTCTTATAATAAATAAATAATAAATGGTTTCTAAATAAGTAAACTTGTGGAAATAAAGTTTCTTTATTTAAAAAATGCAAGCATCCACGTTGAAGACATAGTCAGAACTGGTTCACAAAGCATAGGTGAACAATATAGGGGCTTACCCCCCCCCCTTCCTTGGGAACTCTAACCAGGAATGGTTCAAAGGAGTCAAAACATGGAGATAACCATTTGGACTTCAAGGAGTAGGGCAGTGTGGTAAACTACAGACTGCTATGAAGAGGGAGGTGAGGAATGTGTTAGGAGGGTGAAAGGCATAAAATAGAATGGCAGGAGGTCAACCTTGGAGTGTCAAGCAGGAACATCTGTGCTACATCAGGGCACAAAGGCCAAGCTAACTAAATACACTGGCAAAGAGCAGAATAAAATCATGGCAGAAATACTTGGGGTTTCTGACAATATCCCAAAACTCTTTTTGGTTTCTAAGGTTCAATTGGACTCCAGTCAAGCAATTTCCTTTTCTGGGCTACACTTCTCCTAGACAACAAAGATTTGCCACTGCTGGGGTGGAAGCAAAAACAATGCTCATGAGAACATGTGCTTTGTTGTTTCATTTCATTAGCAATTGTTTTCTTGGTCCATTTTGCAGTTTGAACTGAAAATTGGGTATAAAATTCCAAATTTTTGTTTTGGTTGTTAAACATGTGCCCTCATAAACTCACAGTTCCAGTAGCTCTACCACTTATCTAGGCAGTTTCTTTATATATTTATACCTATAGGTTTTAGAAGGAATCAAGCTCCTCCACTGAAAAAGAAATCTAAGCACAGGTTATTCTGTCTTGGTACAGCTTCTTAAAGCACTACTTTATTTTGTTTAACAAATTAATTCACTGCCTTTTCATACAGTTTAGGGTCTCCAAATTCACATATAATCAATATAGATTAAAATATATAGAGATTAAAATATATAAAATATTTTAAAAGAATTGAAACATAAAAATACATAGACACACAAACAGGGAGGAGGGCCATGGAAGGCAAACCAAACCAAGACTCAATCAGGTTTTGTTTTGTTTCATAATTCCCCGCCCCAGGTATCTGTACCTTGCTTTTGTTCTCAAGTGGGGACCCTAAGCAATTTAAAAGCATTGTCCTTCCCACTTGTGTTTTTGTTCTCACAACAAATGTGCAGGGCATATTAGGCTGAGAAAGTGACTGGCCCAAGGTCACCCAGTGACTTCCATAGTATAGTGGGGCTTATGATCCTGGGGCTGCCAGTTGTGATGTATGTGTGTCTTTGTGGAAGGTCAATTCTCAAAATAGAACTGAAATACAAGGAAAGGAGTGGTCAGTGGAAGCAGACTGGATATTTGGAGGAAAGTAGAATGGTGCAGATAAATTACACAAAGTTGGTAGGAGAAAAGAGCTGATTTAGTTCTGGTCATTGACAAGTGGCTGATGAATCAGGAGAGGGTTCATCAGGATTTTTGTGGGAGAGAGAGTTGTATTCCCTACAACATGTTTGAAATGGGATAGGCTACAAGGTAAATTCCCGAATAAATATGCAAAGGAGCTCTTCCTCCTGATGGATGGCCATCTTGACTTTCCCCCAGAAGCATTAGCCAGCTGCCTGGAAGCAGTGATGAGATGGCTCAAGCAGAGTCATCTGAAGCTCAACCCTTTAAAGATGGAGGTCTTGTGGCTGGGTAGGAAGGGCCCATGTGAGGAAGCACATCTGCCTGCCCTGGATGGTGTGCAGCTCTCTACGGCTCACTCCGCCAGGAATCTAGGTGTGATTCTGGACGCTTTCCTCTCAATGGAAGCCCAGATCACAAAGGTAACATGGCTGGCATTCTACCACCTCTGCCAAGCCAAGCTACTAGTGCCCTACCTGGCCCCGGAACACCTAGCCACAGTGATCCATGCGACGGTCACCTCTAAACTGGACTTTTGTAACTCACTGTACGCAGGCCTGCCCTTAGCCAGGAACCAAAAACTGCAGCTGGTTCAAAATGCAGCGGCCAGGATCCTCACAGCAACACCATGGAGGTCCCACATCTGGCCCATTCTCCACCAAATGCAATGGCTGCCAATTGAATTCAGGATCAGACTAAAGGTTCTGGTAATTACCTTCAAGGCCATACACGGTCAGGGCCCAGTGTACCTGAGGGACCACCACCCTGCCTATGCCCCCAAAAGAGCTCTGCGCTCCACTGCTACCAACCGGCTAATGGTCCCTGGCCCTGCTCTCGACCAGGGCCAGAGCATTCTCTGTTCTGGCCCCCACCTGGTGGAACGAGCTCCTGGAGGAGATCAGGGCCCTGACGAAGCTTAAACAGTTCCACAGGGCCTGCAAAAAGGAGCTCTTCCGCCAGGCATTTGGTTGATACCAGACATAACCAACAGTGAATGAAGATCCCCTGCTCCCCCCCTCCCTCTCAGAACTCCACCGGAATACTCCGGACCTGTTTGCACTGTTGCATTGTTTATATTGTTTATACTGTTATATTGTTATATGGTTACAACTATTAGTTATTAATATTATTGTATTGTTATTCATATGTTATACTGTTTCATGCACTGTTCTTATGTTCCATGTAAACCACCCTGAGCCTCCAGGGAGGGTGGTATACAAACAAACAAATTAATAAAGTTGTTGAAGGATCCAGATTACTTTTTACCTTGAGATTTGTCATAGGGTTAATTTTTCCTGCTTTTATTACACAAATTACTGACTGAGTATATAGTATTGTTTCAGTACTGAACTAACTGATCCTGTATACCAGAGCAATCAGTAATGAGTAATCATTTGGTCTTAAAAACCCACTTTGCAAAGAGTTAATGTCTTTTCAAGAGCTATGTACTCTTTGAACAACCATAGCATCTCTAGGATTTGACTGCTTAGGGGGTATGGGGATTAAGAAATCAATTTGAAACTTTCAGATGCAACCATTTAAAACAAACAAACAAATGCATAATTGCTTGGATCAAATTCATGAGAACATTGAACTGTATTTTTTTCTTTAGCCTCTGAGATGTCATTTGTTTAATTTATTTAAACAGCATTTTGTTGAATGTCGGTAATAATGTTGGTTAACTCACTGAATTCCAGTATTCCAGGAAAGACCAACAGAACATGAAACATCTATTGCTCTGAGTTTTAGAAGCTTTCCTACCCCCAAAAATATGGAAACAGCTGCCATCCCTGATGAATACAGTTATGATGTGATTCCGGGGACCTAGATGTCATATCAAACACCTGGGATTAAAAACAGGGCCAAGGCTGAAGGTGTAAAGTCAGATAAAATATATATTTATTAACAAGAAAGCCCATTGCAACCAGTATTCCAATGGGTGCTAGGACCCAGGGGACACTGGCAGGCACAGACCTCTCTCTCTCTCTCACACACACACACACACATACACACACACACAGCAGGAGCCAGAGGGGTCATAATCAGGGGTCGTTTATGGTTTGGCAGGGCTCTCTGTGTTTCTGTGTCTCTCTCTCAGGAGTCTGAGAGCAAAGTGACTAGCGACCAGGGAAGGAGGGCAGGAGACAGCCAGGACACGCTCTACCCTCAGGGCTGTTTCACAGATATTAAGAGGAACAATAGATAAGGATGACAGTTAAATTTCCAAAAGATCCCTATTCATTGATAAGGAGTTTCATGTTCTCATGCAATCTCAAGGACAGAATAAACTCTAATGGGTTGTATGATCATTTAAGTCCTGGCTTTTAATTTTTAAAATAATATTGATATATTTTATGTAAACTCAATGCTATTATATATTATAGATTCCCCTGATGAAACCTATTGGCAAAACATGTAGCCATGTTTAAAATCCCCCCCCTCCCGTTTTTCCCTGATGAATCTGAAAGTTTTATAGTAGACTAGTGTCATCTTATCCACTTATTCTGGATTGCACTGTCAGGACAGCAGGGCATATTCTGAGAGATTTGGGCTGCAGCCACATGCTGAATATACATAGCAGAGCGTGAAAAACTTGGTTTTGTGTATTATAAAATACTCTAAATAGAGGTCCATATCTAATCATTGCTGAAGTGCCAAGCTCAATTCCTACTGCAGTTGGATGTCCCCTTCCTTTACATGAAAGATGTATATTCCTTCCCACACCAGCATGTCCCTGGGCCCATTCCACCCACGTTGGATAGTGTACTTTCAATGCACTTTATAAGTAAATTTTCCTGTTTTGCCCAGAACCCATTTCGCACATATTGGATAATGCACTTCAATGTGCTTTCGAGGCTGGGTTCTCCTGTGCAGAACTGGAAAATCTACTTCTAGGTGCTTTGAAACTGCATTATCTAGCATGTGCAGTATGGGCCCTGGAGAGAAGGAAGGGCTGGTGTAGGTGCAGGTCTAAATGTAGTCAACAAGCAAACTGGCTGTCCCATATGATAGCAGAGCAAGGAGATCCAAGGCATGCAACAAAGAAAATAGTGATAGCCTGACTCTCACAAAGTATGTGGAACACATCCCTGCTCTGGAACACATTTCTCCCCCTCTCTCACACACACTCACATACAAACTCCTCCCCATTCCCCCCTGCTATTGCCTCCTTACCTCTTGCTTTTCTGATCTCCCCTCTGGTCCCTCCCCCCCCCCCACACACAGACAGAAACTCCATTGCCCCATTCTCCCCTGCCCTCGGCACCCTTACCTCTCGCTTCCCTGACCTCCTCCCTGGTCCCTTCCCCCTCTCAAACACAAACAAAGAAGGTGATCATGCAAAATGGGAAGGATTTGCTTAAGATTTACAGTTACATTTTTGTTCAGTTTTCTGGCTGCATGGCTTGTAGTAGGCTTTGGAATTCATGCCCAGCACCTGAGAAGAACTTTGATTTTTATCATGCATTAGAGGTGAAAAGGAGGATTCTAGAAAGTTTCAATGGCTATTATAAGAAATGGATGATGAAGGACAGGAGAATTGGAGATGGGCCAATGTAGCCATCAACAAAAGCCCACTCCATCATGGAGTAATGATTCTGTCATTCTTAACACCCAAAAGTTCATAGGGTATAAAGTATATCATGCCCTTGTCTCCAGTGTCCAAATAATGTTGGAGAATTTCCCTTTTGAATTAAACACATTTGTTATTTAAAGAGGTTTAAACTTTGGATATTCGATTTTAAATTATCTTTTTTAAAAAAATTGGCTGCTCCGATATAGGTTTAGTCATAGATTCAACAATTCCTGCTCTCTTTTATTGGTACTGAAATTTTTATGATGTATTTGGGATTCATTTATAGATTTATCATGAGAATTTTTATAGGTCTGGAACTAAAAACCTCTAAAAATCTATTGAAGAGTGTGACTGCAATAGGCAAAGTTTCCTACTATATATTTTCCTTTTGTGGAGATCTAACTGAAAAGTAATATTTCTGATGTATTTGAGCTATTAAATATATGACACGTGTGGGATGCTATCACTTTTCAAAAAACAAAACACCAAAACAGTAGCACCATGATCAGAAATAGGTCCAAGTCTACTTCAGGATCTCAGGAGCCAATCAAATTGTAACTGAAATTGCACCCCACTATTGGAATTTAACCAAGTTCATGAGACATACAGCTATGGAACATAATAAACTACAGTATCCAGGATCTATTATCAAGTTTGGCTTGCATGCAATTCAAAAGTCCATCAATGACCTGAAATATTTATCTTTCTTCAGTTGGTTGACAGAAACATATCTAGATATAAAATTTCTTCTTCTAAGATATTTGTGTCTGCATTGAATGGACATTCTGTTTGCTCTGATATGATGTACCATATACATTTATCCATTGTTGTTCCTCTATATATTTATGAAACAGCCTTGGGGGTGGGATGTGTCTGGCTGTTCAAGTTAGAATAGGGCCAATCATGGTGCAGACAGTTTTGCCCTGATTGGCCCTGGCCCTGCAGCTCCCACCCTCCGTCCATGGACTCTAGCCTCTTTGTTCTCAGATGCCTCAGTGCCTGGAGCCAGCAGCAGATAAGGGGAGAAGCCCTGGCAAAGGGTCATGGTGGAGGGCTTGCTAACAAGGGCCTCTTGGCCTGCTGGGCTGGGCCTGCTGACAAGGGCCTCTCGGCCTGCTGACTGCTCGTTGTGGACTGCTAAGGAGCTCTGTTGGCCCTGCTAATGAGCTGCTTAGCCCCTCCCCACTTGATCTGTCTGCGAGCTGCAGCCCAAAGCCACCTTATGCTGCCTGGCCAGGGGCCAGGGGAGGGGGCCCTTTCAAGGCCCGTTCTTAGGAACGGGCTTTGAAGCTAGTATTTCTGTATAAACTGAGTTTTTCAGCACAGTTTTTAACGCTGAAAAAGCCTTCCTCAGCTTGTACGCGGGTAATTGAAATAACAGCCTGTTCCCAGCCAGCCAATCATAGCATTACCTTTTGCAAAGGCAAGCAGAGCTTGTTGCTCCCAGCCAATCATAGCATTGCCTTCTGCAAAGGTCTTGAAAGCTGAGCTTGTTGCTCCCAGCCAATCATAGCATTGCCTTCTGCAAAGCTGAGATTGCTCTGGCAGCTTGCAGGACATCAACAGTTAGACTAAAGGATTCTGATCTTTTTCTTCCCTTCTTTTCCTAATCACTTCTTCCAAACTATTATTTTGGTTTCTATGGGTGGGGTGGGTTTGGGGGGTCCTTTGGGATTTACTGTTTCTTTCTCCTAGTGTTTCTTTTTTTATCTGAGGGGCAGCACTGTTTGCCTTTTCTTCTTGGGGTTGTATTTCTTTTAAAGTTGATTTTTACAGTTCTTTATTTTAGTGTTTTGTTCTGGAGGAGGCACTGTAGCTGTAATTAGATTAGTCCATTCTCCTAGTTTGTACTTGTTGTAGTAGATTGCCAACTTCAGGTACTGTTGTTCTGCTCTGGTTTGCTGGCCTGGGGAGCACTGTTTGGTTCTCCTGCCAGAACTGTTCTCACAGAGCAGTTCTGTCAGTGCTCTCTCAGGGTGTCTGGCATCAAGAGAGGAAGGGAAGGCAATTGTAAGCAGCTTTTAGACTCCTTTAGTTAGTGAAAAGCAGGGTACAAAAACCAGCAGCTATTCATCCTCTGTATTTGTTGAGGGGGAGGCTGGGTGGGAGAGCCTGTGATGATTGAGCATGGATTAAGCACTTAGGCCACCCTGTAAATTTACCAGTAGCTGCTGCATTTCCCACCCTCAGTTTATATGCGAGTCAATAAATTTGTCCAGATTTTATGGTAAAATTTGGTGCCTTGCCTTATATGTGAATCGGCTTATATGCGAGTATATACGGTATGTTGTTTTCAATATTTATTCTATAGGATCTAATGAAATATTTGGTAAGCATACTATTTTTGTCTAGACAGGTTATTGGCTGGTGACATCTGGCATATTGATTTCATGTAAGAAATCTTTCAGTATTTGTATTACTGATGGATATTGTATACATATTTTAACTTTCTCATTTCTTATATATTTGGTACCTTTACCCAGTTTTTGTCTTTTCACTGATGATATTTATAGGTTGTACATTAAACTAAACAGACAGTATTTAAGCATGGTTTGCTTTCAGCAGAAAAGTTGGTTTCCTTTCTTCAAATTTACATTTAAAAAAAATCAGAGTATGAACAGAATTAAGATTTGATTCGAGTCCAGAAGTGGCAGTTGGCACCTGCCTTTGTGGTAAACCAAACCATCTAAGATTGACTATCCTTGGACTGTTCGGAATGTCTGTCCCAATTCTGGCCTTATATGTGTTGATGTGTCAGTTAAGAAGGTCTCAGTGAATTTGGCTCATGTGACAAAAACCTAACAAGACTAATCAAACAAACATCAAAAGTTGTATATATATATTCCACATGTTGTTTATTAAGTTAAAACTATGTATCTTTTGTAGCTGTCAAAGCAGGGATGTAGATACACAGTTACAAGAGAGCTCTGTCAACATGCCTTACTTTTCTAAGCAGATTTTATGTGTATTTTTGTTTGTCAAGCAGAACTCATTGCACCAAACCCAGATGTTCTGAAAGGAAGTAAACTGATGAAACAGCACAGCAGACTTTCCCTCTCATGGTTTCCCCCCCTCTTTCCAGGAAAATACTCATCTAATCATCTTTGTGTGAGAGAAAAATAGAATGGTGGGAAACATAAGTATGTGGACTGTTCTTGTTTTATATAACAGCAAAATACAAGTTACTAAATTGAAATCAACAAATAAATAGGTTCTTTATATCCAGTGGACCCTGAATTACAGTTGACACACACATTGTAGTCACCCCTCAGTAGCTATTGCCAGGGATGGAGAACTGTAGTTGTTAGCTGTGAAACCCCTCCTCATTATGAGGGGAAGTTTGCCCATAAGTACCCTTTGTTAACATTGCCTGCATGCCATTATTCTATTGCTACGCAATTGCATCTTGGCACTGGAAATATACAAGTGTGTGTCAGTTTTGCCAAGGAATGACCAGCAGTGACTGCACTTATGCAGAACACAGGGAAGTGTATACAGGATAGCTAGATGCCATGTTTTCAAGGAGCTGCTTGGACCTCTTAGGTGACATCATTCTCAGCCTATGGGGTATTCAGCTGGTGATATTTCGCTCTTCTTTCTAGAGACAATACCTATTTGCAGGCTGATGCAGCACCCAGGAAATGCTAATATCAACCCCTGAATACTCCTTCCTTCCTGCCATGCCTAAGGAACTCCAATTCCCTGGCACAAGTCTGTGTGTGCGTGGAAGAAAAAAGAGGTGTATGGTAGCTCGTTGATTCAAGATACATTTTGGAGCAGAGTGAGAACTCTTACAGTTTCCTCATTAGGACTGTTTATGCACTGTTTATTCACTCCCCCAGCTCCCATGCAGGAGCACAAATCGGGGGCAGATGAAGCACACCGTGCCAAATGCTCCCCCGTGTGGGAGCAGTAAGAGGTGGGGCAACTTGCCATGCAACTCCAGCCTGCAGCCTGGCATGAAACCTACAGTGCGTAAATGGTCTAGGAGACAGATCTTGTTTTAGTCTCCCTTTAGATTTCCTTTGGATACTGCAAATCGACTCCAGCATTTCTGCATTTGGGCTTTCCTCCTTATTTCCCAAGGTGAAATTCATGACATGCTTTCTTTTAAGTCTGCGGGTTCATTGATCACAGACTCTAACTCTTCAAAACAGCTCTTTTTATTTAGCAACTCCAGCAACAGACTACAAATATTGAACAGAGAAAAACAGGCAAACATGCACTTTTATACCTTTCAGGCAGCCAGCTGCTCCCTCTGATTGGCTCTAAGCAGAGCAATCCGATTGGCCCTAAGCAGAGCAATGTGATTGGCTCTAATGAGAGCGATCAGGTTCCTTTGATTGGTTAGTTTCTTGGCTGGCAGAAGCCCTCTTTTGCATCAATGGCCAAATGCCCACCCTCGGTCTGTCTGCATGACCATTGTCCCTACTTGGCTACATATTATATATTATTATTTGCTTCCTATGTGGAACTCAATGACAACAATAATAGATAATGCGCTACACGGCCAATTTAGTAACAAGTTATTGTTGCAGACTGCAGCTGTTTTTGCAGAGAATAATATCAGTCAATTCTTCAAACTGTTATACATAACAGAACTTGAGGTTTTTGAAGAGTACTATCTTGTCCCCCAGAGGCAAAATATACCCAGTTCCTTCAGCCTTTCCTTACAGGGACCTCCATGTTCCTAACTGTCTTCATTGCTGTTCTCTGAACTCAAACTAGTTTGTCTACATCATTCTTACAGAAAACAGAGTTACACTTACCTGTAACTGATGTTCATCGAGGGGCTTCTGTGCAGTCACACATGGGATCTGCAATGTTGCAGACCTGCCACAGAGAGGAGTTAGCGAGCTCTTCAAAAAACTATTACACTCCCAGGAGTGCTACCCTTCCCCTCCTAAAGGAAGAGCATGAATTTTCCTGCCCCAAAGTCACATGAGCTGAGAGGGGTTAGCACTCCTCCCTTAATTCTCCTATATGCCGCCATGAGCTCATCCGAATAATAGACATCGGGCATTGTGGGGAAGGAGGGAGGGATGTGTGACTTCACAGAAGCCACTCAATGAATATCAGTTACAGGAAAGTGCAACCCTGTTTTCATCTTCGTAGCTTCAGTGCAGTCCCACATGGGAGAATAATAAGATCACTCACCAAGGAGAAGGGAGTGGACGCCATCAGCGAATGAGTGTCTGTAGCACCGCTTTGCCTACTGCAGCATCCAATCCCGAGTCAACATCCATCAAATAGTGCTTGATGAAGGTCAGTGGGATTGACCAGGGGGCTGCTCTGCAGACAACCAGCATTGGGAGGCCAGCAGAGAAGGCTACAGATGTGGCTTGTTCCCTAGTGGAATGTGCTGTGATGTGTAATGGGCAATCTCTGTTAGCCTCCGTGTAAGCAGTCCTTATCACTGATACAACCCACCTGGATATAGTCTGAGATGAAGCCTGTTTCCCTTTGTTAGGACCTTTAAAGCAAATAAAAAGGTTCCAATCTAATCTAAACTGCTTAACTCTATCTAAAAAAAGAGGAGCGCTCTTCTAACATCTAAAGCAGTGGCCCCCAACCTTTTTATCACTGGGGCCCGGTCAACACTTGACAATTTTACTGAGGCCCGGAGGGGGGAGTCTTTTGCCGAGGGACATCACTGCCACCTGAGCCCCTGCTCCACTTGCTTTCCCACCAGCGCCCAGACTTCCAGCAGCAGCTGCGCAGTGCCATGCCAAGGGGGAGCCCCAGCCATGGTGGCCACCAGAGAGCACCAAAGGTGAGCCGGTGGCAGGGCTGGCAGCAGCTGTGGAGAAGGATGAGGAGGAGGCACGGCCTGGTACTGACTGATCAATAGCCCGGTACCGGTCCCCAGACCGGGGGTTGGGGACCACTGATCTAAAGTATACAGAACTTGTTCATGTGCAGAGGTAAGTTTCAGGAAAAACACAGGGAAAGAGATGTATTATGACATGTGAAATTTAGAAGTCACTTTAGGGCAAAAGGCAAATGATGGGCAGAGAGAAACCCTGTCCAAATGAAATTGTGTAAAAGGGGGGGGGGTCACATAGAAGAGCCCCCAAATCTCCCATTCTCCTAGCCGACGTGATTGCCACTAGGAAGGCTGTTTTAAAGGAAATAAACTTAAAGTTTGTGGAAACTAAAGGTTCAAATTATTTATTTATAAATTGCGCTAAAACTAAAGAAAGACTCCACTTCCATATTACTGGAGGGACAAATTGAACAATCCTTTCATAAAATATTTCATTTTATTACATGCAAAAATAGACTTCTTGATATAATCATGCCTGGAAGAAATAGCCGCCAAGTTCACTTTTATCGAGGAAACCGCTAAACCGTTACTCTTTAAACAACACATATTCAAAAAAATTCGACTCGGAACAAGTAACTGGATTCATGTTCTGGTCAGAGGCCCACTTTTCAAACCTCTTCCATTTAAAGGCATATGATTGCCTTGTTCATGGCTTACATGCTGCTAAAAGCACGTCTGAAACATGTGGGTTTACACCCTCCTTGGACGCAGCCTCCATACCTTCAAATGTAGCCTGTGTACATACGGATGGGCCTACACATAGGAGGTCTGGAACCTTTGGAAGTGGTAGAAACTCCTGACTCAGAGACCATAGGAGAGGAAATCACATCCTCTGGGGCCAAAACAATGTGATCAGGATACAGTCTGTATTGTCTGCCCTCATTTTTACTATGACTTTCTGAAGCAGACTGATTGGTAGGAAAAATGTAAAACAGGTACCCACACCATTTTAGTTGGAATGCATTGCCATGTGATTTTTGATCTATACCACCCCCCTCCCGAGCAGAAATCTCTGCACTTTGTATTTTGGAAGGTGGCAAGTAAATCTACGTCCGGCCAACCCCAATTTTGAAATATGGGGGTGAGGTATTGATCTTGAATCGTCCATTCTGAATCCCCTAAGGAGAGACCACTGAGCGTATCTGCCACTGTGTTGGCAGTTCCTTCCTGCTGTGTGAGTGGCCTGAAGGTGCCTGTGATGAGTGATAGCGTGTTGCCAAGTATCTGCAGCCTCTTGACACAGCCTTTGCCATTTCCAAAGACAACATTTTTTACCTCAGAATCGTTTGAGGTAACCAAATGAAGCAGCTCGCAAGAAAAGAACTGCTAGCCCCTCCAAGCTCATGTGACTTTTGGGTGGGAAAAGTCATGCTCCTCCTTCAGGAGGGGAGGAGTAGCACTCCTGGGAGTGTAATAGTTTTTTGACTGGCTCTCCGTGACAGGCCTGGTACATCGCAGATCCCATGTGGGACTGCACTGAAGCCACGAAGATGAACTGACTGGATACAGAAGTCCAGAGGTCTGACTACCAAGGAGTAAAAAGTAGTACATGTGCTCAGCTTTGGTAAAATATCACCGTATTTTCAGCCAAATGTATGAATTTTCCAACTGTAAATTACTGTGTTTCAGTTGATGCTCTCTTGGAGCTGGGGAACATTCATCTTTGCGGGCTTTCCTCCAGATATGCTTCAGCATTCGATGCAGCTTTCTATGAGTAAAGAAAGACATGTGCAGCCTAGTTTTCTCTTGCAGAAGTTGCTGAGGCAAGGTGGTTCACCACAGTTTTCTCACTTCTTGATGCTTTTGTACTGTTATAAACTTAAGGTGCTACATGCCAAGGAAATTATTTTGGAAGACTGCAGAGAAGAAACTGTGGGCAGGGACAGTCTGCAATGCTGGCTTTGTTTTGCATTTTTGTGGCTTTGTGGGTGGTAGGCATATGGGCATGTGTGAGTGAGGAAGATAACCAACCCCCCCCCCTCCAAAACTCTTTCTCCTCCTTGTGAAAAGTTCAAAAATATCTCTGCAAGCAGTACGAGTGGGTTGTTTCTAATCTAGACACTTGCAGACTGAGCTGGTTCTATTTAACGGTCAGGGACTATATTCCTAAAAAGTCAGTGCACGTTTTATATTTTCATTCTCTATCCATGAGTCACTGAAATGTTTTTAGGCCTTTTGTGAGGCAAACAACAATGCACAACAGTCTGGAAGTTCTTTAGAAAAGCCATAGGCTCAACTTGTTTGACTGGGACTAAAGATTCTGCTGGTGTTCCACAGAAGCACACACAAGCTTCTGGAAATCCTGCAGAATAATGCAGAGCTTTATTTATTCTATCAACATGCATGCATCTTCTCCGTTCCCACCAGGCCTATGATTGACTTCTACTGAGACTCATAGGGGAATTTTTCCCTTCACGGAGCAGAGGAAGACTTCACCCCTCCTCCCCCTTAATTATGCTGCGAAAGCAGGGTCATCAGGCAAAGAAAAAAAAACAAAATCAAAGGAAGGGTTTCTGGTTCATGGGGTGGGATATCCAGCAGAATCACCATTGCACCTGCACTTTTGTATTAGCATGACAGGGAAATAGGGGTTGGGGGACATTGGCAGCAGCAATTGATACGGGACAAGGGTACATAAACACCATCTTAGCCTCTGCCTGTCCTTCTGCTGCTGTTGCTCTCATGGGCCCATTATGCACAGGGGGATAGCGCACATTTGGGGTGGAATGGCGGTGACTAAAATCACCGATAACGCACGGAGCCGGCTGCAACCGGCTGCAGATTCGGCGCATGCCACCGAAAAAGCTGCGTTAGCGAAACGCAGAAGAAAGCGCAGCTTCCAGGTGACTGGGGCGCAACCAGAAGCGGCGCCGGGATCGCCGCGTGCATAATCGGTTACTCTGGGTTTTGCCGCCATTGCGTCCCGCCCCGTGCATAAGCGGTTTGCTTCGCATCTTCCCCCTCCGCGTTTTCCATGTGACCCGAAATTGCCGTTTCGGTGGCCGTGCATAATGGGCCATGGTGAGAATACATTTTCACACCTAAGTCTTGACTCCTTATGGGTTTATTTCCAGCAAGAAAAGGATACACCCATAGAATCAATTGTCCTTCTTTAAAGATTGGTTCCTATATAAAATTTGTTTATGGGCCACAAAAGCCTGTCAGCTGTCAATCTATTGTTAGGTTTCACATGGCTTCGATCAGGCATAGTTCCCTATCCACATGGAGGAGCCTGAGAAAGGCGATGAAGAAGAAAAATGAGAAGAGCAACAGGAGATCAAAATATACAGAGATAATTAAATTAGGTCCTGTTGCACACTGGAACTACCTAGTCCTGAAGAGATATTGAAAACAGCTGTCTAAAGTTTCTGTCTGAGCTGCATGCAATTCTTATTCACCATCCTTGCCAAAACTCAGACCTGGGTACACATATGTTGTAATAGACAATATAAGGAAATATAAGTGGGTAGCCACCTCTAGAATCCACCCCAAGCCTGTCCACACAGAGGGACAGTATATAAATTTAATAAGAAAGAGAGAAAGAATCCCCCTGACATTCTTCTGCCATTTGGAAATCCATTCCCAGGTTCAACACACATTTAAATAATCAAAACAGAGTTAAAATATATCGAAAATATAAGAACAGTAATTAAAAATTGGTTAGGAAGAATCACTGTGGGAATGCCAACAACCCCCCCCCCCCAAAAAAAAACCCTTCACTGGCTGGTAGAAGGAGGCAATAGGAGATCTTCCTCTCAGGGAGAGCGCTCCAGAGCTTTGGTGCCATGTTTCTTGGGTTGTCACCTGTCTAATTCCAAAAGACATGAGCAATTGAAGCAGGGTGTCTGGAGATGACCATAATGGTTGGGCAAGTCCATAAAGGAATAGGCAGGTCTTTAAGTATGCTGGTCCTAAAACATATACAGCTTTGAAGGACAAGACCAGCACCTTGACTTGTGTCTAGGAAGCCAGTGCAGATGAACCAAGATGGGAGTAATAGAGTCCCTATAACTCACCTCAGTCAACATTTCACCATCCACTGAAGTTTATGAACAGGTCTCAAGAGCAGCCTCACATAAAGTAAAAGGAAACAGCTGCAATCAGGTTATCTAGTGGTAGGGCTAGGTCCAAGTGCACCCCCAAACTACAGGCCAGCTCCTTTAAGTGGAACGCAACCCCATCCAGAAGAAGTGACAACTGAAATCCCAGGTCAGACCCTGTACATACCAGTAGCACTTTCATCTTTTCAGGATTAAGCTCCAGTTCATTAGTCCACATCCACTCCATAACTGCCTCTTGGAAGTGGTTCAGGGTTTCTGTAGCATCCCTGGGATTTGATGGAAGGGCAAGATAGAACTGAGTGTCATCTCAGCCCACATCTCTGCATGACCTCACCCAGTGTTAGAAAGCATAGAGGACGAGACAGAACCTTATGGGATGCCAAAGGCCAAGGAGCTGAGTAGCAGTCCCCCAGAACTACCTTTTAAAATCTGCCTTCCAGGTGGAACTAGAACCACTTCCCAATCCCAGCTGAGACTGACAGTCTAGAAGGATACCGTGATTGATGGTAGTGAAAGCTGCTGAGAGGTCCAGGATAATTGATAGAGTTACACTCCCTCTGTTTATCTCCCAGCACAAGTCATCATCAGCCAGGGTGATCAAGATGTTCCAATCCTATAATCAGGCATAAGGGTGTCACTTATTCTGAGAAACAACGTGGTGTAGTGGTTAAGAGTGGCAGACTGTAATCTGGAGAACTGGGTTTGATTGCCCACTCCTCCACATGCAGCCAGCTGAGTAATCTTGGGCAAGTCACAGTTCTCTCAGTGCTGTTCTTGCAGAGCAGTTTTCTTAGTGCTATCTCAATTTCACCCACCTCACAAGGAGTCTGTTGTGGGGAGAGGAAAGGAAAGGTAAGCTACTTTTGGACTCCTTTAGGTAGCGAAAAAGAGGTTATTACAAAAAACAGCTCTTCTTCGAAGCCCAGATTTGAAGGGATGTAAATGGTTTACTTCATTAGGATAGCTTGGGGTTATCCAGCTGCTATCCATTTGATCGCCTTGCTTGAGAAGGGACATTACTGATAGCTCCTGAGTCAAGGATAGGCTTCTTTAGAAGTAGGTGCACCCCATCCTGTTTCAAGACTGGGGTGACCATCCCCTTTCCCAAGGAAGCATGAAATACCTCTCAAGTCCAATCACCCTTCCCAGGCAGATTTAAGCAGCCATGGAGGGCAAGGGTCATGCAAGAATAGAGCAGTCCTCAAGCTTCCAGGGGAGCCTATCCACAACCTTTGTCTGATTAAACTCAAAAGCATCCCAAACAATCCCTAGCACCATCTGACCCTGTCTCTGCTAATGTAGAGTCCAAGTTGGAATAGATGCTGAGTGAATCGCCACTGCTGGGATATTTACTGGGTTATGCTAGGTTTTAGCAAAGGGTTTTCATAGAATCATAGACTCATAGAGTTGGAAGGGGCCATACAGGCCATCTAGTCCAACCCCCTGCTCAATGCAGGATTAGCCCTAAGCATCCAAGAAAAGTGTGTATCCAACCTTTGCTTGAAGTCTGCCAGTGAGGGGGAGCTCACCACCTCCTTAGGCAGCCTATTTCACTGCTGAACTACTCTGACTGTGATTTTTTTTTCCTGATATCTAGCCTATATCGTTGTACTTGAAGTTTAAACCCATTACTGCGTGTCCTCTCCTCTGCAGCCAACAGAAACAGCATCCTGCCCTCCTCCAAGTGACAACCTTTCAAATACTTAAAGAGGGCTATCATGTCCCCTCTCAACCTCCTTTTCTCCAGGCTGAACATTCCCAAGTCCCTCAACCTATCTTCATAGGGCTTGGTCCCTTGGCCCCAGATCATCTTCGTCGCTCTCCTCTGTACCCTTTTAATTTTATCGTCCTTCTTGAAGTGAGGCCTCCAGAACTGCACACAGTACTCCAGGTGTGGTCTGACCAGTGCCGTATACAATGGGACTATGACATCTTGTGATTTTGATGTGATGCCTCTGTTGATACAGCCCAAAATGGCATTTGCCTTTTTTACCGCTGCATCACACTGCCTGCTCATGTTTAGTTTACAATCCACAAGTACCCCAAGGTCTCGTTCACACACAGTGTTACCTAGAAGCGTATCCCCCATCCAGTAGGCATGCTTTTCATTTTTCTGACCCAGATGCAGAACTTTACACTTATCTTTATTAAATTGCATCTTGTTCTCATTTGCCCATTTTTCCATTGTGTTCAGATCTCGTTGAACTCTGTCTCTATCTTCCGGAGTATTTGCCAGTCCTCCCAATTTGGTGTCATCTGCAAACTTGATGAATAGTCCCTCCACCCCCTCATCTAGATCATTAATAAATATGTTAAAAAGTACCAGGCCGAGCACCGAGCCCTGAGGTACCCCGCTACTCACCTCTCTCCAGTCTGATGAAACACCATTGACAACAAACTCTTTGAGTGCGGTTCTCTAACCAATTCTCTATCCACCTGACTATCTGAAAATCCAGATTGCAGTCCTTCAATTTATCCATCAGAACATCATGGGGAACCTTGTCAAAAGGTTTACTAAAATCCAAGTAAATGACATCAACCGAATTTCCCCGATCCAGCAAACCTGTTACTTGGTCAAAAAAGGAAACCAGGTTGGTCTGGCAGGACCTGTTGGAGACAAATCCATGCTGACTTCCTTGGATCACCAAATTGTCCTCCAGATATTTGCAGATCGCTCCCTTTAATATCTGCTCCATTATCTTCCCCACAAAAGAGGTCAGACTCACTGGTCTGTAGTTTCCCGGGTCATCCTTCCTCCCTTTTTTGAAGATCGGAATAACATTTGCTCTCTTCCAGTCCTCCGGGACATCTCCAGTCCTTAAAGAGGTTCCGAAGATGATGGACAAGGGCTGTGCAAGTTCTCTGGAAAGTTCTTTGAGTACTCTCGGGTGCATTTCATCCGGACCAGGGGATTTGAACTCATCCAGTGCAGCTAAATGCCTCTCAACAACCTCTCTATCCATGTTAACCTGCCACCCAGACACTGTCCTTTGGCTATGGCCATCTCTAGATGTGCCTAAACCCTTTGACCTGTGGGAAAAAACAGATGTATAATAGGCACTAAGCCTTTCTGCTTTCTCTGCATCTTCCGTTAGAGTTTGTCCATCCGCACCCAACAGTGGGCCTATTGCCTCCTTTACTTTACGTTTGCTCCTCACATAACTGAAAAATCTTTTCTTGTTACAATGGGCTTCCCTGGCCAATCTTAGCTCACTCTCAGCTTTGGCCTTTCTCATGATTGATCTGTAGTGCCTAGTAACCTGTAGGTACTCTTCTTTAGAGCTCTGTCCTTCCCTCCATTTCCTGAACATTTTCCTTTTATTTCTTAGTTCCTCTTGAAGTTCTCTGTTCATCCAAATAGGCTTCTTAGAGCTCCTGCAGTGTTTTCGTCTTTCTGGGATAGTCATTGATTGAGCATGCAATAGCTCCTGTTTGAGTAGCGCCCACCCTTCACATGCTCCCTTCCCTTCCAGCATTCTCGTCCATTGTATGACACTCATCATGTCTCTGAGTTTATTAAAGTTTGCCCTACGAAAATCCAACATCCGCGTCTGGCTACAAGCTTCCTTGGCTCCCCATCTCAAAAGGAATTCTATGAGGACATGGTCACTTCCCCCTAGGGTCCCCACCTCCTTCACCTCATCCACCAACTCTTGCCTGTTGGTCAGTATTAAGTCCAGTATGGCTGAACCTCTTGTGGGTTCATCTACCATTTGATAAATGAAATTGTCAGCCAGGCAGGTCAGAAACTTGCATGACTGTTTTATCGGGGAGTGGCAGGATATAAACAGACAGACAAACAAACTAATAAATAAAAGCTGACAGAAACCCATTTGGATGTCTGGTGCCACCGAGAGAAGAAAGAAAACCAAAAAAGTGATATAAAAAACAACAAACCTAACCAACCAGTAGTTAGGAACTAAAAGATGAGGGGTCCACAAAATACGAATATACAAATTAATTTAACATTTATTGGGCACAGGTTATAAAGTTAAAAGGTTAAGAACATAGAACCCATAGGCTAATTAGTGAAATCATAAAAAATGCACAATACAATGCTAGATCTACAGTGCTGGACCTAACATGTTTCGATCCCCAAATGGGTCTTCCTCAGAGATCTAATCCTGAACATACATATGATAAAGTAGGAAAATGGAATTGATAGAATCATAGAATCATAGAATAATAGAGTTGGAAGAGACCTCATGGGTCATCTAGTCCAACCCCCTGCACTATGCAGGACATTCACATCCCAATTGCTCATCTACTGTAACCTGCCACCCCTTTGCCTTCACAGAATCAGCCTCTCTGTCAGATGGCTATCTAGCCTATGTTTAAAAATTTCCAAAAATTTCCACAACCTCCCGAGGAAGACTGTTCCACTGAGAAACCATTCTAAATGTGAGGAACTTCTTCCGGATGTTTAGACGGAATTTCTTTTGAATTAATTTCATCCCATTCGGTCTGGTCTGTCCCTCTGGGGTTATCAGATCCCCTCTCAGTTGTCTCCTCTCTAGGCTAAACAGACCAAGCTCCCACAACCTTTCTTCATGTGTCTTGGTCTCCAAACCCCTCACCATCTTTGTTGCCCTCCTCTGGACATGCTCCAGTCTGTCTACATCCCTCTTTCACTGGGGTGCCTAAAATTGAACACAGTACTCCAAGTGAGGCCCATAGCTCCTGAGTCAATTAGAAGATGTCCATTTATCAAACATCCATTTATCATAGAATCATAGAGTTAGAAGGAACTTCCAGGGTTATCTAGTCCAACCCCTACACTATGTAGGCACTCAAAACTAGCTGCCCACCCACATTGATTGCCATTTAATGCCCAAATCTTCAGAATCGAGTCTCCTTCTCCACAGCTGCTAAAAAATTCTGGTGTGCCAGTAGCTTCTGTGCTTGTAATTCAAAGTCGGTGAAATGTTTCACACTGAACACATGATTTCTGAAGTTATGAGCATGCTTCAGTCTTTGCCAGCTTGATATGGATGTTGTTTTTCCCCCTCTGTCACATAGAATATGTAACCAACAGACTATATCCTGAAAGCATTATACGATATATTTATTTATTTTATTTATTTATTGGATTTATATCTCGCCGCTCTCAGAGACCTGCTCACGGTGGGTTACAAAAAACAATACAGACAATAAAACCCCAGAAAATACCCATTAAAACCCCAATAATTATAATTACAACAACCCAAGATGGCAAAACAATCCTGCTAACAGGAAGGCCCTTATGAGGGTGGCATGGGGAAAACCAAAGTGTGCCAAGCTGTCCGCTGCAAAGTACCAAGGGGGACCCATACCCTTTGCTCTAGCACTGGCCCTGATCATAAACCTGGCGGAAGAGTTCCATTTTACAGGCCCTACAAAAAGCTGAAAGCTCTCCAAGGGCCTGCAGCAAGGGCAGATCCATAATGACAGGCTGACACCTTCTTCCCTAAATTCTCAGTGTTCTGCATATCTGGTCTGCTGGCACATTTTCAGTTGGAAGTGAATAGAAATCCTCCTGCTGTGAGATTTGTATCCACTGATTAAATGGATAAGTGTCTCTGTGAAGGACACCTTATATTTCTGACCCATGAAAAATTACCTGAGTGTCATCCTACTGTTTTTTCCTTTCCTTTTCTTTGCTGGAATGACAAGTTTTGGCAGTTCATCTCTCAGCTAGTAGAGGTATTAATGGGTTCTCAGGGAGTTAAGAACCATTATCAGATTTCTTGGCCAATGGCACAGTTTACAGGACACCTTTTGTGAGCGGGGAATTGCTTGCAGCCACTTTATTGTAGTCATTTTCCTCCAGACTGCTCTCTGGCGTGTGTGTATTGAATGTTTGTACTAGTAGGAAGCCTTTTCTTTTTTCTTTGCTGGTGATAAAAACAAGTTTTGACTGTGATCCCTTGGATGGCTCCCAATCTCCACAGTAAGTTGATAAATGCCACAGCACATGAAAGCAAGTGTGGGTTTCACTAGAAGATGCCCCGCAATTTTATTCTATAAAAGTCCAACAACATTTTGATATAGTTACCTGGAGAAAATATCATGTAATAAATAAGAGCACAAGAATGACGGTCCAGCTGTTAAAATTTTACAGGTAATATTTTTAAAAGATGGAGAAAGCCAAAAATCAAAGCGGTATTCTGACTGCATTTTCTTGATGTACCATCTTGTGTTCCAGCTTTACCTCACGAAGAAAAACGGACTGGGTTTGGTCCAGTCATTCTGTCCTTCAGTCCTTCTCTCACAGAGGCTCATCAGAACTACACAACATAATTATTTGTAGCAAAGGACCCTTACTAGATAGTACCTTGTGACCATAAATGTTAAGCCCAAAGGACCATTACCTTCCTCCCTGTAGTGTTCTAAATCCACATGTTTTTGAAACTTTTCAAATACATCCTTTTATGGATTATAAAAAAGTACCTGGAGTACTGTGTGCAGTTCTGGAGGCCTCACTTCAAGAAGGATGTGGATAAAATTGAAAAGGTACAGAGGAGAGCGATGAAGATGATCTGGGGCCAAGGGACCAAGCCCTATGAAGGATTGTTGAGGGATTTAGGAATGTTCAGCCTGGAGAAAAGGAGGTTGAGAGGGGACATGATAGCCCTCTTTAAGTATTTGAAAGGTTGTCACTTGGAGGAGTGCAGGATGCTGTTTCCATTGGCTGCAGAGGAGAGGACACGCAGTAATGGGTTTAAACTTCAAGTACAACGATATAGGCTAGATATCAGGGAAAAAATTTTCACAGTCAGAGTAGTTCAGCAGTGGAATAGGCTGCCTAAGGAGGTGGTGAGCTCCCCCTCACAGTCTTCAAGCAAAGGTTGGATACACACTTTACTTGGATGCTTTAGGATGCTTAGGGCTGATCCTGCGTTGAGCAGGGGGTTGGACTAGATAGCCTGTATGGCCCTTTCCAACTCTATGATTCTATGATTCTATGATCTCTCACAGGACTATTATTAGATTCACGTGAGTAGCCGTGTTGGTCTGAAGCAGCACAACAAAACAAAATCAGAGTCCAGTGGCACCTTTAAGACCAACAAAGATTTATTCAAGGAGTGAACTTTCGACTGTTATTGCCATGGTGAGAAATCTCGGTACACATAATTGAGCAGCTTCTCAGAGTTTTACTGTTCCCTGCTGCAGACACTAGGGGGCACAGTTGTTCTTACGCTCAATATGAAATGGAGGTTCTGAAGGGTGGGGCTGGGTTTGTATGGCCTAGCCCAGGGGTAGTCAAACTGCGGCCCTCCAGATGTCCATGGACTACAATTCCCAGGAGCCCCTGCCAGCGAATGCTGGCAGGGGCTCCTGGGAATTGTAGTCCATGGACATCTGGAGGGCCGCAGTTTGACTACCCCTGGCCTAGCCAATAGCCTGAGGCAAAAGAGGCATGGTGGCCATTTTGCTTCCTTGCTTTATGAAAACTGACTTGCTTCATGGCACCCGTGGAGACAAAAGGGGATGACAACTCTCAATAAAGTTTTCTAGCAGGCTAGGATTTGTGTTGCTCAGGTGCATTTCCAATCCAGATGAATTCACTATGGGAGATTTCCCCTACTGAGTTATGTAATCTGACTAGTGCATTTTAATCTCATCCCTCCAAAGAGCTAAAGCATGTACAAGGTTCCCTCCTAGGTCTTCTCTTTTAGGTTGAAGGGAGAAAGAGTGACTGGCTCAAATAACCCAATGAGCTTTAAGGCTGAACCCAGGTCTCCATCTAAAATCCATACCGCCCTGCCTCTCGGTATGTTAGAAGAAGAACGTGCTGCCAAGTTGCAACCGACTCTCAGCAGTCCTGCCCTTAGGTTATTCCAGGCAAGAGAGGAGCAGAGATGGTTGGCCATTGCCTCCCTCCAGATAGTGTGTCAGCTGTGCTTGTTGGTCTCTTATCCAAGGGCAAGAGATATATTTTTATCTCAGTGTGAGTAGTGAGTTTACCTCTCCTTTGTGGGGATATGTGTGAGCTTCCCCTTTGAATGTTAGCCTTCAAATTCAAAGCAAGGGAAACATTTGCTTGTCCTCAGTATGTGCAATGTGCAAAGCCCGAATGCCCAGCTCTGTCATAGGTGAAGATACTTTAAGCAGAAACTCACTCAGAATATCAGGTGGTTTCATGTATTTTGTCAAAGGCTGTGAGGATAGAGTTGTCCTGAAGTTTGACTGAACAACAATCATTTGAAAGGTCCTGTGCTGGGGTTTATTTCAGAATTCACATGACAGACTGTAAATTTGCATCTCCATTCCCACTGAGCCTTCAGCGGATGGTCTCAGCTATTATTCCCGAGAATATCATCTCTCTGAGCCTCTTGTATGTTTAGCCATCCAAGCGCAACCTTCTTTGTCAATTTTTAAAAAATGATGGCAGCAAAATCATAACGTCTTGTGTCTATTTACATTATGTAGCATTACTAACAGGAGTAGCGTATTTTTTTTTTCAAAAAAAGACAATGTAAAAAAAGACAATTAGACAGAGGAAGTTTGGAAAATAGGATCAGTGTAATATAACGTAGTCTAATGAATGAACAAAGAGGTATTTTAACGAAGCGTTAGTGCATGGTCGGCAACTGGAGTCACATATTACCCTGGAAATCATGATTTGTGTCTTGGATCATTATCAGTTTTCCTAAATTCTTAATTACATTTTAATGCACCCAGTATGCGTGCCGCTACAGGATATGAATGAATTTAATTATTGAACTTAATTATCTTCCATTGTTTGGCATCAAAAATACTTGCTTTCTTCATGCTGTGTTCTAGAGAGACACAAGGCCCTGGCACTGGATTCTGAATCCTTCCCAAGGACTAAGTAAAAACAGCACTGGCAGCAGAGAGATGGAAAAGGATGCTGTGCCTTTAGATGGCTTGCAGTGCAGTCCTAAGCAGAGCAAAGGCCTCCAAAATCTGTTGAAGGCAACAAGTGCCAAAGAGCAGACGTTTTGGGGGTTTGGGGATGGGGAGTTGATACTGGCTGTTTTGCACCACATGTATTGTTTCATCCTTGATCTTGATAGTGCAGCGGATGTGAGTGCATGCAGGAAAACCTTTCTTCTCCCTGTGAGATAGGTGGGTCTGAGAGAGCTCCAAGAGAACCATTACTCACCCAAGGTCACCTAGCTGGCTTCATGTAGAGGAGCTAGCTGTGTGATCCACAGTTCTCTTAGAGCTCTCTCAGCTCTCTCGATGCTGGTGGGATGTACAATGGACCTCCTCCTGTTCTGGACCCAGCAGATTGCTAGTGGTCTGGTTAAGGATCTAGAAGTCATGATCCAATCATAAGGTGACCAGATTGTCCCACTTTTGGAGGGACATCTGGGGGTAGCTGGCAAATTGGATTTATGTTGCAAGTAAAAAAATATATATTACAATACTATTTTTGTATTCTATGCAACTTTTTGTTGCTCCATATAGACCAAATTTTTAATCAAGACCCCCCCCCCTCCCCGGGTCAATGGTGACCTGCTTTACCAGTGTTAAAATCTGGTCACCTTATCAATCACTATCTTTCAAAGTCATGGCTGAGCTTGCTGTCTCCTTCCCACAGATATACTGGACTGGACTGATTTCAATGGGCCATCCTTGGAGATTAATAGATCCTGGGCTTTTGAGAGCTCAGTGTTGACTCTTTGAAGGTCCTTGTAGCTTCATGGAATAATGAATCTCTGTGGTGCAATGGTTAAGAGAGGTGGACCCTAATCTAGAGAACTGGGTTTGATTCCCCACTCCTCCTTATGAAGCCTAATAAGTCTGGGGTTTGGTAAGCACAGACTAGATGTTCTCAGTAATCAATGGTAATCTTTATTCGAACAAACTCCAAACTAGGGTTGGGCGCTTTGGCATCCAAAGCAGCTGCTTGCGCCCGAAGCAGCCAGTGCCATATTGCGGGGGGGGGGAGGCATGTTGACGCCCGCACCTCCTCTCCCCCCTGCGACGTAGCATTGGCTATATTGGTGTGTTTGGTTTTTCCTACCTAAATGCAGAACTTTACACTTGTTCCTATTGAACTTCATTTTATTCAGTTTAGCCCACTTCTCGAGCCTATCAAGATCATCTTGTATTCTGATTCTGTCTTTGGTCGTGTTTGCTACCCCTCCCTCAATAAGGAGAAGTATTGAGTTCTACATTTCGTTTACAAAAATGAGATGCATGCATACTGGATGGGAGATACACTTCTGGGTAGCAGTGTGTGTGACCGAGATCTTGGGGTACTTGTGGACTGTATGTTAAATATGAGCAGACAGTGTGATGCCATATTGAAGAAGGTGAATGCAGTCTTGGGCTGCATCAACAGAGGCATCACATCAAAATCACAAGATGTCATAGTCCCACAGTATATCACATTGGTCAGACCCCACCTGGAGTCCTATGTACAGTTTTGATGGCCTCAATTCAAAAAGGATGTGGACAAAATTGAAAAGGTTCAGAGGAGAGCAGGGAGGATGATCCAGGGCCTGGGGATCAAGCCCTATAAGGAATGGCTGAGGGACTTGGGAATGTTCAGCCTGGAGAAGAGGAGGTTGAGAGGGGACATGATTGATGTCTTTAAGTATGTGAAATGTTATTGCTTATAGGAGGACAGGGAAAGGTTCCTGTTGGCAGCAGAAGATGGGACCTGCAGTAATGGGTTTAAACTACTCGTAGAATGATAACAGCTAGAGAGCCAGTTTGGTGTAGTGGTTAGGAGTGCGGACTTCTAATCTGGCATGCCGGGTTCGATTCTGCACTCCCCCACATGCAACCAGCTGGGTGACCTTGGGCTCGCCATGGCACTGATAAAACTGTTCTGACCGAGCAGTGATAACAGGGCTCTCTCAGCCTCACCCACCCCACAGGGTGTCTGTTGTGGGAAGAGGAATGGGAAGGCGACTGTAAGCCGCTTTGAGCCTCCTTCAGGTAGGGAAAAGCGGCATATAAGAACCAACTCTTCTTCTTCTTCTTCTTCTAGATTTTAGGGGGAAAAGTCACAGTCAGATTAGTTCAGCAATGGAACTGACTGCCTAAGGAGGTGGTGAGCTCCCCCTCACTGGCAGTCTTCAAGCAGCAGCTGGACAAATACTTATCCTGGCTGCTTTAGGCTGATCCTGCATTGTGCAGGGGGTTGGACTAGATGGCCTGTATGGCCCCTTCAAACTCTATGATTCCACGATCCCAAGTCCCCGTTGGGGAAGAAAAAAGGGGAAAATAAATACAAGTTCATTTTAATCAACAGGGCTATGGGCCATAAATTACTAGCTTTTGGAAGGAGGGGCACCTGAGGTTATTCTATTGGCTGTAAAATGTAATATTTTAACTGTGAGATATTGGTTGCTTTGCGCCATGGGGAAATGTGGGATATTAATACTTTAATAAATAATCTGACCTTGGGTCCTGTGATAACTAGTAAAAAGGTAGATCTATAAGTAACTTAAATAATATTTTAAATGAATCAATTACAAGTCTCATTTATGTCAAAGTAGTTTATGTGGATTGCTAGCAAACTGCATTCATAGTTAAAAGCAGGAATACCATTTACTGACCACTTTGTGGTCTTAGCTCACAGACACAACAAATGAATTTTATCTAATGTTCTAATTTTGGAAATGGAAAAACCTGCTTCATGTTCCCAGTTTTTCCTTCAGTATTTCCAAATAATATTAAGAGCAAGTTCAACTGTCACCGATAAAACAAAATGTTTTGAGGGCACTGAGCCATGTTGAAAAGTGGAGGCTAACTGTCAGGATTACTCTAGTACACTAAAACGTTAAACAATATATTTATCTTGCAATTATTTCCTTTCCTCACCTACCACTGAACTGCCTGATTTTACTCTTAATCTATTCAGCTTCCTCAGTAAATTCTCCATCATAGACTGACATTAGAAAGTCAAACATAAACATTTCAATTCTATTCCCTTTTAGCCCTTTGGAATCCATAGGTCTGTTTTGTACAGCTTTCCTCTAATTCATGCAGAACATGCCTTGGAAGCTTCAGGCTTCTGTCCACAGAATTGTGATTCAGTGCCAGAGGAAGCCTCCGGCCATTCCCAGACATTGTTTACAACCAGAGTTCAAAGGGAACTCAGCCAGCTGTCTTAATTGTTTGTACCATTTATCTCTCCTGCCCCCATTTGATTTTTCACATTTTCCACTCCTTTGAGACATCCATAAGGCATCCTGCAAGACAAACCCAGTATTTGTCTCAGTCTCCTGGGCTGCATCCACACATGGTTATAACTGGCTCTCCCTGTATGGACAATCCAGAGGCAGCAATGTCCTTTGTGAGAGTTCCACACAATAGACTGACATTCATTGGGTATTCATTGTGATTTACTGTGAATATAATCTACTTCCATGGTACTCCAGCCAGCAGATCCAGAATGGTGAGTATCTCTAGTACCTGGTGACTATAATAAAGGAGGGATTTTGTTGATATGCAACCTACTCTTCTGCCCAGTAAGTTGGATGGCCTGGAAGCCTTTGGAAATCTTCACACAGAGGCCCGTTATCTAGTGTGGCTCAGAATTTCATGGCCATCATGGCATCATAGATCTGTTTCAATTTTTGTTCCCATGCATATTCTAGATCTGGTGGTATCTTCTGGGCATGGTGACCTGGATATTAATGGGAATATCAGTACTTGGCAGAATTAAAAAAAATATTTTGGTAGAAACATACATTCAGTACATATACATAAAAGGTAAAGGTATCCCCTGTGCAAGCACCGGGTCATGTCTGACCCTTGGAGTGACGCCCTCTAGCGTTTTCATGGCAGACTCAATATGGGGTGGTTTGCCAGTGCCTTCCCCAGTCATTACCGTTTTACCCCCCAGCAGCAAGCTGGGTACTCATTTTACCAACCTCGGAAGGATGGAAGGCTGAGTCGACCTTGAGCCAGCTGCTGGGATTGAACTCCCAGCCTCATGGGCAGACAGCTTCAGACAGCATTTCTTCTGCCTTACCACCCTACACCACAAGAGGCTCATTACATATACATACACAAAGCAAATTATCTAGAATGCCAGTAATAACCAAAGATATATATATATTATTAGGTATTTTCTCATTAAACAAATGAATAAAATCCAATATTTAGTAAATAAATCAGGTTCCATAAAGTTACTCTTACTAGCCCTTTGATACCACATCAATAGAGATAATATTGATGTGATGCCTCTTCCCCTGTCATATTATTTCCATTCCTTTACCTGAAACCCCCATAGCCTCTCCCCTTATCCCCTTCCCCTAAGAAGCAGCCATAAAAAGCAGTTGTAATTCTAGCCTCTTGTGGCGCAGAGTGGTAAGGCAGCCGTCTGAAAACTTTGCTCATATTTTTGGATGCCATCCCTTCACTTTCAAAAGGATAAGTTTTGGCAAGGAGGGATCACTAAAAAAGGGTTAATAGGAAGCCTCTCTAATTTTCTTTTGTCCCAGAAAATGCCAGCCCCTCCCCAAGATTCCTCCCACAAAGCCTGGAAAGACAGAGTTCAAGCTGAGATAGGGGAACTCTAAATCGCCAGTTTATGTATGGATGTTAAGAGCTGTCAAACTGCTTCCAATTAATGGTAATCATATTAATAATTAATATTCTCCAAAATGGGCTGTTATTATGAGGCTTGCTCAAGTCTTGCAAACCGAGGGCTGTGGCTTCCTTGATTAAGCCAATCCATCTAATGTGGGTTTTCCTCTTTTCCTGCTGGCTTCAATTTTCCTAGCATTATTGTCTTTTTTGTCTTCTTACAATGTGACCAACATATGACAACACCAATTTAGTCATTTCAGCTTCTACGGAGAGTTCAGGATTGATTTGATCGAGAACCGATTCATTTTTAGGTGAACCAGGTGAACAAAGACCAACACTCACTGCAGTATTTCTCATTAAACCAAAAAAGAAGAAAAAAAGAAAGAAAAAAATATTTCACCTAATTTGCTAAGTAGGTGCTGTCAAGCTGTAGGGTTTTTCTTCTATTTAAAATATTTAAGCATTTTTCATTTTACATTCATGTTATTTTCAGGAATGCACAACATTTAAACATCAAAAGCTATAAATTAGTTTCAGAGAAGTCTTTTGATGTAGTATCCACAGCATATGAGCAAAGCTCAAAGCCTTTTTCCATTATGGAGTTTAGTCAATTCAATTTAAAATAACTTGTAAAGGCAACCTTTATAATTGACAAAGTGCATAAAATGTGCATTTGTATTTTTCATACTTTTAGTTCGGCTTCATCAGCAGGTCTGGATAGGTGGACTAAATATTTCCTAAATAAGCAAACATTTAAACACAAAACATTTGCCCTGAAAGAGATTTATAACATTATTCTTACATTGACAAAGATTATAAGAAAGCACTCTCAAAGACAAATGTCAGGCCTACAAATCTGTGTGGATTCGATCTCACATCCCATACCCCAAAAAGCCATCTCATGTATCCTTCTCACAGTCTGCAAAATTTACCCCAGAATTCCACCTTCAGCATTTCAAGAAACAGCTTTTACATTCTTTTTTTAGATTAACTTATGTTGCTTAAATTACAGCTACTTTAGTAAGCTTTATTTTGGTAATAATATCTCTCTTGACTCTAGTTTTTTATCATTTTCAAACTTGTGTTGTGTCTCATGTATAATTACTTTCAGCTCTCTTTTAATTAGCTTGTTAAAATTCTAAAAGTACCAATCACTTTCTAAGGGTTCTACTTATTGAGAAGCGTTCCTTTTCAAGTAAGAAATCATACAACTTAAAACACAAAATTAATACACCTGGAATGCATAATGCTTGTACACTATTTTTGGCCACAAATTAAGAGAAGAGGCAAGAGAAGTGGAGACATAATAGTTTATAAAATTATGAATAGAGGGAAGAGAGATGACAAAAAGAAATTTTTCTCCCTCTCCCAAAATAATGGATTTCCAGGGCATCCAAAGAAGCTGATAGGCGATACATTCAGGACAGATAAATGGAAATACTTCTTTACACAGAGAATAATTTGGCATTCATTGCCAGAGGATGCAATGTTAGTGTCAAAAGGGGATTATAGACATTTCCGAAAGTGCTTACTAGTCATAGTGACTGAGGGGAACCTCTGTACTCAGAGGCAGTTAACCTCTGAATCGCAGTGCCAGGAGGCTACATCAGGGGGAAGCTCAGCCTCTATACCCTCTTGTTGGCCTTCCAGAGGAACTGGCTGGCCATTGTGTTACATAGGATGCTGAACTAGAAGGACTGCTGCTCTGATCCAGCAGGACTTTTATGTTCTTTGTAGTTAAAAATATTTGGTTAATACTAAAATAAAATAGCAAACCCTGAGCCCTAAAGTAACTGCCATTCAAACCCATTAAAAAGCCTTGGCAAACAAGCAGGACTTCCAGTGCCTCCTGAAAATCTTGGAGGTGGGGTGGGGGGTTCACCCGTTCAGAGAGTCCATTCCACAAGCCACAATGGAAAAGCCTCTGGTTGATCCAGACAGGCCACTCTACATGGTGAAATAACCAATATATGGTTGTCTGATGACTGTAGATGATGCAAAGAGTACTTTGGAAGGAGACGTAAAACACAACAGAGAGATATATAAACCAACTAATAACTTGCTTTATTTCCCACTGGTGGTTCCTTGTTTTTTATTTGTTAAGATAGTCAGCTCCAAAAAGTCTTGCACATACCTGACGTAAGGTGCGTGCCACTAAACTCTCTAGCACAGGACCTCTATCTTCATGTAGTAGGTGTACTTCATCAAGAATAAGGAGCTTCACAAGTTGGGAGAGGGCTACATCTCCAACACTCTTTCTTGTTACTACG